>NC_092873.1:478620149-478944922 GCF_028372415.1 Notamacropus eugenii | reverse complement strand
TCCTTCCTAAAATGTGATGAACAGAAAGGAATTCTAAAGGTGTAGTCTGAACAGGGCAGAGTAAAAATGAAATTATAACTTTTAAACTCCTGACACACTGCTCCTCTAAACATAGGTACCATTAGCTTTGGGGGCTGCCGTATTACATTGTCAGCTCCTATTGAGCTTACAGATTACTAAAACTTTTGTTCAGAGAAATTATCTATTGATGCCTCCTTCTTGTATTTCTGAAATTAATGTTTTGAACTCTACCTCCAAGACTGAGAGTCTGCATAAGGAAAATAAACTTGATTTGTTTTTGAGACAATCAGGATTAAGTGACTTGCTCAGGGTCACACAGCTAGTAAGTACCTGAGGCCAGGGCTGGAGCTCTATCCACTGTACCACCTAACTGCCCTGGAAATGAGCTTGAAATGTTATCATACAAATCATCACTTTTCTTTCCCCTTCCTCCCTTTCCTTCCGCCCTCGCTCTTATTCTGTGTGTTTCTCTGTGTCTGTCTCCCCTTTTCACAGATTCACAGAATTTCAAAGTTGATAGGTGATCTTAGAGAACTTATAAAGCAGCCTTCACCCACATAAAAGCCCTCTCTTTTGAACTGAAGTGTAGAACTCTAAATTTATTCAAATTTCATCAATCCCCATCAAAGTGCTACTCCAGGGCCTCATTGTAGGATGGAGTTTGTCCTGGGTTCTCTAAAACTATGCCAACGTAATAGAAATTCTGGCAGGTTCATTCACATTGGAAAGATTTTGGGCACGCTTCTGGCAATAGACCATGTTTGCTTTCCAAAGGCCAACTTAAATATGACGATGCTTCTCACCAGTAAGCAGTCAAGCCATTGGGTTGTAGGTTCTTTAGCCATAGCAATCCATGAATCAAAGAAATATACACAATGTCCCCAGTTCTGATGGTCCCCTTCTGTTTCTGCAGTTTAGCGGCAGAATGGTGGAGAAGGGTGCAGAGGGTAATAAGAATCACAGTTTTTAGACCTTCTAAAATATTAAGTTAGCCGTTGTTACTCTAAATGTGAGGTCCTTGACCAACAAATGGATATACTACAGTAGGAATGATATTGAAGGCTTGTTTCTACAAATGAATCACAACTGAGTGAAAGAATGAAGAAGCATTTAATAAGTGCTTGCAATGTACCAGGCAACGATGTACTAAGCCCCAGGAATATAAACACAAAATTCCTTGTCCTTATGGAATTTACATTTTAATAGGGAAATAGAACACAAATGAGGATTGGTGTCTGAGGAAGGGAGTTTAGGGCTATGAAGTCACTGGGCTAGTGAGTTGATCCGTAAAGCAATTCATTACCATGCTCTTTCCAGAGCTGAAGATAAAAAGCTGGAGTGGAAGGGTGGCCCAGGGAAGATGTTTGGTTGAGATGTAAACCACAGTCTTTTCTGGGGCTGGCTAGACGTAGTGGGTTAGGTGAATTTCCAACCATTTATCCACTAACCAATACAACTCAGCCACTGGGGCTAGAGTTCCACATCTGAGTAGATTAACTGCCCAAGGAACTGTTGGAATGATACCTGGAGGTTTGGTATAGAGCATTAAAGTACCCAAAGACTGAAAGGAAGTTGCTGAATGGAAGAATGGCTTGCAAATTCTTCTTGGATGCAAATAAGAACTGGAAGAACAGGTTTTATTGTGTATCCAAAGGTACCCACAATACTTCATGGAACATTTCATCATTTCACTCTCCCACTTATTCTTTGTTTTACCTAGGTACTTATACATTTTCTCCCCAATGGAGTGTGAACAACATCATTTTGTATCATGACACTCATAATAAATGCTCATTTGCAGAAAGACCACCTTGATGTCATTACAAGTTTATGTTCAAATATTTTTTGTGCAGGATTAGGAATTCATCAATCCATCTAGACTTTTAAAAAATACATGTCCAAAGAACAGAAGCAAAGGCAGGTAACAAAGAATCAAAGTAAGAGCATGGCTCAGTCTTATGAAAATAAGTGTAGCTGTACTAAGCTTAAAGTGATCTGAGACTAGTGAAAAAAATGAAAGACAACAATAAAGTTTATGGCTTTGGTTTATTTCAGTCATATTGGAAAGAGAAGGTCATAGAAGGGCTAGGACCACTTCTTGAGCATGGTGATCATGGACAAGAAAGTCAAGAAATACTGGTCAAGTCTTATTCTGGTTTTGAGTTCTCACCATTGAGAATCCCTCCTAGTGGAGCTAAGTCAACAAAAATGGTTAATATGGAAATAAAAAAAATTAAAAAAAAAATAAACAGCCCCTGCTGTTGTAAGAGAAAACTTAGTGAAGAGCCCTGAGGCATTCATATCATCTGGTTTGGATGAACTAAACACTTGTGTACTGAAAGGACTGATGGCTGTTATCACTGAGCTCCTATCAGTGATACCTGAAAGGCTGCGGAGAGAGCTCATGGAACTAGAGAAAGGAAGATACCCCATTTTCACTAAAAGGGAGAAAATAGAATGTAAACTTGAGGCCGGTTGATTCCTGGAAAAATTACAGAATGGATCTGTAGTTGGGGTAAAGAGACCCCTGAAGGAGACTCTGGTTCTGGGCTCAGGAGGACCAGGTTCTGTCCTGTGGGAGTGTGATAACAAAGAAAGGGAGTCAAGCTATTTTTTACACCTCTGGCTCATTATGTCCCAACTATGGAGAGCTAGAGAAAAATCTCTTAAACAAAGCTATGGTTTGGTTTATGTTTAGGGTTTCAGATCCTAAAAAAGGATTAATATGGTGCCTTCTAGAAAATGATAATCAACGTACAAAGTAAAGATAGTATTTGCAAAGCACTTAGCACAGGGCCTGACATTTATAAGCACTGTATGTTACTTATTATTATTATTATTATTATTATTATTATTATTATATAAGGCATAAGACAACAATTTATTTCCTCCACCACAAAATAAATGCTTAAACACAAGAGACTTGTAAGTACATATTAACAAATAATTAAAACGTAGAATGGATAGTGGATAGTGTCTTGGATAGTGGGCCTGAGCATACTCACTACACACGAACAGTACTCTTTGTGGTTTTGCTGAGCAGATTTTTCACTTTCACTTCTAACGTGTACTTCCTGGATAATTCATAAGTCCCAGATCTCCTGGCCATCCAAGGCATGGCTTAAGCTTTAGCCCTTTGGAAACAGAATCCTCCTGCTGGTAATTCTCTTTTCCTCTAAGAAGTGGTACAGTTATAGGAAGTAACCAGGAACTCTCAACTTCCCAAATTCACCATGCAACCCCTAGGGCTGGAAGCATCTACCTCTCAATATCACTCTTCAGATCTCTATGCTTAAGGAAAGAAACCTGAAGTGTAAGAGGGAGCCGGAACTTTGAGGTCCAAGTGTCAGATTTGCCTAGGCAAGCATACATTCTCACTACCATGTGCATGCAGTTGGCATTGCTGCCAAGGAGTGGTGGTGAAAAATTCTCCCTCTGGAAGAACTGGCTTTGGTTCTTGGTCCCAAGCAAGAGGCTGTCTTGAAAGAGGCTAAAAGTTGTATGTATGTCATAGAGGATTGATGACTAAATCAAGGAAAACTGTCCCTGTCTTGCTTAAAAAGAGGAAGCAGTAGTCAATGCATTTCTTTTTAGTTAGAAATCAGAGTACATGTGGCCCATTAGCAGAGGTCAGAGTGCAGACCCATTCCAGCACAAGCTCCATGGGCTAGCTTCTGTAACACGTCATTAAAGAGATGGTTAGTAAACACTTAGAAAAAGAAGCCGTAATTACAAAGGATCAACCTGGCTTCATCAAGAATAGGTCGTGCTAGACTAAGTGTATTTCCTTTTTTTTTTGAAAGGATTACTAAACTGGTAGTTCAGAGGAATCATATAGATATGCTTTATGTAGATTTTAGCAAAGGATTTGATAAAGTTTCTCATATCATTCTTGTGGAAAAGATGGAGAGATATAGACTAGGCAGTCATATAATTAGATATATTCCAATTGATTGAATGGATGGTCTCAGAGTAGTCACTGTTTCAATATTCCTTTGGAAGGATCTCCAGTGGGGGAGCCTCAGGAATCTGTGCTTGACCCTATACCACTGAACACTCCCATCAGCAGCTTGGCTAAAGACATAAATAGTATTCTTAGCAAATTTGCAGATAAAACAATGATGGAGTGATAGCAAACACATTTGATGAGAGGATCCAAAAAGATCTTGATAAGTGAATGCTATTTGAAAATGTACAAAACATTCTTAGTTTTTGAATGATACAAAAAATAGACTGGAAGCCAAATTTGGTTATCTTGGGCTAGATCCTTGGGTTGAATCTTAATAAGATGAAATTCATTTAGAAAAAACATAGTCTTAAACTCAAATTAAAAAAATTAACAACAACAGAACTTTATAACAAAATAGAAGAGGCATGATTAGTCAGTGTTTATCCAAAAATAAAGATGGGGGCTTTAGTGGTCAGCAAGCTCAACATGTAGCCATCAGTGTAGTGTGGTAGTCCAGAAAGCTAACATGATCCTGGGCTGGATTAAGTAAAAGAGACATCGCTTTGAGTGATAAGGAAGTCCCCTAACCCTGACCAGGCATGTACGGAGCATTGTGATCAGTTCTGGGCACAACAGTTTAAGGAGGACATAAGCTAAAGAGCATCCTAAATGCTAAATGGCCTCATGTGACTGCAACTCACAGAATACTGTATTAGGGTCTCTAAGACTGAAGTTGAGAATCACTAGATGGAAAGAGAGAAGCATCATGGTGCCCATGAGCAGGATAGAGCACATTACAGGGATAGAGAACAACTTTAAAGGATGCCTGTCATCAAAAAAAGGTATGACTCCCAAATGGACTGGAAGACCATGTCACCACTGACATCTGCAAAGTAAGAGAATATGAGGAAGGGAGGTCCACTACAAATAGGGTGGATCCCTTGTGACAGACGTATGAAAATTGTGGGAAATGGATGGAAGGATGCAGTCAAGAATCGTGGAGGGGCTGTGATATATTATCACTGGAGAAAGTAGTTACATCAATGAAAGCACAGATACAGTTACAGTATAAATTTCATCTTATGAATAAAGCAGGCCACTAGGTGGCGCCATATTGCACAGAGCTCTGGTACTGGAATCAGGAAGACTGGTTATCACATCTGGTCTCCTTAGTTATGCAATGCTGAGCAAGTCACTTAACTTGTCTGCCTCAGTTTCTTCTACTGTAAAATGGAGATCATAATAACACCTCCCTCCCAAGACTGTTGTGAGGATAAAATGAGATAATATTTGTAAAGCACTTTGTAAACCTCAAAGTGCCATATAAATTTTAGTAATTATTATTCAACACAATATTCTAGTCTGCTAAAATCCTTTTGGATCCTGACTCTTATCATCCAAGATTTTATTCCTTCCAGCTTTACGTCATTTGAAGGTTCGATAAACGTACCATCTGAGTTTTTATGACTGATAAGAACAGGTTCAAGCAGAGATCCCTGGGGCATTCCACCAGAGACTTCATACCGGGTTAACATTTGTTGACTAAGAAGGATCTAAGTTCAGGAATTGTAGAAAACACCATGAAAGTAACAGCCATGATAAAATGGTAAAAATAATTTTATCAAAGTGATAGAAAAAACAAAAGAGAGAGAGAGAGAGAGAGAACTTACCTTTAGGGAGTGGGAGGGAGTACTGACAAGTAAGCCCGCATGAGCAGCTTTATGGGGAAATTCCCCTTACTAGGGCAAAGCAACACTTTTTTTTTTTATATGAAATATCTTCTCTTTCTGCAAACTGATGTCAGCAGTTGGATCTTGCACAACACATATTAGCTGATGGTTCAACACTTGGGTGGTGTCATATAACACACAAGGACAAATAAGAGAATCACAGTGTCTGGGTTCAAAAACAGGTAACAATGTGTCTGAAACCTGTAAGAATTTTTGTTCAACCTGTTTTCATACAAATAAATTCTTCAGCAAGATCTCTTGTCTCTTTCAACATGGCACCATTAATGACTACCCTTTGGATTTGACTATCCAACTAGATGCAGATCTTCGGACAGCTCCTCCTCACATAATGTCTTAAGGTATGCAAAGAGCTTTACAGGTTATTTCTTTTGATCTTCTAGCAGTCCTAGGAGGCAGGTACTATCATTCCTATTCTGTTGTTGAATCGTGTTCAACTCTTCATGACCCCATTTAGGATTATCTTGGCAGAGATACTGGAGTGGTTTGCCATTTCCTTCTCCAGCTCACTTTACAGATGAAGAAACTGAAGCAAACAGGGTTAAATGACTTGCCCCAGATCACACAGCTAGTAAAGTAAGCATCTGAGGCTGAATTTGAACTCAGGTCTTCCTGACTCCAAACTCAGCGCTCTATCCACTGCATCACCTAGCTGCCCATCCCTATTCTACAGATGGGGAAACAGACAGAGAGGTGAAAATGACCTACCCATAGTCGCACAACTAGTAAGTGTATAGTTTTAGTTCTTGGGATTCTACCTAGCTTTTTTCTGGACACTGAAATCTGTTCTGCCCATATCTGGGTTGTATGCCAGTCTATTTACCTGGATTTCATCCGCTTTTCTATCACCATTTTTACCCATCTTGTTTCTTTTGAATAAAGTATGTCCTTCCAAAGCCAGCATGAAATGAGATTATACATGTCAAGTACTTTGTTAACTTAAAAGCACCATATAAAAACTACTTACTGTTATTTTTTGTCATCATCCTCATCGTACTAAGTATCTTAGGGTCAAATTTTCCTCCCTGCTTTAGAGTCTCAACACCCTGCTCAGAATCTGGCCTACACATGAACAGATGTCTACTGCCCCTGCCCACAAGGGAGCCCATCAAGCAGCCAGACCACATGCCAATCACCCTCTTGGCCATATTTATAAAAAGGGTGATAGAAGGAACAAGAGAGGGAGATGAGGCAGGGGAATGTTGCTAGAAAAGGAGGGTGATTGTTGGAGTCAGAAGAGGGATAGACCTGCCCTGTGGATGATGTGGCAGCAGAAAGAGCCTTCAGGTCTTAGATCCTGACTAATCTAGGTCAGGGTGGGGAACCTACAGCCTCCAGGACCTAAGTGGCCCTCTAGGTTCTTAAGTGCAGCCCTCTGACTGAATTCAAACTTCACAAAACAAATCTCATTAGCAAAAGGATTTGTTCTGTAAAACTTGGATTCAGTCAAAAGGCCTTACCTGAGGACCTAGAGGAGTACTTGTGGCCTCAGGGCTACAGGTTCCCTACCCCTGAATTCTTGGTTATGTTGTAGAGACGGCCTTTGTGCAGGTGAAGGCTGCTTTATAAATTCTCTAGGGTCAACTATCAACTTTGAAATTCTGTGAGTCTGTGAAAAGAGGAGATAGACACAGAGAAACACGCAGAATAAGAGCGAGGGGGGAAGGGAAGGGAGGAAGGGGAAAGACAAGTGATCATTTGTATGATAACATTTCAAGCTTATTTCCAGGGCAGCTAGGTGGTACAGTGGATAGAGCCCTAGCCCTGGCCTCAGATACTGACTAGCTGTGTGACCCCGAGCGAGTCACTTAATCCAGATTGTCTCAAAATGAAATCAAGTTTATTTTCCCTATGCAGACTCCCAGTCTTGGAGGTAGAGCCTTAGATGCTAGTTTTATCAGGTATGAGTGATTCCTGAAGAATAGATTTGCAGTCAGAAAGGCTGGGAATGAAGCCCAGCTCGACCACACCTGTCTGTGAGACCTCAAGCAAGCTGCTTACTTTGTTTAGGCCTCCTCTTCCTCATTTGTAAAATGTGGGGATCAGACTAGATGTTCTCTGAGATCACTTTCTGTTTCCCTCTTTACTTGGGAGAAACAGGCAGAGCTCAGGCTCCCAGGATAGGGCCCTTTCTGCTCCCCATTACACAAATACTGGATGTCAAGGCTCAAAGATGCTCAGGAGAATGTACATTTGGCATTTCTCCATTTAAGAGGATGGTTTTATGCTTGTTCAGATAGGCAGGAAATGAACCCTGTAATACCTTAGGGGTCAAGTTTATCTCTTCCAAACGATGCCTGAAAGTAGTATACTCTGCCAACTAACAAATCAGTTCTAAAGTGCTAAAACCATGGAAGAGACAAACTATGAAGAAGACAAGATCTTAGTCCTTGAGGAACTTGAGCATTATCCTGATGTCCCCAGGAGGGTCCCTCCATACTCATCGTCATGGAACATGGCAGCATCTGCCAGAAGAAAACAGCTCAGCCTGGCCCCTTTTCTGAATACATCCTTTTCTCTCACAGAAATCATCTGCAGCCAACCTCAATCTGACTCCTTTGAGAACTGAGTCCTTCTCATCAACAGTAATTGTGACCTTCCATTTCCTTGTGTAAAAGTTACCTCTGTCTGAATCTCTTAACAATTTAGAAACATCACCCAACTCTCTTCTTGGACCATGCAAAAAACAAAACAAAACAAAACACAGCCCAATAATTTACCAGCTGTCTACTAGTTATAGCAAGACCGAGGTAGACAATAGTTCAGAAAATTATGCTTCTGATAACGAAGACACAATGGACAAAAACTCAAGTTTCCGATAGAGCTGATGCCCCATTTCTGGCAATGAGAGTCCTTAACCCAGAGGTGATGCCTATTTTGCCTAGGTCTCTTCAGTTCTAGTCTCTTAGGCTAAAAAAAAAAAGCTAGAGTTTAGAAATATTGGTAGCAAGTCTGTGATATTAAAACAACAAAAAGAGATGGGGAGGTGAGAAAAAAATGTGGCCATTGTTGTTAACTTTGTAATCATTTCATTTATACTGTCTTGTTGTCCTGGGTCCAGAGGCCTCTTCTGATCCTAAAATACCACCAGTCCTAGTACATCCTACATCTTTAACTCCCTAAGAGAGCTCATGGACCACTTCCCATCTTCATAGCTGTTTGAAATGAGGTCCCACAAGTTGCTAAAGCCTTCTTGCACTCCAATTTCCTAGGCTCATCAGGTCCTGAGCCACCTCCCACAAGCAGGCCCCAGACAGGGGATTGGGAGTCTCTTCTCCTCTCCAACCAGTGTACGAGGTGTCTGGTCCTTGTCCCTAGCCCCCACCTAAGTCTCAGTGTCATCCCCAACATTTCAGAGCTTTGCTCAACCAGGTCCTAGAATGGAATCAAAGCTTAGCAGAGTCACCTAACACCTTATCACAACAGTGTCCAGTCTGGTGAAAAGCAGTGGGGATCCCCAATCCTAACCTTCCCTTCACAAGCAATATGAGGCTTCCTCATAGTGACCTACTCCCCTCTCCTCCACTCTCTGCTCCATTGCAACCAGGAGAGAATGGTCAGTGATACCATGTGGACAGTTGGCCCCAGAAGGTACATTCACACCAGCACGAGGCATGGACCCAGGAGAGGTCATTTACAGCCATGGTATGCTTGAGAGCTGACATCCTTGGATGGTGCAGCAGAGTGGGAAGCTGGAAGTTGTAGATGGTTCCAAGGATTCTAGAAAAAGTGAGTCTCTGCCCCACTCCTAGGAATATAGTCCCCCAAGGCAAAGCCCCAGTCATATAACTGTGGTAGGTATGTTTCTGAGTTGTAATCCTGGGTCTTATCTCCCTCCTCCCCTACCACAAACAGTAGCCAGCAAGGGAGTGCTAAGCTCTGCCCTTTCCCTAGAAAAGGTATGGAATTACTCAATAGGGCCACTGCTCACCCATAAACTAGAGATGTGCTGGTCTCTTAAAGCTGAGGAGATTTCATCACTTTTCCTGCAAAATTGCTTGTTCTCCTCCTTACTCCTCACTTAGTTCATAGTAAGTAAGAGGCTCTACTCCAACTATGACCACCAAAAAACCCAAACAAACAAAAACAAATTGTTAATGAACTTTAAAAATTATAAAAACTTAAAGAAATGTACCAAGAGATAAAATTTCTTCTGAAATACAAATTGAAGCCTCAGTAGATGGCGTGAGAGTGAAACTGTTTAAGCAGGCAGCTTGCTGCCAGATGTCTCCTCTCTGAGATAATAAGTTATCTTGGAGAAGGGGATAATTGTGCAGAATGAGAAAAAAATGGAAAAAATACAATGAAGAGCTGGCTGGGGCTTTAGGAAGAAAATGACCCATCCAGCAGAGCAGAACCTCCTTTACAGAACCAGTTCAGTTTTACCCTGGAGACTCAGACACTCACAATGGGGGGCCAACTCCACCCAGTCTCTTAGGTCCTGAGGACCCCATCCACCACCAGAATATTAACAGTGATGTCATGATTTCAATCTCCTTGTATACTAGAAGGGAAAGCTAGGTTTGGTGGAAAATGGAATGGTGACATAGAGGGAAATCTCAGGCAAAGAACCAGATGTCTATATCCCTTTCCTGGGTGGTGAGATCTCCCTTGGGGAGAGCAAGGTCAGAGACATGTATCTCCCAGCCCTCTGCTTATCACAGCATTCTCTCTTCCCTCATCCCACACTTCCAGAGTGACAACTTTGCTATTTATGTTCACACAAACATGAAGCAGGCCCTAATCCAAATATCCAGGGGCTAGAAGCATTACGGGTTTTGTAATACAGAAAGTGTATTTGGCACGGCAATGTGAATATATCATATTATATCTGGAGTATAGTGGGTGGTACAGTGGATAGGGCACTGGGCCTAGTGTCAGGAAGACCTGAGTTCAAATCTGTCCTCAGACACTTCCTAGCTGTGTGAACTTGCACAAGTCACATAACCCTGTTTTGCCTCAATTTCCTCCTCTGTAAAATAAGCTGGAGAAGAAAATGGCAAACCACTCCGGTATCTTTGCCAGGAAAACCCCAAATGGGGTCACAAAGAGTTGGACACAACTGAAAAATCACTGAACAACACGTTATTTTCAGTTCTGTGTGCCACATTTTAGGAAGGACATTGAAAAACTGGATGACGGTGAAGATGGTGAAGGTCCTTGAAATAAAGACATATGAGTATCAGTAAAAGAAATTCAGAATGTTTAGCCTAAAAAAGACTGGGTGAGGACAAGGTTGGGGTGACGTGGGAATGATAGTTGTATTGTAGCATTTGAAAGTTGTCATGTAGAGGAGAGATTAAACTCTGGTTGGCTCCAAAGTGAAGAACTAGAATCAATGGGTAGAAGTCACAGAAGCAAGTTTAAGTTTGATGTAAGGAAAAAACTTTCCAACCACTAGTGCTCTGTAAAAGTGGGATGGACTCCCTTGGGGGCACTGAGTTTCCTCTAACTAACTCCAGGTCTTCAAGCAATGGTGTCTCCTAAAGGGGATTCTCATCCCAGGGATGGAGAACCTGTGGCCTCCAGGCCACATGTGGTCCTCTAGATCCTCAAGTACAGCCCTTTGATGGAATTTCAGGACCACATTTGAGGACCTAGAGGCATAAATCATATTCAGTCACTCTCTATATCTTTCTCTCTATATATAAAACTTTCAGTCATGGTTCAGTTGTGTTTGACTCTTCATGACCCTACTGGGTGTTTTCTTGACAAAGATACTGGAGTGGTTTGCTATTTCCTTCTCGAGCTCAAACAAGCAGATGAGGAAACAGACGCAAATAGAGTTAAATCATTTGTCTAGGGTCACATTGCTAGTAAGTGTCGGAGGCCAGATTTGAATTCAGGAAGATGAATCTTCCTAACTTCAGGCCCTAAGCTCTATCTACTGGGCCACCTAGGTAATTTTATATGTGGATATAGACACAAATACATAAATATAAGAGTATATCTTTCACTAAGTGCCTACATCAATTAATGAAAAAAGGAGGAAATAAATTAAATGTGTACCTAAAGACACCAGAGAAGCATAAAATCAAAAGTTCAAAATAAAAATGGCTTTTAAAAAATAGAAAGGTAGAAGCTGAGGTGAGGCTGAAGACTTTGCATAGTTCTGCCTCATTAAATCCAACTCACAGCCAAGTCAAGATGTAATGTCACTAGCCCTCTTCCAGAATGAAGGCTCATCAACAACAACCTCCTGGCACCTTTCACTCACTGCTCAAAGACCTGCTCTCTGGGGCAAAATAATACGAGCCCAAATCTTCTTTCCAAAGCTAGCCTTCCAAGTACTTGAAGATATCTATCATTCTCTCCGAGACTTCTCTTCTCTGGACTAAACTTTTCAAATTCCTTCAACTGGTCCTCACATGGCCCAGACTCAAAGTCTTTCACCATTCTGCTTACGCCCTTTGGGATGCTCTTCAGCTCATTCAAGTCCTTTCTTCCATGTGATGCTTGGAACCAAACTTGATGCTCCAGATATTATCTAATGAACTCCCTGTTCATATCCTTTGACCATTTATCAATTGGGGAATGACTTGTATTCTTGTAAATTTGACTCAGTTCTCTATATGTTTTAGAAATGAGGCCTTTATCAGACACTGGTTGCAAAAATTCTTTCCCAGTTTTCTGCTTTCCTCCTAATCTTGGTTGCATTGGGATTGTTTGTGTAACAGACAGTGTGATGGAAACTGGGCATAGACCAATGCCTGACACCATACACAAGAATAAAGTCCAAATGGATACATGATCTAGGTATAAAAACTGATACTACAAACAAATTAAGGGAGCAAGGAATAGTGTATTTGTCAGATTTCTGGAGAATGGAGACATTTATGACGAAACAAGAGGTAGAGAACGTTATGAAGTGCAAAATGGATAATATTGATTACGTTAAACCACCATCTCTTTCACAAGAGCTCTTGTTTAGCTACACTTCTAGTGGGAGGTTGAATATTTTTTAGTCAAAATATGGAACTTTAACCTTATTAAATATCATCTTAGTAGATTCAGCCCATAGTGCTACCCTGGCAGGAAGTAAACTCCAAGAAGGCAGAGAATCAATTTTGGGATCATTTTATCTAAGATTCATCATCTAGCATTGTATACAGCAAGTGCTTAATAAATATTTGATGAATTATGTTGGTTTAATAGATGAAGAGCATGAATAAAAAAAGTAACTGGCTTGGCTGAGTCTGTTGATGCTCTACCAAGAAGATAATCTATTCCCTGACTTCAGGGAGCAGGGCAGCTAAGCCTGCCAATGGGCTATTTGAGAGAAAACTGAGAGGCATGTGGAAAGGTGGATTTAGAGTTCACATCTTGCTTTGGTCGCTTACTAGATGAGTGACCCCTAGCAAATGGCTTCTCTTCCCTAATCCTCAGTCTCCTCATCTGTAAAAAAGAAGGGTTTTGGACCAGATGGCATCCAATGGATCCCTTCCATCTCTGAGGGCAGAGAGCAGCAGAGCTGAGGGGGCGTTGTTTGTTTTTGTTGTAAAGAGGGAACACAAGGAGGATTATACAAGAAAAGAAATGACTGAAGAGGGGAGATTTGGAAACACTTCCCTAGGCCTACTTGACTCTATGTTACTGTCACTTAAAAAAACGATTTCTCCATGAGTCTCAGCTTTGTTCCTCTGTGCAATCAAAAGCCCCCACAATCATCATGCATAAGCTGATTAGCTATGTGAAACTCCACTTAGGTTTAAATAAACAGTTTTTCTGTTTGCTAAGATTCAGGCACATTCAGTGTATGGGCAAATTAACCCCTCTTCATCCTGCTCACTCAAATCCCTCAGAGGCCACCAGTGAGTTATGAATAGTGGAAATAAAGGAGCACCTGCTGAAATTGCTTCCAATCTCCACGGTCAATTTAAATCTACCACTCTCATTTCTAGCTATTCTAGAGTAGGGAAAACTGGAGGAAAATTGCTTCAGTGATTGGTAGAAGCAGGCTTCCTTCAAGATAATGCATAACATTTCTCTCAGAAAAGGGCTTCCAAAGTGCTATTTAAAAACATCATCCCAATCAAGTAAAGACCTTTTAAGCATCTACAGTAGTATCTTGGATGGAGTTCTGGGCTCAGAGCCTGTCTGCAAGATTAGGCTGGTGTTTGGACCAAAGATACAGTCTGCTTTGGGGTCTGTATTTTTTGCTTTCCCGGAGAAGGACGACAAAAAGAAAGGAAGAAAGAGTGACAGAGAGAGAAGGAGAGAGGAAGGGAGGAAGGAAGGAAGAAAACAGGAAAGAGAGAGAAAGAAAGGGAGGGAGGGAGAGAAAGAAAAAAGGAGGAAGAGAAGGAGGGAGAGAAAAACAAAGAAAAAAAGAAAGTGGGGGAAGTATAGAGGAAAAGTAAGGGAATGGGACCCTGTAAAGGAAAAAAAAACATATCAGAGAGGAATGTTTGGGCAGCTGGGGAATACATGCCAGAAGAGTTACAAGTCAAACCTAGGACTTTCCTAGCTGACGTCTTGCATCTGATGCCCTGAAATAAGGAGGCTAAGCCTTCTTCCTTCTCTTGCTAGTTAGTGCTGGGGCTTAACAAAGTTGATATTAATAGTAATAGGTTCACAGCTTTAGACTAAGAGCTGGAAAGGGTCTTAGGAACCACTGAGTTCAACCTCGCTTATTTTATAGTTGAGGAACTGAGGCCTGAAGAGTGTAAATGACTTATCCAGCACCACACAGGACCAGGCCATGGCTGAAGCCAGTTCTTGCGACTCCAAATCCAGCCCTTTTTGCCCTATACTCTGCTGCCCCTCTAGAGTTCTGGAGGTTCCTATATTTTCTTAGAATGCTTCAAAACAATAGACAGTCATCAAAAAAGGATTCTATATCCCAAGTTCTTTTGGAATCTCTCTTCCATTGTAGCTTGCCCTCTCCATTGCCAGCACAAGAGGGAGCTGTTACTGTGGTCTGGAAACAGTTAGCCCTACAGGGCTGATTACTGGGAGAATAAGCAGAAGAACTTATCCATGGCCATCTTTACCAGGTTGACTGAAACGAACAGGATTTGCTGGTGTCTTGAACAACTTTAGCAAGACCATCTCATTATGCTTTTGACCAATCGTGTCAGTTGAAATAATAAAGCTCTTTCTTCAAAACAATCTTATTTGGGGAGAGATTGTTTTACCCACCTTACAGATGGGCAAAGTGAGGCTCAAACAGATGATGTGATTTGCCAACGTTCACACAACTATTAAGGGTCAGAACCGCACTTCAAACTCAGATCTCATGGGTCTGGGTTCAATGCTTGGGTACAAAACTGTAATGGATTTTTTGGGTGAAAGAAAGCTACATTTGATATACCATCATTGGATACTTCCTGGACTGGCCAGTTGGGCTTTAAGGATTAAAGGATCATTAGTCTTACTCACTGAAGAAGATGAAGCATGGTTCAATAAAAAAAGAACTGGATTTGAAACTCAGGGTCTTTATTTAAATCTCTATCCATGTCACTTGCTACCTGTGTGAACTTGGGAAAAATCTCAAACTTTCCCTGAGTTTTTACAAAATTGGAGGGTTTGAACTGTGGGCACTTTCAGCTCTGTAAATATATAGATACATATATCTATATCTGTCTCTCTGGTTGTCTACCTCTGTCTGTCTATCTATCTATCTATCTATCTATCTATCTATCTATCTATCTATCTCTCTATCTATCTATCATCTATCTACCTATCTATCCTCCTTTCCCTCTAGTCTTCCTAGAGAAGAATAAAAACTTACTCTCTTATTGACTCTGTCCCATTGTGAATGGATAAAGCATGCTAAATGGTGAGTGATCAAGTAACCTTGTAATGGAGGAATATATTTAACACTCAGAGTGACCTCAATGTCTTCTTAAGGACACCTTCTCTATAAGGGTATCCTCGGAGTCAAGAGTTCTCATTTCTCCAAACTTGTTTCTTCAGTATGTTGCAAGTGGCCTTGGTTCACAGCTTCCCCTTGTGCAACCAGGTCAAAAGAGTCATCTTTGCTTTTCCTCCCCCCACTTCTTCTTTTCTGTCCTCATTTACTTTTCATCTTGATGAAGTCAAACATGAAATGCCCAGATCGCTCTTTGATGACCTGGACAGCTCTTTATGGTGGTAGGATAACTAAGAAACCTGACTGGACTTGATTTACAAGAAATGAACTCTTACTCTGCCCTTTCCAGGGTAAAACAGCTTAGTATAGGGGGAAAAAACAATCAAACCATGGCCTCTGGAATCTAATCCTGCATCTCCAACTTTCTGTTGAACATTTCAACCTGGATGTCTTCTAGATATCTTAAACTCAACATGTCCAAAATGAAACCCATTCCTCAAACTACTACTACTAAATTCCCTGTCACTCTTAGTAATTACTCCTCCTTACCATCCCTCAACCAAGGTGGCATCCTCGACTCCTTACTCTCTCTGACACCCCCATATCCAATTGATTGCCAAATCCTCTCATCTCTAGTTTCATAACATCTCTCATATATGCCCTTCTCTACTCTGACATGGCCACCATCCTAGTGCAGACCTTCATCACTTCACACCTGGACTGTTGCAGTAGCCTGCTGGTTGATCTCCCTGAAGATCATGTCTCCCTCTTGCAATCCATCTTCTGCTCAGCTGTCAACTGATCTTTCTGAAGCACAATTCTAACCATGTCATCAACACCCCCATATAATCAACTTCACTTCCTCCAGGGTGAAATATAAATTCCTGTTAGGCTTTTGAAGTCCTTCATTGACTGATTCCTTCCCACCTTTCCTGACTTCTTAGACCTCCAGCCCACCATATACTCTGCAATTCAGTAACACTGACTTTTTTCCTATTCTTTATTCCAGATACTTCATTTCCTGACTTCAAGCATTTTCATTTGTGTTACCCTATACCTGGAATTCTCTCCTTCTTCATTTCTGACTCCTGGGCTCCTTGGCTTCCTTTAAGTTTCAGCTAAAGTCCTATCTTCTTCAAGGAATTTTATCAGAATGCTAGTGCCATGCCTCTTTTGCAAGACACCTAGGTCTGAACAGGCAATTCTCAGAAGAAAAAGTCCAAACTATCCATACCCATAAGAAAAAATGCTCCAAATCAAGAATAATTAGAGGATGAAAATTAAAGCAGTCCTGAAGTTCTACCTCACATCCATTTGATCACCAAAGCTGACCAAAAAAGAAAATGACAAATATTGTTAAGGGTTGTGAGAAAATAGGAACTTTTGCACTGTTGGTGGAGTTCTAAATTGGTTCACCCATTGTGGAAAGCTGCCATTCCCAAAAGTTATTAAATTGTGCATATCCTTTGGTCCAGTAATACCATCACTAGATCTATACCCCAAAGTGATCAAATGAAGAAGAAAAAGTCCTCTATCTACAAAAATATTTGTGGCTTTTTTTGTGATCTCAAAGAACTGAAAACCAAGGAAAGACCCATCGATTGAGAGATGATTGTATAAATTATGATATAGTAATGTAGTGGAATACATTCTATAAAAAATGAAGAGAGAGTTTCAGACAAACATGGAAAGACATATGGACTGATGCAGAGTGAAGTGAGAAGAACCAGAAGAATAATTTATACTTTGACATCAATGTTATAAAAATGAATAATTTTGAAAGACAAGAGCTCTGATTCATATAATGATCAATGATTATTCCAGAGGGCCAATGATGAAGCATGCTACCCACTTCCTGACAGGGACATGATAGGATATATAACAGTAGCTACCAACAGTAGCATTGGCAGATGATGGACATTAATGCAGAATAAGATACACATTTTTGAACATGGCAAATATGGAATTTTTTTCTTAACTATATTTATTTGTTACAAGGGTTTTGTTTTTTGTTTTTCTTTTCTAGTGTATATGGGGGAGGGAGACAAGGAGGAGGGAAAAAGTAAATGTTTGATAATTGAAAAAACTTGACTTTTTAAAAAGTCATTTTTTTGAAAAATGATTCATCCTCTCTGGGTCTCAACTTCCTTATTTGAAAAATTAGAAAGTTGAGCTAAATGATTTCTAAGGTTTCTCTATAAATCTGACCCCTCCCCAGTTGACATATATACATATATGTGCATGTACACACATACACATATGCATACATACATGTGTTATATACACATATATATCTATGTACACACATGTGACCAGACTCCATTTTACTTCTGGGTAATATCCATAGCCTTTTCATTCATTCATTTACTAAAAACCTGTTATATGCCAGGAAGTATGTCAGCCCCTCCATTATTCTTTATGTTATCTCCTACACATATATGTATTTGTGTTCATGTACACCTACTGTTATACATACCAGAGATTAACTCTTAGTAATTCCACTGAAGCAGAGTATCATGTGACTGAGTCAGAAATAGATGTAAGACAGGGAAAGAACTTGGGGTAGAGCATGACCAACTGGGTCTTTCATCCCTGTCTGACCACCATTCCCATGATGGCTCACCTCACAGTTTTTTGAGACTACAATGAACAGAGTTTTCCAAAGATTGGGGAAGGTGGGACTCAAGACCAGAGCAGGGTATCCAAATACCCAGGTCTATGGGTGATACTGTTAATATCTCCATTTTAATTAATCTGTGAAGGAAGACTGGAGACAGGCTTTTAAGGGCTTAAAATGCCCAAGAGAGGAATTAATATTTCATCCTAGTCTTTTTGTTCAAGGGAACTGACATTGTCAGATCTGTGCTTTAGGAATAATAAGCTAGCAACTATGTGAAGGATGGATTTTGGTGGAGTAAGACTTGAGGCAAGGAAACCAATTAGGAGGTAGAGAGGTAATGAGGGTCTGAGGGAAAATGGTGGTTGTAGGATTAGAGAAAAGAGATCTGAAGCTTGAGATGTGGGGGTGGAATCAAGACTTGGCAACTGGCTCAATATAGGACATAGACAGGAATATGCTCTTAAACATTTCATAACTAGTTCTCTGGGGGGAGAGAAGTGTATGAACTTCAAGTTTAGTCTTCATTATTACATTTGTGCCACTATTTTCTTAATTCTAGACAATCAACAAACAATAAATCAAGTCCTGATTTGTAGCATTTGCCAATTTATGAAATCTAAATGCTCACACTGAAAATTTAACAATTAGCTCTTAGAACCGGGCTCCAGCACACTTTTGGGGGGTAAGGGAGAATGAAGAGCTGAAGATGATTTCAAGGATGCAAACCTGGGTGACAGGGAAGATGGAAGTGCCTTCAACAGAAATGGGGAAGTTGATGATTTGGGGGAGGGGGAGAAGCTAACGTGTTTTGAGTTGGATTTGTTGAGTTTATGTGGATCATACAATTGGAAATGTCCAATAGATGGTTGGTAATATGGGACTGGAGCTCAGGAGAGATACTAAGATTGGACAGATATATCTGGGAATCATTGTTGATAGTTGAATTCATGGGAGAAAAATGAGATCACTGAAAGAGTGTAGACAGAGAAAAGGGCTCAGGACAAACTCTTGAGGGACATCCACTGTTAAGAAGCATGACGTGGGCAATGGTCCAGGAAAGGAGATTGAGGAATGGGCAAACAAGCCATAGAACTAAGAAAGATCAGTGTTACAAGAACTAGAGAGGAGATGATACCTAGAAAGAGTCTGGCTGATGATGTCTTACATTACAGAGATGTCAGGAAGGATGAGGACGGAGAAAAAAATCATCGGGTTGGACAATTGAGAAATCATGGATAAGACATGGATTCAGAGGAAAATGACTAGGATTCTGACCATGAGACAATTATCTCTACCACATCATGAAGGCTAGAGGGACAGGGCCTCCACAATCTGGAAAATCCATGTAAAATTTTTTGGTCTTTCCTTGTACCAGAGAAGAAGTCTGAATGGTATTAAATGATAAAATATGTTTATATTATACAATACTATACATATATTTTTTGCATTCCTGAGTTTCTAAACTTTTTCTGTGTCATCTGCTGGCCTTTATGGGTCATCTGCAGCTTCCACAAAACTCCCTAGGAATTCTCATTTAATGTCTTATGCTGATCCGCAATATATCAAAACTGCCATGGGGAAAGTCACGATGTGAAAGGAATAGTTGTACACGTTGATCTGTGGACAAACTGGGGCTGTTTAGCCTGAAGAGTAGAATGTCTAGTATTTGAAGAGATGTCATTTGGAAAAAGGTCTACTAGACCTATCTTATCAGGCTTCTTAGAGCCCACCGCGGAGCAAGAAGCTGCAGAGGGGCTGATTTTAGCTTGCTATAGGGAGACATTGTCACCTGAAACTATCCAGAAGTGAAATGGGTTGTCTTGGGAAGTAAGGTGTTTTCCCTTACTAGAAACTCTTCAAGTATACATATGTTATTAGGTATATTTTACACAAGATTCTTGTTCTGTTATGGTTAGACCAGGTGGCTTCTGAGATCCCTTCCAATACGGACATTATGAATCTAAGGCTTTTTCCAGATCTGTGATTCTGCCACACTCATATCAGAGATTCCTGGAGACCAGAGAAGGATACACAAAAATTAGCAAAATCATACTTTATTAGCCCAATATTCCCCCAAGAAACCTGGGAAAATCTCTCTATTGGACAGCAACAAGGTCAAATACTAGATCAGCTGCAGTAAAAGCAATTTTATTAAACAACCAAAAGTGACTTAGCATTATAAAAAACAATTAAATCACTGTATTTGTCCCAAATTCCACAACAAATGCACTATTTGATGTAACAGTCCCTGGGAAAATGCTTAATTCATCCAGGGACTACCATATACTCCCCAGCCCAGTCTAGTAGGAGCAGCTAAGTGATCATGAGATCTGGTCAGTGATCATGACAGCCCAAGAACCTAAATTAAAGGAAGAAAGTACCTTAGGGAGGCCACCTACTCCAATTCTCTCATTAGAGATGACTGGTCCAAGGTCATATATATGTCGAGAGAGAGAGAGAGAGAGAGAGAGAGAGAGAGAGAGAGAGGTGAGATTGGCACCTAGATCATCTGATGAATCCAGTGACCTCTCTATCTACCATGCAGCCTTGCTAGGTCTGACAAGTAGGAAGTTGCCAAATTGGGACTGGTACCCATGTCCTCCATCATAGCCTTACATTCAGCAGTCTATACTATCTCTCAAAGAGGCACCATTGACGATATCTGTAACCTCACCCTGCTGTCTCTACAATGTGGGTCCAATGTGTCTGCCCCTACAGCCTCCATGTATGGAGCATGGACATCCATTTCATTTCCCATTCTATTGAAATCAGTCAGTTAATCAGTCAGTAAACATTTAAGTGCCTATTATGTATCAGGCACTGTGTTAAGTGATGGGGGATACAAAAAGAGGCAAAAGACAATCCCTGTCCTCAAGGAACTTACCATATGCAAACAAATGGGGGCATCCGGGCGGTCCAATGAATAGAGTACTGACCCTAGAGCCAGGAGGACCTGAGTTCAAATCCTGCCTTAGGCACTTGATACTTACTAGCTCTGTGACTCTAGGCATTTTGCCTCGTCAAAAATAAAAACAAAACAAAAAAGCCCATGCAAACAAATGCATAAAAAGCTAGCTGTATATAGAATAAATAGGAAATAATTAACAGAAGGAAGGCACTAGAATTAAGAGTGGCTGGGAAAGGTTTCCCGTAAAAAATAGAATTTTAGCTGGAACTTAGAGGAAGCCAGTGGAAGGAAATGAGGAGGGAGCGGATGCTCTACGCATGGGATTAGTCAGAGAAAATGTCCAGAGCTGAGAGATGAAATAGCTTATTCATGAAACAGCAAGGAAGTCAATGTTACTGGATCAAAGAGCATATAAAGAGAAGAAAAAATAAGAAGACTGGAGAGGTAGGAAAGGACTAGATTTTAAAGGGTTTTGAATGCTAAACAGAGGATTTTATATTTGATCCTGGAGGCATAAAGATTACAATGGCTACATTCGTTTGAGACTGACATTGGCATTCTGAAATCAAAGCTGAAAGGGAGGAACTCATTTAAAGTAATTAATACCTAGGCCTCAGAAGCAACTAGGTAGCTCAGTGGATAGAGTGCTGGGTTTGGAGTCAGGAAGACCTGAGATCCAATCTGGCCCCAGACACTTACTGACTGTGTGTTCCTGGGCAAGTCACTTAACCCTTAATCTACTGAAGAAGGAAGTGACACTCCAGTGTCTTTGTCAAGAAAACTTCATGAACATCGTTGACTTGTTATGGTCCATGAGGTCACAAAGGGTCAGCCACAACCAAACAACAATAATGCAATATCAGTTTTAATGTGTACCTTTGGAATTATAAAATGAACCATAACAATTTTGGAAATCACCCTAACAAAAAATTAGCACCATATCAGCAAATCATTGGACCTATCACCCCAAGGTAACTTTTTAAAAAAATCCAAGACTGCTTTGAAAAAGGGATATCTTCTACTTTTTCGCTAGAACCTTGATCTGTAATTCATTCTCTCTCTCTGTCTCTCTGTCTCTGTTTGTCTCTTTCTTCCTCCCTCCCTCCTTCTCCCTGCCAACCTCCAGTGAGGCGTGAATGGGTGAGGGCCTTCTATAGAACTTAGGGTTCAGTCACCTTTCCATGCCCTGGCAGAAATGGTGACAGCTTGCACCTACCAGTAGAGCACATTAACTGAGTTAGAAGGGTCTCTGGATACCTTTTTTGCATTATACCTCCTTCCTTGAACCTTGGTGAGAGATCCTGAGCTGGACATTCCTAGTGTTGGTGCAAATCTGGTGCATTCAAGCCATCAGGAGCTCCTGAGTCCTTAAGTCAGGGCTGATTGTCAGTAGGAAGAATTTCTGGCAATCTGAGAGATTCTAACATGAGAAAGAAGTCAAGGTCTAGCCTGGCTAACCTGAGAACCTTGGGGTTGCCTGACCCATTTCATGGGGCCGTTCCTGACCTCATCAACTTGGTTGATCATCCAGGTCCAATGATGCCCTGACCTGTGTTACTAGCTGGAGGTAGAGTGGATCTGGTGCAGAGGGGCAATAGCAGCTTCTATGGCAGGGCTCAGGGCCTGGCATATGGAAGCCAAGCTCAGCCTGGTACAAGAACATAGTGTTAAGACCCTGCCACAGAGGGGACGTTGCTGGGTCCCAGAATGGAGGGGAGGATAGACTTCAGTCCCAGCAGTAGCAGAGTCCATGATGTCATTCCTGGCCTGTCACAAAGGGGCAGACGCAATGCCCATGATGTTACTTAGATCTGGCAGAGGGAGGTCGCATCAGGCCCTAGCTTTGCCAGAGGTCCTGTTCCAAGACAGTGGGGGCTGTGGCAGCTCAGTAGCCATTTTTGGCTCTGACATGGAGGGGCAATGTCATACGTTGGCATATGAGGCCATGTTGAGACCTGGAAGAGAGGCAGAGCATGGTCCCAAGTAGCTGACTCACCTGAAAGAGCACGCAAGCCTCCAGTGGTGCTAAGTTCTGGCATAGGGAGTGGGGCACAGGGGACAAGAAGCAGAGCCATGTCAGTCAAAAAGATGTCACTCAAGAGGAAGACAGAGCTAATACAGAACTTTTAGTGTTCTTAGAGGGTTCATTCTGGACCTTTTATTTTTTAACCATCCTCTCATTCTCAGTAACCCATAATCACTCTTTTCAGCCCACCAGCTTTGTGATAACCATGAGTGTACAAGAGGAGACAGACAGGCAGACCCAAGCACCCAGAGCCAGAGAGATAGTCCAACAAGGGTTCAGTACAGCTGCAGAATTAAAACAAAAATGTCAAAGAACAAAGTGTTCCAGCTGACTTCACTTCCTGTTGATAAACTCTCTGGAGAGGACGGTGTGAGGCCTGGGGCCAGTAATGTTAGGTTAGGGGCTGGAGATTGGGGAGGGGTGGAAGGATGGAGCAGAGTTGTTGGGGTGGGAGTGGGAGGATAGAGCAGAGTTGTTGGGGTGGGGGTGGGAGGATGGAGCAGAGTTGTTGGGGTGGGAGTGGGAGGATGGAGCAGAGTTGTTGGGGTGGGGGTGGGAGGATGGAGCAGAGTTGTTGGGGTGGGGTTGGGATCTATTTTTCAAATTTGGTCAACATGCACTTGGGTTCAGAAAAGCGAGGTTCCCATATGCAAGGCTGTTGACACTGACTTCCTGTAGGCTGGTCACTGTAGCAGAAGCCTCCAGACACTGATGTGCTCAAACTACACAAAAACAGGATGTTAGCTTTTAGAGTCGATTAAGCCAAGTAATGCGAATTCCTTCTTCCCCCTCCTTCTCGCTGTAGCCCCATGCATCTTTTTTTCCCTTTCCTTTAGAAGAGGATAACTTCCCCGCACAAGTACTGCCAGATTTGGTCTGGGTTCTGCACTTCAGTAGGAGAATGACTGAGACAATTGGGGATGGTTATTGCTTTTTAAGATTTGGGTAAGGCAGTGAAAAGGAACCAACAGAGTCTGGAATTAGGAAGACCTGAGTTCAAATCCAGCCTCACACACTTACTAGCTGTGTGATCCTGGGCAAGTCACTGAACTCTCTTTGCCTCAATATCCTCATCTGAAAAATGTGCTGGAGAAAGAAATGACAAATTACTCCAGTATCTCTTCCAAAGAAAACCCCAAATGCAAGGAGTTGTACTTGACTGAACAACAACAAATGGTTTGGATTGTTTTGATTCGTGATTCCTGACCACGTCCTTGCTGAGCTGATGGGAATTGTTATCATATAAGAAACTACAAATGAACAGTGATTATGCAGCCTTCTTGAATAGCAAGTGAGGTTCAGGATCCCTGGGTCCTGAGGGCAGTAGCAGTGAAAAAGCCAGCTGGGGCAAACCGTTTGCTGGAGAACTGTTCTGAGTTCTACCATAGATGAATTATGGAAGATAGAAGGAGGCCAATGAAACAGACATAGAAAAGAGATGGAGACATGGAATTGCACAGTCTAAACACATACATAAGTGCTTTAAAACAAGGCTAATTTTTTTGCTTCCCTGGTAACCAGCCTTCATTACAGTTAGTTGTAACAAATAAAACTGTATATCTATAGCATATGAGCCTCACTTGGGAGGATACTCCAGTAACAGCACACCTAACTATCTATATAACCCATGCACATTTGGAAAGTACATGCATATCCATGTTATCTTGCTCCCAATAGGAGAGCTCCTTCACTACATATTGTCTGGTATTCGCCTATGTACTGTTATCCCTTTCACATGGCAGGGGTTAGAGACAAGGTGCCCCTGCAATCTGGAAAATATGTGTAAAACTTTTTGGCCCTCCCTTCATACCAGAGAAGTTTGAATTTTTTCTTTTTCTTTTACGGGATGTTTATAGCACCCTATTATAAAATTTGGGTTGGTATTATAGACTATGCATATATTTTATACATTTGTGAATTTCTAAACTTTTTCTGCATCATCTGCTGGCCTTCATGTGTCATCTGCCGCTTCTACAAAACTCTCCCCAAAATTCCCATTTAACTTCTTATGCCGATCCATGATACACTGAAACCACAATGGAGAAAGTCCCAACATGGAAGGGATAACTAAACTTTTCCTGATTTTTGTTTTGCTATTGACTTGGATAAATGGGTTTATGAAAGAGAGAAAAAGAGAAAGAAGGAAGGAAAAGAAAGAAAAGAAGGGAGAGAGAAAGAGAAACAGAGTAAAGAGAGAAACAGGGAAAGAAGGAAGGAAAGAATGAAAGAAAAGAAGAGAGAGGGAAAGTAAAAGGTAAACAGAAAAAGAATGGAAAGGGGGAAAAGGAGGGACAGGAAGACTGGGGATAGAGACAGAGAAAGAAGGTTCTAGAGGAAGACACAAAGTAGGAGAGAGGCGTCTTTCTAGTGTGTCTCTGCAATCCACGTATCTCCCCCTCCCATCACGTAGATGTTCTTTTAGATTTATAGAGTTTGTCTGTCTACACTCCACCTCAGAATGATGGATACAGAGAGGCCGTTGTGTGAGCCTGTGACATAGACAGCCACCTGTGTCCCTTTCCTGATTCAAGGCATGCTACAGCACTCATGAAGTTCAGCTAGGAGCAGGCTAGCTCTGATAGGACTTTAAATTGGCCATGAGTGATATCTGAATGTTTGTGGTTGACCTGTTTTATGTTCAAGAATGACACAAAACAGCCACTACCCTTTAGACAACATCAGTCTGGGGTGAGGAACCTTGCCCAGCCACACTGACTGAACAAACTTGAAGCAAGCCAGACACAGGCACCTGCCTAGAACAGAAGGTGAACCAGCCAGGCATTGAGAGTGCGGAATTACAGTCAAGGACTATGCCATGGGAAGAGCAACGTTGCATTTGGAGTCAGATTCATGCCCTGCTGTAATTCTGGGCCTGACTAAGCTTAAACCAGTCCAGTGATTAAAGCTCAGGATCAGAATCCAATGAAATGCTCATGGCCTGCAATAAAAATAGACTTACTCGCAATACAATTAAAGGGATGTAATTTACTAAAAGCACATGTTGTTCCCTATTCGTTAAGGTAGCAATGCTGCGTCAGGAAGACATCCTGAAGGGCAGTGTGAATCCTCCCAAACCTCAGTACCAGCTCTGCTTAAGGAAACCCCAGATCAAACTAATCCCAAAGATAGCTCCTGCACTCCTAAAGGGGAACCTGATCAGTCTACATAAAAACAAATGTCATTCCAACCACAGCTGATGATTATTGGCATGCCTTGGTCACTAAACCACTGGGGCCTAATACGCAAAACTAGAGATTTCCACCTTCAAATCCATGGTCCTATGACCCTGTGAATAACTTCTCTTTCTGTCTCTGTCTCTGTCTCTGTCTCTCTGTCTCTCTGTCTCTGTCTCTGTCTCTGTGTGTGTGTGTGTGTGTCTCTCTCTCTATCTCTCTGTCTCTGTCTCTGTCTCTGTCTCTCTCCCTCTCTCTCTCTCTCTCCCTTCTTCAGAATCTTCTTACAGGCACACTGGATGCATTCCTATCGTCTATTATTCCTCTATACGCCACCAACCTTTGAAGTAAAAAATATAAGCTAAAATTTGGTATACTAAAGTTTACTATTTCCTCAAATCCAAATCTCACAAATTTTTACAAGTATATCTAACAAATATAAAATACCCCTAGAGCAACACATTGGAAATCAACTGCTTTGGATGTATCACTGTGAAATTAACTGTTTCATACATGTACACTAACATAGCCCTATATTGGGTATCAGACTTAGATATGCAAAAAGATGACTATGAATTGATAAAGTAGACTTGGCTGATTTGCCTCAACGCTGGTGATTGTGAACAGTGTGTGGGGTCTTATACAAATTTGTGTTTAATGCCTTTACAATTCTCTTTCTATGTCCCTCTGTCACTTCCTAGATATCCCTCTCCCCAACTTTGTAAACTATTCCTGCTCTTCAGAATTCCCTCTTTCTTCCCCTCCACTTTTCCTTCCTTCAAAGTCCAACTCCCATTTCCTCTATGAAATCTTCGCTGCTGCTCCATCCTATAGAGATCTCTCTCTCCTGTGAGCTCCATGGCATTCTTTAGCTTCCATTTGGGAAATGGAATTATATACTTCCCTGTAATATCGTTTATGTGTGATTGGTTGTTGGCTTTATTTTAGCATTAAATTTTCATGTATATAGATGCAGCTAGGTGATATGGTGGATGGAGTACTGTACTTGGAGTCAGGAGGACCTGAGTTCAGATTTTGCTTTGGAGTCTTATTTATTAGCTATGTGACCTTGGGCAAGTCCCTTATCTTTGCTGTGCCTCAGTTTCATCCCCCATAAAATGAGAGTTTGACTAGATGTTTTCCAAGGTCTCTTCCAACTCTAAATCTGTGTTCCTATGTAAGGGGAGACTCAGTTTGGGGGATTGCGAAAAGACTGACAAAAAGGTCATTTGTTGCACCCACCCACTAGTGTTTCTAAGGAAAACTCCCAAGATGATTTAAATGGACACAAGCTAGAGACCAAGGACACAATGGGAGTTGAAAGGAATATGCTCACCCATGTACTCTTTGTCTGCCACCAGTTGCTCTGCTTAGTTTCAACTCCATTACCATCTTCATCATGCTTCCGTTTAGGGTAGCCTCTGGCACCCCCACCCCCACTCCAGCTTCCCTTTGTGTATTATCTTCTCTCAGTAGATTATAAACTCCTTGAGGGCAGGGACTGGTTTCTTCTTTCTAATTTGTATCCCCAAAGTTTAGCATAGTATCTGGCACATAGTAGGCACTTAAAAAATATTTATGGTACTGTATTACTCCAACTCAACAGCAGACTGAGTTCAGGGAGTGGTAGCTGAGGCAGAAGCAAAGATGTTGAAAAGATAGTTTAAAAGCCCTAAGCCTATATACTAGATATTGTGCTAAGAACTCTCTCACTGGGAGCAAAATATGGGAGAGAGAGACAGAGAGATAGAGACAGAGAGAGAGAGAGACAGAGAGAGAGAGACAGACAGACAGACAGACAGACAGACAGAGAGATAGATTCCCAGGTTTTACTCCAAAGTCTCTAGTCTGGTAAGGGTAAACTGTGGATAGGGGCATGATCAAAGACAGCAGCTCCTCAGCCTATCAGTGTGTTCCAGGAGTCTATTTCTCCCTTTAGGGACCTCTCCTTGAAAAGAATCTGGATCCTCATCTCTCTTCTCTTGAAGCCAAAAGAACTCAGATCTCTCCTCTCCCGAGCTCTCAACAACTCTTCACTTAACCCAGTCATGAAGCATCAAGTAATCATTTCTCTATCAATGAAGATAGTCTTACGCAGATGAGCTTGAGCCCCAGGTTACATGGAGATGACACAACTGATTTTACCTTTCTTACCCTCAGTTTCCTTATCTATAAAATAGGAGTGGTAATACACTGCTGATTTCATAGGGCTATGGTGAAGAAAGCACTTTGTAAGCTGACAAGTCACATATCAATAAAGGAACATTTATTAAGGTATGCACAAATGTGATTTTTTTCATTATTATTATCTTTACCTTACAGATGGGATAACTGAGATTTAGAGACTTGTCTAAGATCCATAGCTAGAAATACAGTAAACCTGGGACTCAAACCCAGATTTTCTGACCTCAAGTTCAGTCCCCATATCACTCTATCATATTGACTTCCAAAAAAGACTTTAGGACCATAACCCAGTGCTAAATTTTGACATGGGACAAAGATAGAGTGTTTGATAAGCACTAAAAGCATTTAGAAGGAAGATAGGAAAGAAGGAAGGAAGGAAGGAGGGAAGGAAGGACAATTCACCTGGAGTAAAGGAAGTTCCTTAGTAGCTGTTGCCAACTTTGTTTTGTTTAAATTGATTCCTAGCCTATCAAAATCTACTCTCTAGAGCCCCTAGTCCTCATTGACCTGGGCAGTTGAAGTCACCAATCACCCTGAATGGTGGTAAAGTTTTTATTCCAATTGGGATGAAAATGTCATTTTCATAGCACAGCAGCCTCTACTCCTTTAGCCTCCAGTTTTGTCAAGGCAGATGTTACCCCAGGGAAAGTTCCTCATGAGTTGTTACCATGTCTATTCTTGGCCAACAATGAAAAGTAAGAAAGCATCCAAAGGTGAGTAAATAGACCTTAAGACCATTCCATAAATCAGTTGAACAGTAGGCAGCAATATACCCATCAAGTATTTGAAGGAATATTATGTGAAAGAGAACATACACTTGTTCTGCTTGGCTCCAGAGGTTAAGACAAGAGGCAATGAATAAAAGTGGCAAAAAGGTGGACGTAGATTTAATGCGGGGCAAAACTTCCTAATGATTAGAGCTGTCTAAGAGTAGAATAGTCTACCTAAGGAGGGATCCTTCTCACTAGAGGTCTTCAGTAAATGGTGGGGTGCATGCTTGTTGGGTAGGTTTAGGAGAGATTCTTGTTCAGCCTCTGACATCCCTCTCAATTCTGAGATTCTGGAATTCTTACCCCCTCAGTGTATTTCATGTGTCTATTTCTCTTTTTCTGTGTTTCCATTTCTGTGTATCTTTGTATATGTCTGTATTTCTTGCTCTTTCTCTGTTTCTATGTCTCTTTTCATCAGGAAAAACTAAGTGGATGAAAATATCTATTGCTCAAACTGTGACCTATAGCCAAATGAGCAGTCCATTGAGTGAGTCCCTTAGTACTAACTGTGGGCTGACCTGAGAAGGGAACAGAAGAAAGAAAGCAGATTGCATTCGGAAAACTACGTCATGCTTTTCTGTGACCCAAGTTTTTTCATGATATGAAAACTCATTTTTTTTTAAACCCCAGTATTTGTCCAGTGATGTTTTGTTGTTACAAGTCCTGGAACAGTCTTGTTTCTGAAAAAGTTAAATTTGCAGGTATGTGTGTTCATCCTTCATTGCTGAAGAAGACCATGCCATCAGAGAAATGATGATATGACTTGCACTTGACTTTGTTTTGAGTGACGGAGGGCTGTGCAGGTCACCAGACTCACTTCTCCTCCAGAGCCATCTGAATCCAGTGACCAGATATTCATCAGGATGACTGGAGATGACCCAGGATGAGGCAATTGGGGTTAAGTGACTTGCCCAACATCACACAGCTAGTGAGTGTCAAGTGTCTGAGGTGACATTTGAACCCAGGTCCTCCTGCACTGGTGCACTATCCATGGCACCATCTAGCTGCCCCACTCTAATCTCATTACCATGCTGCTAACTGAAGCGTTGATTGATACTACTTCTCTCAGCCTCTTCTCTCTGACTGGAAGAGAGAGTATTGAACTCCTCCCACCCAATGCTTTGCTTTAGGGAGGGCAGAAACTGACCCATCCTGCATCGGTTTTGCCCAACCTGATTTCAAACCCACAGAACAAGATATCCTCTGGTCTCCTTAGCCCTCTTTCCTTTTGTATGTTGTCTCCTTCCTCACCCTGACATTATACTGTAAACTCCTTGAGGGCAAAGGGCTCTTTTTTCATTAATTGTACAGATTCTACTTTAGCTATTTTACACAAACATATCTAATATGCTGTTGGTGGTGGAATAGTGCAATTTGACACTAAAGCCAAACCAAATTTAGCAGTTGTGTAGAATGCCTACCTATGTGTCCGGCACTTAAGTTTTTACTGGATTGGATTTGACTGAAAGGAGGAGGAGGAGGAGTTGGGCTGCTGGCAGCTGGTATGGCCCATATAATGGAATATCGGTAATAGTCAATGGATAGAGCTATGGTGGACATTAGAAGGACATGGTACATTTCCAACAATGACCTATGGAATCAGAAATCTATTCCCATCCTATATTATCTCTTCAGCAACTTCTGAAAAGGGTCTAGTTGTCCTCTAAAAACAGTAGCACTATGAATTGAATAAAACTTTCCCTTTGCCGTCTGACCACGGCAAAATAGGATGGGACTAGTATAACTTGTTTCTCTGGCTCCAGAAACTGTATCTATTAATGAAGCCTAAGTCAGATGATACCAAGAACATTTATAGATGAACCCGGAAGGGAGAACAAGTAGAAAGAAAATGAAATCTGTCAGCATTTCTGCAATGATTTAATTTCCTCATCAAGGAGCATGGAATCACAGTGAGATTCAGCACCATGGTCTTCAGTAAGAAATGCCCACCCACTGGGGAATGACTGAACAAACTACAGCTTATGAATGTAATGGAACATTATTGTGCCATAGAAACAACAAAAGGGACTATTTCTGAGAAACCTGGGATGACTTGTATGAACTGATGGAGAGTGAAGTGAACAGAACCAGGTGAACAGTTTATGCAGTAACAACTAAATTATAATGATAAGCAACTTCAAAAGAATTCTGATCAATGCAATGACCAACCACAACTCTGCTGAATCAATGAGGAATCATGTTACTCACATCCTAACAGATGTGATGGGTACAAGGTACAGAATGTGACGTGCATTTTTGGATACAATTAATGTAAGAATTTGTTTCGCTTCACTATGCACATGTGTTACAAGGATTTGGTATTTTTTCCATGCAAAGTGGGGGGAAAATAAATGTTTATTAATTGCAGCTAGGTGGCACAGTGGATGGAGTATTGGACCTGAACACAGAATGACTCCTTTTCCTGAATTCAAATCTGGTCTCAGATACTTCCTAGCCATGTGACCCTGGGTAAGTCACATAACCTGGTTTGCCTCAATTTCCTCATCTGTAAAATGAGCAGAAGAAGGAAATGGCAAACCATTCCAGTATCTTTGCCAAGAAAACCCTAAATGGGGTCGTGAAAAGTCAGACACAACTGGAAAAATTACTGAAATAGCAAGCAAAGCCACTTAAGAAAAAAAGGCTAAGAGCAATTGGACAAGACCAAGTACATACAGAGGAAATTCATGCTGGAGGTACGACATTGTAGCATCGAAGTATTTTTTACAAGATATCCCAGAGAAGATACCAAAAGGATAAAAAAGCAAAAAGCGTGGACTACCTTGCTAAAGAAAAAAAAGAGAGAATCAAGAGGGCATCTATAAGAAGAGATTTATGTATGTACTTACTCATCTTTGTAGAATCATTTATGAGAAAGGGATGAGAAGGCTTTTGGAAATGATTTTCTACAAGAGACCACATCTTCATTGTCATTCAATTGACTGAAAGATGTACAGAATACAAAATTCCACAAGGCCTTTTTTTTAATAAAAAACTAGATCTAAAATTTCATAGATGTAGAAAACTCCCTCTCCCAGTGAGAAAATTCCCTCTAACAATGTGGATTGTCAATTTTTCTGAAATGTAAGGTTTCAGAGTAGTATATAGTTTGTATTTTTTAAATATATATATATGTATATATATACCTATTGTCTCCCCCTGTAGAAAATGTAAACTTCTTGTTTACAGGGATTGTTTCTTTCTTTCTTTTTCTTTGCATCCCCAGGACATAGAATAATGCCAGGTATTGAGCACTGGGCCTGGAGTTAGGTAAGCCTTTGTTCAGATCTAACTTTAGACATTATCTGTACGACCTTAGGTAAGTCACTTAATCTGTTTGTCTCAGTTTCCTTAACTGTCAAATAAGGATAACAATAGTATCTACCACAGGGTCAAAGGAGAGAAAAGAATAAATGCGGGGCAGGATAGGATGGAGAGAAACATAGTCTTTCACAACGCAACTATTCTGGAAGTGTTTTGCGTGACTACACTTGTATAACCAATATCAAATTGCTTGCCTTCTCAATGAGGGTGGATGGGGAGAGAGGAAGGGAAAGAATTTGGAACTCAAAGTTTTAAAAATGAATATTAAAAATTGTTTTTATATGCAACAGGAAAATAAGATATATAGGCAAATCTATCTTGCCCTACAGGAAAATAGAAGGGAAGGGGATAAGAGAAGGGTAGGTATGATAGAAGGGAGGGCAGATTGGGGGAAGGGTATTCAGAATGTAGGCAATCTTGGGGTGGGCAGAGGTGAGAGAGAGGGGGAAGTTTTGGAACTCGAAATCTTGTGAAAGTGAATGTTGAAAACTAAAAATAAGTTAATTAATAATCAAAATTATTCAATTGACATTTCATAATGCTCTCTATGTCTTATTTGGTAATAAATTCTCTTATCCTTAGTTCTGACAGGTAAACTATTCCATGTTCCCCTAATGTGATTATGGTATCATCTTTATGTGTAAATTATGTACCCATTTTGACCTTATCTTGGTATGTGCTGTGAGATGTTGGTCTATATCTACTTTCTGCCATACTGTCTTCCAGTTTTCCCAACAGTTTTTGTCAGATAAGTTTTTTTGTCCAAAAAGCTTGTGTTTTTCATTTTTTAAAATGATAGATTACTATGCTCATTTACTACAATATATTGTGTACCTAACCTATTCCATTGATCCACTACTCTGTTTCTTAGCCAGTAACAGATAGTTTTTCTCATTACTGCTTCATAATATAGTTTGAGATCTGGTTTGGTTAGACTGCCTTCCTTCACATTTTTTTCATTAATTCTTATAATATTCTTGACCTTTTGTTTTTTCAGATGAATTTTGTTATTACTTTTTCTAGTCCTATGCAATATTTTTGGTAGTTTGGCTCATAAAACACTGAATAGTTGTATTAATTTAGGAACAATTGACAAATTTATTATGTTGGCTTGGCCTATTCGTAAACAATTGATATGTTTCCAATTGTTTAAAATCTTATTTTATTTGTGTGAAAAGTGTTTTTGTAATTGTGTTCATGTAATTCTTGGATTTGTCTTGGCAGGTAGACTCCCAAGTATTTGATATTGTCTAGAGTTATTTTAAATGAAATTTCTGTTTCTGAAAAACCAACAACATAATAGCAACTACCTCCCAGAAGTGTTGTAAGAATCAAAAGAAATAATATTGGTAAAGCACTTAAGACAGTGCCTGGCACTTAGGTCCTATGTACATGTAGCTATTATTATTATTAGCATTATGTAGAGAGATTTTAATAAATGCTCATTGATTTATTGGAGAAGTGTAGGTACCACTGCTTGCCCGAAGTCACACAACTTTGAAGCGTCAGTTAGTCAACAAGCTTTTATTAAGTACTTCTATTTGTCGTTAAGTACCTACTGTGTTCAGGGACAGCTAGATGGCTCAGTAGATAGATCAATGGACTTGAAGTCAGAAAGCTTGAGTTCAAATATGACCTCAGACACTTACTGTGTGACCCTAGGCAAGTCACTTACCCTCTGATTGCCTTAGTCTACTGGAAAAGGAAATGACAAACCACTCCAATATCTTTACCAAGAAAACCGCATAGACCTTGTTCATGGGGCCATACAGGAAGAGTCAGACATAACTGAACAACAACTATGTGTCAGAGGTGAAATTTGAACCCAGGTCTTCTGGACACTGAGGCTGATTCTCTCACCACTGTGTTGTTCTCCCATATTTGTTTATTATTTCAAACAAGACCAAAAGTTATGGCCTGTGGACCAAATCTGGCCTGCTAACTATTTTTGCATTGGCCTTCCTGGGAACTAAGAATGGTTTTTACATTTTTAAATTAAATTTTATTGTATTTAAAATTATCAAAACCATTGTTAGCCTAGGGCAGCATAAAAACAAGTAGCCAGCAATATTAGGTCATATTTTGTTGACCCTTGATTTAAAACAACCACCAAAATGTGCTTCCGTAGAACAATATGTAACCATAAAGGCCCCTGTCCCACAGGGGTTTTTTGTATCTACATTGAAACGATATGAGTTCCAGATAAATGCAACCATGGGGATAACGCTATTCAACACTTCTGATTTATTAGTGTCAAGTGAGGCATAAAACAGGGAGAATTTGATTGCTAATGGTATTTGCCACTGTCATGAAGGATTTCCTGCACTGACATCAAAGGGAGAAAGATTTCCTATAGGTGGTGAGGTCTTCCAGATGCTCCTGGCTGTGGATGTCACTGTTCTGATTTTAGTGAACACCATTCTGCAGGGCTTCTACAAGGAGGTCCATGGCCACTTAAAACAGAGCAGCTTCACAAATTCAAAAGTGAGTTAGTCCCTGGAATCTCAGAGCTGACTTTCTACTGGTGGGACATAACAGATTTATAAGAAAATAAGCTCAGCACAAATATATATATAAAATGATTTAGGAGTTGGGATACAGAAGAAGGGTCAGGGATAAATGACAGCTGGAAGAATCAAGAAAGACCACTTGAAGCAGAGGAGAGAACAGAAGAGAAGCAGATCCTGGTTAAATACAAGGAAAAACTTCCCAACAATTAGAACTGACTGAAAATAGAGTAGGTATCCCCATGAAGTAGTGAGTTCCCTGTTACCAGATATCTTCAAGCAGAGTGTGGTTGACCCCTTGTCATGGATATTGAGAGAGAATTCCTATTCCAGGAACTGAACTCAATTGCCTTTAAAGTCTCACTCAACTCAGAGATTTAATGATTCTCAGAGTTCTCATCCATACTTTTTATCCCCTTTCTTTCTTTTTTAGTCTTTTAAAAGTTGATTTAATATTTAATTTCCCCCCAACTATGACTTTATCTTCTTCCCCTATTTCTTCTCATCTCCAGCAATACCTGATCCCTAAACTGTTGTCTAACACAGAGGCAATTCAAGTCCGCAGCTCGTCTTTGTTACTGAGGGAGAGAGGATTTGGTGTAAATTACAAATTCAGTTTCATATTCTTCAGTATGGTACAGGCCTAAATCTTAAAAAACAAACCAAAACAAACCTCAAGCCAACAAGTATTATTAAACCTCTACTACATGCCAGGCACTTTGGTAAGCACTGGGGATACATAGAAAGGTAAAGTAAGATCCTACTCTCAGGAAACAACATGCAACCAACTGTGTGCAAACAAGATATATGCAGGATAGTTTGGATATCATCTCAGAGGGAAGGCAATAAAAGGGATTGGGAAAATCTTCTTGTAAAAGGTGGGATTTTAGCTGAGACTGAAGGAAGTCAGAGAAGCCAGGAGGTAGAGATGAGGAGGGAGAGAGTTCTAAGCAAGAGGACCAGCTAGTGAATATGGATGGAGTTGGGACATGGAGCGTATTGGGAGAGGAATCAAACAATCAGTAAACATTTGCTAAGCACCTACTATGGGCCAAGCATTGTCTGAACCGCTGGGGCTATTAGAAGAGACAAGAAGGATAGCGTCACTAGATCACAGACTGAATGGAGATGAATAAGGTAGCATAGCAGATAGAGTGCCAGCCCTGAAGTCAGGAAGACCTAAGTTCAAATCTGACCTCAGACACTTACTCGCTGTGTGACCCTGGACAAATCACTTAACCCTGCTTGCTCAGTTTCCTCATCTATAAAATGAACTGGAGAAGGAAATGGCAAACCACTCCAGTATCTTTGCCAAGAAGACCCCAATGGGGTCACAGAGAGTAGGATGTGACTGAAGAACAACTGGAAAGATAGGAAGGGGCCAGGCTATGGAGGACTTTAAAAGCCAAACAGAGGATTTTATATTTGTTCCTGCAGGCAGTAGAGAGTCACTGAACTTTATGGAATTGAGGGGAGTGGGGTTGTATGTGGCATGGTTGGGCAAGCACTACAGAAAGGTCAATTTGACAGCTGAGTAGAGAATGTATTGGAGAGGGGAGAGACTCCAGACAAAGCTACCAAAGGTCATTGAAATAGCTCAAGTATTAGGTGATGAGGGCCTGGATCAGGTTGGGGGGGATGGGTAGAAGAGAAAAGGAGACATATATAAGAGATGTTAGGAAGGTATAATCAATCAGATGAGGCAAATGGCAGTGGGGTGGAGGGAGGTATTGAGAAAAAGTAGGGACTGGAGGAAAACACCTAGGTTGCATGTCTGAGTGATTGGAAGGATAGTGGTTCCCCTGAGAGTAATCAGGAAGTTGGGAAAATTGGGGTTGGCATGGGGGAGATGAGTTTAGACATGTAGTATTTGAGGAGTCTCATAGGTAACTAGAGATGTGAGACAAGAGATTAGGATAGTAATTAGGACTGGAAAAGAGTATCCGAGGGTCATCTGCATAGAGATAACAAATGAGTTCATAGGAGCTGATATATTATAGAAGCAAAAGAGAAGAAAGTCTTGGGGACACCCCTGGCTAGGGGTAGTGATTTGGATATAGATCCAGCAAAGAAGACTGAGAAGGGAGAGACAGATAGGAGGAGAACCCTGAGATAACAGTATCCCCCAAACCTAAAAGTTCTCTTCTATATACTTCATGACTCAACACTCTCTTTTTAGTTCAAAGATCCCTTTTCTAGGCCCTCATCTTTATTTTCTTACCAGTCCCCATAACTCTGGTCACAAGACCTAGGTTGAACCCCCTCTTCTAGCTTCTTATGTCCCCGGGAGAAGGTGAGTAGTTTTTTGCCCTGGCTCCAAACCTACACTCTCAGTCGTCAGTTTAAAAACCATTCTCCTGATAATCACTTGAGCTGTCAGTTTATCCATTGGCCTCCTGGGCCCTGAAAGTCTTCTAGTTGAGGGCACTTAACCCCTGACTCATTTTCTCTGAACTGAGCCACCCACCTCCAATAGTACAAACTGGGCTTGCTTCCCCTTGTTTCCCTTCATCCTGTTTCCTTTGTACCCCATTTTGTTTTAAATATGAAGGATTAACTAAAGGCCTGCTCCTCTGCTCCAAATCAACAATTTAAGTTCTCTTAAATGCCTGTCTCTGTCCCACTGGTGGCTTAGTTACTTCTGGGGCCTGAGTAGGGTAGAATTATAATGAGAAAAGGATATATTATTTAAATTTTTGAGTTCCAAATTCTCTCTGTCCTTCCCTTCCTCCTACCTCCCTGAGACAGTAAACAATCAGATAGAGGTTATATGTGTGCAATTATGTATACCATTTCCATATTAGTCATTTTGTACAAGGAGATTTGAGAATTAAGATTTTTAAAAAGAAAGTGAAAAATAACATGCTTCAGTCTGTATTTAATCAGTTTCAGTTCTTTCTCTGGAGATGGATAAAATGCTTCATCATGAGTCCTTTGGGATTGTCTTGGATCATTGCATGGCTGAGAATAGCTAAGTGAGTCATGTACAATTCCTCATCTTACAGTATTGTTGCTACTTTGTACAATGTTCTCCTGGTTCTGTTCACTTCCCTATGCATCAGTTCATGTAATTCTTTCCAGGTTTTTTTTTTAATCATACTGCTCTTTTCTTATAACACAATAATATTCTATCACAATCATATGCCACAGTTTGTTTAGCCATTCCCCAATTGATAGGCATCCCTTTGATTTCCAATTCGTCACCATCACAAAAAGAGCTGCTATCAATATTTTTGTACATATAGGTCCTTTTCCCTTTTTTTGGATGTCTTTGGGCTATAGATCTAGTACTGATATTGTTCCAGAGTTGGATTGCCCTTTGGACATAGTTTCAAATTGCTTGCCAGAATGGTTGGATCAGTTCACAACTCTATTAACAGTGTATTAGTGCCCCAGTTTTCTCACATCTCCTCCAGTCTCCAACATTTTCCTTTTTTGTCACATTAGCCACTCTGATAAGTGTGAGGTGGTACTTCAGAGTTGTTTTTATTTGCATTTTCTGCTCAATAGTGATTGGGAGCACTTTTAAAAATAGAACTATGGATAGCTTTAATTTCTTTGTCTGAAAATTGTCTGTTCATGTCCTTTAACCATTTATCAACTGGAGAATGACTTGGATTTTTATAAATTTGACTTAGTTCTGTATATATTTAAGAAATGAGGCCTTTATCAGAGGTACTTGTTGCAAAAATTTCCCCCTAGTTTTCTGTTTTCCTTGTAATTTTGGTTGCATTAGTTTTGTTTGTGCAAAAGCTTTTTAATTTTATATAATAAAAATTATCTATTTTACATTTTGTAATCCTCACTTTGGTCCTAAGTTCTTCCCTTATCCATAAATATGACAGATAAACTATTCATGTTCTCTTAATTTGCTTATGGTATCACCTTTATGTGTAAGTCACGTACCCATTTTGGCCTTATCTTGGTATACGGTGTGAAATGTTGCTCTGTACCTAGTTTCTGTCATACTGTTTTCCAGTTTTCCCAGCAGTTTTTGTCAGTTTTGGGATTTCTCGTATACTAGATTACTATGGTCATTTACTATAGTATAATTTGTACCTAATCTATTCCATGGAACCACTACTCTATTTCTTAGCCAATACCAGATTGTTTTGATGATTACTGATTTATAATATAGTTTGAGATCTGCTACAGCTAAACCACCTTCTTTTGCACTTTTTAAAAGTGATTCCCTCAATACCCTCAAGCTTTTGTTCTTCCAGAAGAATTCTGTTATTTTTTCTAGCTCTATAAAATAATTTTTGATAGTTTGATAGGTATGGCACTGAATAAATAACTTAATTTAGGTAGAATTATCATTTTTATTATATTGGCTTGGCCTACCCATGAACTATTGATATTTTTCCAATTGTTTAGATCTGACTTTATTTGTGTGAAAAGTGGTTTATAGCTGTGTTCGTATAGTTACTTGGGTTTGTCTTGGCAGATAGACTACCAAGTATTTTATATTGTCTACAGCTATTTTAAATGGAATTTCTCTTTCTGTCTCTTACTGCTAGACTTTGTTGATAATATGTAGAAATGCTGATGATTTCTGTGGGTTTATTTTTTATCCTGCAACTTTGCTAAAGCTGTTCATAATTTCAAGCAATTTTTTACTTGATTCTCTAGGATTTTCTAAGTATAATATCACATCATCTGCAAAGAGTGATAGTTTTGTTTCCTCATTACCTATTCTAATTCCTTTAATGTCTTTTTCTTTTATTGCTATAGCTAACATTTCTAGTACAATAGTAAATAATGGAGGTGATAATGGGCATCCTTGCTCTACCCTGATTGTTTTGAGAAGGTTTCTAGCTTATCCCCATTACAGATAATGCTTGTGATGGTTTTAGATAGATATTACTTATCATTTTAAGGAAAGCTCCATTTATTCCTATACTCTTTAGGTTCTTTTTTTATAGGAATGGGCACTGTATTTTGTGAAAAACTTTTTCTGTACCTATCGAGATAATCATGATTTCTGTAGGTATTGTTTTCGATATGGTGAATTATGCTGATAGTTTTCCTAATATTTAACCAGTCTTGCATTCCTGGTATAAATCCCACCTCATTGTAGTGTATGATCCTGGTAATACATTGCTCTAATCTCCTTGCTAGTATTTTGCTTAAAATTTTTGCATCAATATTCATTGAGGAAATTGCTTTATATTTTTTTCTCTGTTTTGGCTCTTCTTGTTTGGGGTATCAGCACCATATTTGTGTCATAAAAGGGATATGGTTTTTTGTACTCTGATCAGCTGTGAATGACTTAGCTATTTTGATCAGTACAATGATCCAAGATAATTTCAAAGAACTGATGATGAAAAATGCTATCTACCTCCAGAGAGAGAACTGATGGAATCTGAAAAAAAAAAAGACTAAAGAATAATTTTCTCACTTCATTTTTCTTGCTTTTTTCACAACATGGTTAATATGGAAACATGTTTTGCAAGATTTTACATCTATAATTGTTATCAAATTTCTTCCCTTCTCAGTGGGTGGGAGAGGGGTGGGAGGGAAGAAAAGAACTTGGAACTCATTTTTTTTTTTAAATGGTATTAAAAACAAATAAAAAGTAAATTTTATTTTAAAAATAAATTATTTAAATAGATAAAATGAAATAGAACTCATCCTTTCCTTTCCAACCTAGGTGACTCTTTTATACACTTGGCTTAATTTCTCCCCAGAGATCCACCCAACTTGATGGGAGCCTGTCTCCAACTCTCCTAACATTACATAGATACCAACAAAACACAACTAGCTGGTATCTCTTATTTCCCCATAGGGCTTGCTTAATTTTTTTTTCTGTCTCAAAATCTCTCCAATGACATCCTTTATACTATTTCCCTACACAATTCTTCATTTGTAACATGTCCCAGACTGCTTATGCCCACCATGAGCTTCTCCATTGCCCTTTGGGTGACCTTCAATCTTAATTCTTTTGAGACTGTGGTATTCCATGACTCACAGTCCTATAGCATCCCCAGAAAAATATTGTTGCTAAAAAAGATGGTCCTTTGTTCCAGGGAGGAGGTTAGAATCATTAAAAGTATGTAACACTATATTTCTCTCTAAAAAAGCTTTTACTGATATGGCCCCTTCATTGATTTTTTTTCACCCTGTAACCCTACTTAGAAAAAAAGTCCCCCAGTTGTGATTTAAAGAAAAAAGAAGAAAAGACAATAATCCATTTCACTAAAGTCTTTATTCTACAGCAATGGTGCCCCATGTATTTCTAGCCCTCTTGTTCTTCCAAATAGCCCTACCTTGTCATGGACCTGGTATAGTCTCAATGTATAAACAGATTTTTAATTGTTCTTTTCTTTTTATATCACCTGCATTTCCCAATGCATCTTTCTCCTTCCCCCTTGCAGAGAGTTACCCCTTTTAACAAATAGTAATAATAACCATCATTTATATAGCACATTAAAGTTTGCAAAACACTTTACAAGTAGTATCTCATTTAATTCTCACAACAGCCCCGGGAGGTAGGTGTTAATATTATCCCTATTTTCAGATGAAAGCGGGCAGCAGTTAAGTGACCGGTTTCTCCAAGTCCTAACTGAAGTTCCAGCTTCTACAGAAAGCCTTTCTTAGTCCTTTTTAATTATAGCGCCTTCCCTCTGTTAACTATTTCCTATTTATCCTGTAGAAAGCTTGTTTGCATAAGATGCTTGTTATCTCCTCCATTAAATTGTGAGTTCCTTGAGGGCAGGGACTGTCCTTTGTTTCTTTTTGTACTTAGCACAGTTTGACTTTCTGTTCTCCAAGAGGACAATGACTACAGGGTGATGCCATAACATGCAAATGAATTGGATTTAAGTGAGGGAGGGCTATGTAAAGTCACCAGCCTCACTTTCTCCTTCAGAGTCAACTGGGTCCAATGGTGGAATATAGATCAGGATGACTGGAGATGACCCAGGATGCAGTGGGAGACCTTAACCTTTTTAAGCAAAAGTCTTTACCAGGTCTCAGTTTGACAGAGTCAGTGCCCATTAAGGCTAAGTAAGAAATGAGGCAAAAAAAAGTCTTTTTTTTACCTAGTTAAAAAAAAAAATCAGTCTGGTAGGGGAAGACCCTCAGTCAGGATTTCTGGCCAAAACAGAAACAATCGCTATTTACATTCACTCTGAGCCAATCAGATTGCAAACAATAACCAACTGGGGCTTGGCCTGGGATCTATTGTTTGCCAATTGGTGAGAACCAGAAAAAAAAGGCTTCTGAGATCAAAATTTACTTTCCTTTGGGCACAACACCTTCAGGTAAGGGTATGATAGTCCATGTGGACAGACAGAAGGGAACGCAGGCACTTAAAAAAAAATGCTCATTGACTGACTGACTGACTTTCCTACAGTCACATTTCTGAGGCCACATTTGAACTAAAGTCTTCCTGTTTCTAAGTCTAGCACTCTATCCACTGAGTGATCTGCTTCAAATAAAAGGTGTGTGTGTGTGTGTGTGTGTGTGTGTGTGTGTGTGTGTGTGTGTGTGTGTGTGTGAGAGAGAGAGAGAGACAGACAGACAGACAGACAGACAGACAGAGACACACAGAGAGAAAACAGCTGAACTAATCAACTTAGTAACACAGTCTGACATTACATGCAGAGTTCCAGAACCTTGGAGCTCCTCCATCTCTACTCTGCCTCCACCCCAAAGATGAGAGGAAAGTACATTCACATATCTGTTTTTTGGGGCCCACCTTGGTCATTATAATTTCACAGAACCCTGCTTACTCTCAACCTTCTGTTGACCTGCCCTGCTTCACTGATGCATGCATCCTGATCCTGGCATCCTGGGGTTGGGGGTAGCATGGGGGTGGGGAGGAGAGGTCCTCTTAGGGCTGCTCACTCCAAAAGAAGGAAGGGAGACCAGCCTTTAAGGCAGGCCACTTTTCCTTCCCCAAGAGGGATTCTTTTCTTGACAGGTCACAACCCCAGGAAACACAAGCCAGACAGCTAGCTCAGAGGGAGTCCAATTTTGGGCTTGCTTCAGCTCTCTCTAGTCTTTTGTTTCTGGGGACAGTCTGACAGTATTGTCTCACTCTATTAGGGCATGATGGAAAGAAAAGGAATGGCACCCTCCTGGTCTTTTATTGATTAAAATATGCTCCCCAACTATTGAGGGGGATATGCTGCAGTGAATGTGGTTCTTTACCTCTTCCTCAATTTTCTCTTCCTTTGTCCCCCGGACACTGCAATTTCTTCCAGTGAAGCCTTCCATTCTGCTCCCAAGAAATTCTGGAGTGGCCTCTAGCTCAATTCATCTTGACTTCTGTGCCTCCTCTATCAGGCTGGGGTAGGGGTGGGGGACTAGAGAGGAGTGTTCTATTATGGTCTGGAAGATCTGGTCCCTGACAGCCCAGTGGGCGGAAATGGCTTGACCTGACCAAAGGCAGAGGCCAGCAGCTGCGAGTCACCTTGGCTGATGTCAGAGGAGGGGAAGATCGATACTATCTCTGCCTAACGGTTTCCTTTGGGTAGGCAACTTCCGCCTTGATGTTTGTCAAGTAAGAAACATGGCTTGGAGCAGCCCCTCTCAGAGCAGAGAATGGAGAGGAGAGCCTGAGGAAAAGGACTGGAAGAAGTGGGGTCCCTAAACTGAGTGTGTTTAGAAGCCCTGATATTTGGTAAACTTCTTAAATAGGTTTAAACTCAATTCCTTTATTTTATTTCTCTTCTTTTCCTCCTTCTCCTTCTTTTCCTCCTCCTTCTTTTTCTCCTCCTTTTCTTCCCCCCCTTCCTCTCCTCCATCATCATCATCATCATCATCATCTTTTCTTCTTCTTCTTCTTCTTCTTCTTCTTCTTCTTCTTCTTCTTCCTTTCTCTCTCTCTCTCTCTCTCTCTCTCTCTCTCTCTCTCTCTCTCTCTCTCTCTCTCTCTCTCTCACACACACAATCTGACTTTAACCTGCCTTTCCAGACTTAGTTAATGGTGATCTTTCATGCCACACATTTTATGTGCTAGCCAGTCTGGCCTACTTACTATTTTCTGAATTTAGTTTTCCATCTACCACTTCTACACCATTGTACATGCTGTGTACTGTAATCCCTCTAAATAAGATCGTCAATTTCTACCTAGAAGGGACTGGAAAGGTAAGCTCCAAGATTAAATATAAAATCCTCTGTTTGGTTTTTAAAGTACTTTATAACCTTGACCCTTACTACCTTTCCAGTTTTATACCTTCCTTCCAGGTACCCTATAATCCAGTTTTGTTGTTCTCCTGGCTGTTTCCCAAGATATTCCATCTCCAGACTAAGTCTTTTCATGGGCTGTCCCCCATACCTGGACTGCTCTCCCTTCTCATGACCAACTCCTATATTTCTTGGCTTTCTTCAAGTATCAGTCAAAATCCCACTTTCTACAAGAACCTTTTCCTAGTCCTCATTAATTATAATGCTTCCCCTCTGAGACTACCTCCAACTTATTCTATCTGTCTATGCATCCATCCATCCATCCATCCATCCATCCATCTATCTATATATCGTTTGTTTGTTCATAGTTGTTAACATATTGCCTTTCCCATTCGACTGTAAGCTATTGGAGAGCAGGGGCCATCTCCCCCTTTTCTTTGTATCCCTAGCACTTAACACAGTATCAGGCACATTGTAGGTACTTAAATGCAAGTTGACTTGACTTGACTCAGTCCTGAGCTTCCTTCATGGCTCAACTCAGGTGCCACCTCCTGTGGGAAGCCTTATTGAGTCTCCTAGTTGTTACTGTTTAGAACAGTGCCTGGCACATAGTAGGTGCTTAAATGCTTATTGATTGATTACTATTCTATTTTATATGCTTTTCTGTCTATGTGTTTTATTCACCAATAGAATGTAAGTGTCCATGGATACAGGACGATTTCTTTTTTCTCTTCTTTCATTCCTTTCTTTTCCTTCCCCCCTTCACCCTCCCTTTTTGGGTCTCTGTAGCCTCAAAACCTAGCACAGAGACTTAAACATAGTAGGCTCGTAAACACACGTTGCATTGAGGTGAAGTCCCATTCCGGGCTGGCTGAGACAAGGAAGAGCTATTGAACAATATATTTCAGCAAAAGAAATTCCCCACTTTGTATACTAACATCTGAATGTGTATATATGTATATACATATACATACATATATACATATACATATATACACATTCAGATGTTAGTATACAAAGTATCACATATGTAATATGTGTGTATATATGTATATATATAATGTATATATATATATTATATATATTCTTTTTTTTGAAAAAAAAATTTCTCCCCTCCTCATCTGTGTCTTAACAGCAGAGCTACAGAAGCAGCAGCCCTTGGGGCTTGTGGCTGTTTCTGGCTGTGACTCAGGACACAGAACTGGCAGCAGAGAAGGATCCCTGTCTAAATTCCTCTCCCTTCATCCCTCCCACCCCACCCCCACCTTCAATGCCTCCCTGGTCTCCCTGTGGGGGAGGGGACAGACTATCTAGGGAGGAATTGTGGGATGATTACTATAATGGGCCTGATGGGAATTTGGTGTATTTTGCCTTTTACTGATTTGGAAGGGAATAGAGAAAAAAAACATTTGCTGAGTGCTAACAGCTTGTGAAGCTGAAATTCCCAGCAAAATGCAATGCCTATAACACCATAAATCAGGAGTAAGGGGAAGAAAGATTTATTACAGTGAACTTGGAAAACTTTTCTTGGATCCTTAGCTCTTCTTTTTTAAAAAAAATAAATAAATAAAAAGGGAAAAAGTAGCTTCCTGAAAATCTGTGTCTGGGAGGTGTACGGAAAAGGGTGGAAATGGAAAATATTAGTCCTGTCCTCCACATAGCGCGGAAGTCTGTCTAATAGGGACCTCTTCACCTCCTCCCAAAGCAGTAGGAGCACCCACAGAGAAACGGAGGGATGTACACCCAGCTGAGAACACGTTATTTTACTTCTCTTCCAATACATAAGACAGGAGCAAAGGATAAAAATGGAAAAGGGGAAAAGGAGAAAAAGGAGGAAAGGAGAGAGAGACAGAGAGAGAGAGACAAAGACAGAGAAAGGAAGAAAGGAAAGAAGGAACCAAGGAAGGAAGAAAGGGAAGGGATGGAGGAAGGGAAAAGAGGTAGTAGGGGGGAGGGAGAGGGAGAGAGAGAGAGAGAGAGAGAGAGAGAGAGAGAGAGAGAGAGAGAGAGAGAGAAGAGGAGAGGAGAGGAGAGGAGAGGAGAGGAGGGGAGAGGAGAGGAGAGGAGGAGAGACCAAAAGATAGCATAATAAAAACAGTGGGAAAGTATGAAAAGAGAATAAGTGCGGACAGATGGAAGTAAAGTGGGCAGTAAAAATAAAGAGGGAAATTGAGAAAATGCAAGTATCTCATCCCCATGTTTGGGCAGATTAATGGAGTTTGCTGCGCCTTCTCTTGAGTTCTGCACTCTGGGAGGGACAGTATCTGTTTAGATTTGTGTCTAAATTTAAACCCTGATTGCCTTGCCTCCTCTCCTCCTCTCCCCACCCTCTTTTCCTCCCTCCCTCCCTCCTTCCTTGTTCTCTGGTGCACAGCCACTCTGGTCTCTGTCAGTTCTCAAGCTGAGCTGGAGCTCAGCAACTGTTCTCGTGCAGTGCCTGGTGCTAGAAAGAAACTTTGACCAGGCAGGTCTTAGAAAAAGGAAAATACAGCAAGCCCCACACGGATCAGGGCACCTCTGTACCAGGGATTCCGCAGCAGACACTCATTCCACACCTGGAAGACATGGAGGTAATGGGAGTTTATTGCCTAAAATCGTGTGTGTGTGCATTAGTGTCCGAGTTTCTCACGATCAGTGCAGGTCAAAGTATGTGACTGACTCACAGATTGACTGAATGTTACCTCCATTTCACATGGTACTTTCTCGGGAAGGGGGTGGGGGGAGACAAAAGGTCATGTGAGGGTCATTCTGAGCTGGCCATAGGAGAAGGCCAAGGACTTGCTATTCTGGACATAGCCTATACAGACCCTTGGAACTTCACCATCCCCAATCCCCCTAATCTGGGCAAGAAGGACTCTCATTTCCTCCCAGGGCATGGTACAGTGGGTCAGTAGGAAAAGAGGAAGGGTTGGGAAAGAGAAGGGGAACCTTCTAAGGGTTTTGAACATTTTGATCAGGGATCTCAATGGCTGTGGAATTTTTAAAAGCAGAAATCAGCAAGTGCATGAGAGAGACTCTAAAGAAAGCGGAAGCCCCAGAGTCTGCAGGGACGGGTCCTAAAACAGAAACAAATGGCAAAAACTTCCTTTGATGCAAGCCTGTTGAGAAAACAACTTCTTTTTGCAGACTAGGGACCAGTCACTAAAATCATTTCTGAAGTCTTATCTACCTCTTCTCCCCCATCACTTCCTGAAAAATCCCCCTTAGCTAAGCAGTCAGAGGACGCTCACTGTTCCTCATGCAGCCTAAGACTGATCTATAGCCTTTTTTCAGTGTGTGGTTCATATATGTATGTGTGTGTGGGGGGGGGGGGGGCAATAGTAAATGCTTGATGCTTCTCTGCCCCATCCCTTTCCGATGAATTCTGAAATGTCCACTGTTTCTGAAACTTACAGATTTGGAATTTTGAGCTCCATCACTTACTAGCTCTGTGACTAGGAACCTCAGTTTCTTCATCTGTAAAGTGAAGATACCTGTCATGGAAAGGCAGTCCAGAGGATTAGGTAGAGACTCACTTAGGTAGAGATGTGGGTTCAAATCCTGCTTTTGATATGACTGTAACTATGGAAAAACCACTTAACTTCTCAACTCCCCAGACAACTGTCTAAGATTCAAGATTACTACTGAGATGCCTACATGTATCGGTAAAGGAAGGTCCAAAGACTGATTAATTCAATAGACCATATGAAACACTGCCTACCTTTGGGGGAGTGTGATGGAAAAAAGCATTTAATTTAGAATCAGAAAACCTAGGTTAGAATCTGCCTCTGACATTTCCTCTCCATGTGACTTCAGATAAGTCCCTTAAACTTAACTTTTGGTTTCAGGTTTCTCATCTGCAAATAGAGAGGCTGGAGTGTCAGTCACCAAGCATTTATTAAGGATCTCCTCTGTGGCAGGCACTGTGTGCTAGGCGAGAGAGTACAAAACAAAAATGAAACACTAGCCTTCTTCCAAAGCTTGCATCCTATTCAGAGAAACATAAATAAGTACAAGTATATACAAAGTAATTACAAAGTATTTTTTCTTGTTGAGTGGTAGGAGGAGGCAGTAGTCACTGGGTGGAGTCAGGAAGGGCCTCCCAGGGGGAACTGAAGCTAAGCTTGGAAGGAAGCTAGAGGTAGAGGTGAGAATGGTGTGCATGCCAGGCACTGAGGATAGTTTGTGCAAAGGCATGGAGATGGGAGATGGAGGCAGGAGCTGGTATGACTGCATGATCTTTAAGTTCCCTCCCAACTCTTAATCCCATGATCCAATCATGAAAGCACTTTGTAATTTGTAATGCCCATCACAAATATGTGCTATTAATGCCATTGGTAATTCCCCAGTTAGGGGTATCAAAAATCATATAGCCAGTGATATGATGGCTGCCTTTACTCTCTTCCCCCCCCCCCCACTCTGATTTTATAGTTTCTGTTAACGTCTACATAGTACCACCATGATTCTTGACTTCAAATGTTAAATAGGGCTTTGGACAAAATAAGGGCAAGGTATAGCAGTAGAATAAGCATTCCTGGAGGGGTCAACTAAGAGAGACAAATCTAACCTCTATAAGAGAATAAGAGAAGAGCATGTTGGGACTGAAAATTGGTACAGGTTCCTAGTAGCCCCAGCAGCCCTGTTGGCCCTGGGGACCGCCCTTTGAACATTCTGCCTTCTGGTAGCATACTCCAGCCTGAGCTCCACATGTACACGTTTAGGGGTGGAAATACCATACTTTCTAACGAACTGTACAGTCTTTCTCCAGATCAGTCCCTAATTTCACAACATCCTGGGTAGGTACAGAACAATAACTTGCCGTCGTAGAGTGCTTCAAAGTTTGCAAAACATTTTCCTCACAGCAGCCCTATGAGGCAGGCAGTACATGGATCCTCATCCCTGTTGTGCACATGAACAAACTGAGACTTTGATAGTTGAGTGAGCTGCCTAAAGTTGCACAGCTATTGAGGAGCAGAGGGGGGGTTTCAAACCAACTTTTTCACATTATTACCCTCTATATACTCTATGAAATAAATGACACAGATCTCCTTGCTATGCCTTGAACACAACATTCCTACCAATTCCAGAAATTGTCAGTAGCTATTTGTCCCCTGTGTCTGGAATTCTCTTCCTCCTGGTTTTCCTAACTTCTTTTAAATTTCACTAGTGCGACATTTTGCAAGAAAGCTTTATCAGTCTCTAATGCCTGGGTCTTTCCTCTGAGATTATCTCTGATCTATCCTATATGTATATATCTTGATTGTATATGGTTTGCATGTTGTCTCATTAAAATGTCAGTTTCTTGAGAACAAGGACTGTCTTTTCCTTTTCTCTGTACCCCCTGTGCTTCACACAATACCTGGCACATAGTAGGGACTTAATAAATGCTTGTTGACTTGATTTTCCCTACATCCCCACAGTAGTACTATTATCTCCATTTTACAGATGAGAAAACTGAAGCTCACAGTAACTTTCTCATTGTGACTTATCATTCCTACAATGGGCCAGAGTCAAGATCATCATCCTATCTCATAAAACAAAGTTCGGATTCTTTCCATTCCACCACAGTCCTATCGTGATGTCTTCTGCAGGGATGAAACTAGAAACAGCCCAGGAGCTTCTAGGTCTCCCCAGCACTCCGTTCTCTAACCCACATCCACCCCAAAACTAGCTAAGGCTCCCTTGAGTCACCTTGGAGGTTTAATGTGCAATACTCCAGTGTTTCCACCAACTCATTTTGTAACTTGGTGCTATGGTGTTTCACTGCTGTTGGCTGCAGAGAATGGGGTGATCCCTAAAGCAGGGTTCAAAAAGCAGGAAGGGATTTTAGTTACTTAAGGACTTCTAATAGGCTGCCCATGGAGACTGATTCCAAATGAGCAAACTCAGACAGTACAGGGGGCGGGGAGGGCAGGCTCATCAGCCCCAAAATAGTCCACTCATTTTTAAGACCTGGGGGGCTTCTTCTGGTGCATATTCAAGTCTGAGTAGCCCTCTGTTCCTCCCAGATACGGTTCAGAAGCCACAGACATCAGCTAGGCAAGAACGGGCCCAGTGGGTCCTCGTCTCTAAGCTGTTTCCTAGCGAGAACAAAGTTGTTCCCTACTTCTGGTGGGCTGGGGGAAAAGAACCACAGGGGAAGGAAGGGCCTCAGCCTTGAGGGTTGGTTTTCCCTCCTAGAAGAAATCCCTTGTAAGCTCTATCTGGGCCCTGCCGTGGCTCACTGTGATTTATAACTACTCCTACTTAAAGACCTGTCTAATCCGCTTGCAAAAAATGGCTGAGAGATAAGAGGAGGCCAATTCTGGGTTCTTAGGCAGGTTGTTGCCTGAGGGCCAAAGGCAGGTCAGAACAGAGTTCCCAGAGGACTCATTTTACAGGGTTAGGTTTTGACTGGCCTGGAATAAGTAGCTACCGCCTGAGCAAGTGTCTGTGCCTCTGTGAAAAAGAAGGGGTCCCTCACTGCCAAGGATAGATTACCTTTGCAAATATTGCTGGAGACTCCAGAATGCAAATGTTGACAGTCTGGTGAAGGCAGAGAGAGCTGCTTTTGGAGTCAGAGGCCCGATTTCAAATCCCAGTTCTGCCATTTTCTCCTTGGGTTACTTGGGTAAGTCATTTAATCTCTCTGGGACTCAGTTTCCTTCTCTGTGAAATGAGCGGACTAGACTAGATGAACTCCAAAGTTCCTTCCTGCTCTAAATCTATGAGTCTGGGAATTGTGGTTATGTTGTGTTCTGATAACCTAACTACTTAGCAGGGGAGCCAGTTGGAACACCAACATCCGTTCCTTCATTCATTCCAACTGGTACCTGGCTAAAGTTCTCAGGGAACCCATTTTCATCATGATCATGATCTCTCCGTCCTATTTCACGGGGCAGACACACTAAACCAACCTCCAGTCATTCTGGATGCCTAGCTTTTTCTTATCCTGTCCTTCCCCACTTCTGAGACTTTGAAGATGTTTGGATCAAGCTCCTCCTCTCCAATATGGATGTAGAGGAAAGAAGACTAGATTTGGAATCAAACAATCTGTTTTCAAGTGCCGACTCTTTTTTTTACTAGCCACCTTGGGCAAATCATTTCACTTAACTGGACCTTATTTTCCTCATAAAGGCAGCTTAATGCAGTCCATAGAATGTTAGACCCGAAGTCAGGAAGAGTTGGATACAAATTCTACCTCTGACACTTACTAGATGTGTTGTCTTAGACAATTCACTTAACCTCTCTGTGCCTCAGTTTCCTCATCCTAAAAGAAGGAAACCAGTGTTTATTAAGCGCTTAATTATATGCTTGACAATTTATAAATTTGAAATGACCCTGGAAGGTAGATACTATAGTGATTCCTATTTTACAGTTGAGGAAACTGAGACTGAGAGATTAAGTAACTTGTTTTTAAGTGTTTGAAGATGGATTTTTAACTCAGGCCTTCCTGACTCCCGGCTTAGCTCTCTATCCATTGTGCCACCTGGCCGCTGCCATAAAATGAAGGGGTTGAATTAGATGGCCTTCAGGGGTCCTACCAACTCTAAATTCCATGATCTCCCTCTGTTGACATCCTTCCTGTTCTTCAGGTCCCAAATCAAGAACTTCCTCTCTGACCGTCTTAGTGTCTTTGTTCCTTGACCTCTTCTACTCAGCTAATCATTTAACACATTATCAATCAAGCAATAAACATTTATTAAGCACATGCTTAATAGGTCCTAGACTAGGCTTCTGGGTCTATAAAGGCAGAAGTCAAACTGCCCTGCCCTCAAAGGACCTATGTTCTGTAGGGAAGACAATATGTACATACACAACCCTGTTTGGAGTATAAGGAATGCTTAATGAGATGCTTTTTAAATTCGGTGATATTGGAATATGCAAAATAAATACAGGGTGGTTTTGTAGAGAGGGCATTGGCAACTGGGAAAATCAGAAATAGCCTTGTGTGGTGACTCTTGAAGGAAACCAGGAATTCTAAGAGGTACCAAGGAGAGAGTGCATTCCAGGCATAGCATACAGCTTATGCAAAGTCATGGAGATGGGTGATGGAATGTTATGTGTGAAGATAGTAAGTGAGCCAATTTGGCATATTAATTATTTTTAACTAAGTAGATACTTCTCAAGAACCTTGGAGTAGAAGTCTGTTGAAAATTGTGTTCTATTCAGTATTTTAAACATTTTTCCTGCCCCCAAAAATTATTTATATGTTTCACTAAGCATAAAGATGCCATATGTTATAGTGGGCAGTCAGATGACACAGTGGATAGAGTTCTGGACTTGGAATCAGGAAGACTCATCTTCCTGAGTTCAAGTCTGACCTCAGATACTTACTGGCTTCATGATCCTAGGCAAATCACTTTAACTCTGTTAATTCAGTTTCCTCATCTGTAAAATGAGCTGGAGAAGCAAACCACTCCAGTAGCTTGGCAAAGGTCAAAAGGACCCCAAGTGAGGGTCATGAAGCGTTGGACATGACTGAAATAACTCAACAACAATGTTATAGTCACTGGAGTACAGGATTTGGAGTCTCTCTAACTTCAGTTGGGTCTTCACTGCTCCACACTAATCCTTTTTATCCAACCTTCATTCGTTCCCCCCCCCCCCCCCCCAGAGCTATTCTAACCTTACTTCCTCTCCTCTGACCACCAACTCCATCCCATCTCTCTTCAGTTTCAGGAGATAACCTCATCTCTTTCTTTGCTAAGGAGATAAATACCATCCAGCATTTCATCTTCTCTTCCTTCTTTCTAATCTCAGAGGAAGGTAAGAACTTTCCTGGCTTTCATGTCCTGGATCCCACCTCTCCTATCTCCTTCATGACCTTGTTCCATTACAGTTGGACCATCACTATGATGCATCTTCAATTTTTCCCTTCTTTCTTCTGACCCCTGACCTGTAAACACACCTAGGGCTCCCCAGTCTTAAAAAAACAAAACAAAAAATTCCAACTTTTCCTTGATTCTGATAGTTCCTTAAGTTATCCTCCTTCCCTACCTCCCTTCCCCCCCTTCACTGTCTCATTTATGGAAAGAGTTGTTTACATTAACTGCCTCCATTTCCTCACCATCCAATTGCTCCTGTATCTAAAGAATTATAGTCTTACGGTTGGAAAGGAACTTAGTCATCTCAAACCTGAACAGGAATTTCCTCTACAACTTTCCCAACAAGCAACCATCACTAAAAGAGCCAGCGTGGTGTTATGCAAAGAACTTGGCATCAAAAATCAGAGAATGTGGCTTTGAATCCAGACCCTACTGTAGATTTCCTGTATAACTGTGGTCGAGTCACCTAACCCCGATGGGTTTTAGATTCCTCATCTACACAAAGAGGGTACTAGAGTAGGTCCTATCTAAGACCCCTTTGAGCTCCTGATTCTATGACTTCCATGCTAATTTTGGTCAGCTCCAAATATTAGAAAGTTTTTCCTTCCTTCCATCTGAAATTTGCCTCTTATATTTTCTGTTCCATCTACAACCAAACAACAATGAATCTCTCTTCTATGCAATGACGCTTTAAATACTTGAAGAGAAATATTCTGTTCTTCCAGCTCTTCTCCAGCTAAACATATATAGTTTCACCAGGCAGTCCCACTTTGGGTCTTTAATCTCTAGTCGTTTCACCATCATATCCAGTCTTTATTTGGAAATGTTCCAGTTTCCCCAGGTCATTTCTAGAGTGTGGCACCTAGAACTGAACATTTGATGCTATGTGTTCTGAGGAGGGCAGCAAACTCTAGAACTCTCCCTTTCTTCATCCTAAAAGCAGGGGAAAAAGTCAGACCCTGAACTTCAGAGAAAATACAAAGAGAGAAACAAAGATTAACAGACAGGGCTTCCAACTGTGTGACCATAAGCAATACATCAATCACAGATCAACAGACAGATCCATCTGTCTGACCACACATACATAGTTACCAGAGAGAAACACCAATAGCTGGGTTTTCAAAGTGTGCGTGTGGGGGGGGGGGGGGGGGGGGAGGTTGGCTCCTTAGCTGCTTCCCAGAGTCTAATCTGACACACAAATCTTCCACAAACTAAACCCCAAAACAAAACCTCACCTCACAGTATTTATACACTTTTCGGACCCTGAGGGTAGGACCCTCAGACCTAGTGCCTCCATAGAAATTAACGAAAAGTATTGAGGCTTATTAATGGGTGGTAAAGTTCTTTAGCTCTTCCCTCCACCCACCATTAACCTGAAATTACCATTACAACTCCTTGAGCACTGGAATTGAGCACTTTTGCTTTCTTTGTATCCCCCATACTTAGCACTGTACGGTAGCACTTAGTAGGCACTTAAATGTTTGTTGACTGACTTATTAGTTTTCCACCCCTGTGGCCACTCCTTGATTTCTTTTCTTGATTTGTCATTCTCTTAATGCACCAATCTGTTCGAGTTACACATGTACTCAAAAATCTTCTGTGGGCTCCCCATTGATTCTTTCTTGCATTCAAGGACCTCCCAAAAATCTGAACCTAAATGACATTTATAGACTTATCTCATACAACTCCCCTTCACAGTCTGTGTTCTATTCAAACTAGATTGCTTTCCATTCCCCATTTTCATCCATCCCTTTTTTATCTCCCCCACCTTTGCTCTCATCTCTCAGGCTTTGGGTGGACTGTCCCTCTATCAATATGTTTCAGATTTCCCCTCTGAAGGTCTAACTTAGGCATTATTTTCTTCTTGGAGGGCAAGAAGGTTTCTCTGACCCTTCTCCCTCCCAAATGAAAAGGTTTCCTTGTTCCGGCTTCAAATTTCCCAAAGCACTTTGCCTGACCCTCTGCTTTGTACTTATCACATTTTCTGTATGTATCATATTTATGGCCGTGTCTCCCCCTCCCATTTAAATCAGATCTACCTCAGTCATCTTTTGGTTCCTTCTCCTGTCTCAACATCACATTCTTAGCATGGTTTCTTAATGATGGCAGGTACTTGCTGTTTGTTGAGTTGAAATGACTTTGAATTTAAAAGAATGATTGAATTCACCATTCACAGAACTAAAAACAGAATTCTGTCCTTATCTTATGTCTCCCACTAAACCACATGTTCAGTGCCTTTCTTGGAATTCCTGGCTACAAGGGAGGGGGTTGGTCCTGGAATAGGGAGTGATGGGCCTCAAGTTGAGGAGTTGGCACCGCTGAGCCTCTAAGTACTGTACACCCAAATTTGTGTTGGGCTGTCTCACTCTATCTGCCAACACGCCCAACTACAATAGCTCCCATTTAACAGGCACCTTTCATTTGGCCAGACTGAATCGGGGGGGAGGGGTGTGGTGGCTAAGGTAGTCAGACTGTAATGCCGTAATGACCCAAACTGGAGCCCAGGAAGGCAAGAAGACCTATCACAGAGGGCTGTGATTTAACATTCCTGGCCTGGAGTCAAATTTCAGGGCGCTTATCCCCAACATGGCTCCTCATACCATAGCAAGCCAAAGAGTAAGAAAGAGATCAGTCCGTGGGAAATCTAAAGGCTGTGGTGACTGAGCAGACAGAGTAATCTTATCAGGGCAGCAAAAGAGAGCGCTTTTGTGCCAGAGGAATCCAGAGATGGCAAACTGCATTTCTCCAAGAATAACGTTCTCTGAGCAAGCTGTAGACAGCTCCGTGCCAGCCTCCCCACTCTTCTCTTCCTCCATTCCCCCAGAATCTTTACATCTCCAGGTTCTGTCCTGGTTTTTCACTCCCCTAAGAAGACTCCTTTTTCAAGAATGTAACCCCATTTTACAGAATAGAAAATGGAGGTGTAGAAACACACCAACGTTACTTGGTGACTTAGCTCTTCTCTAATTATTGGAAGACCCGCTGATGACTCTGTGTACTTGCCCAGGAAAAAATTCATTTAAAAGGCAAGAAAGAGAGACCTAGGGGATGAGAAGAAAAAGAAAGATGCCAGGCTTCAGTTCAACAAGGGTTTACTGAAAAAAAAAAAATTGCCCACACTACCCACTCTAGTGTTCTAACTTAAATACATGTGTATACATTTATATTTTTTCTATGCATGGTAACAACTGCAAAGGTGGTTGGAGTTGGGGTCAGAGGACCTGAGTTTGTATCCCAGCCCAGCTCCTTACAACCCATGTTACCTTTGGCCAAATCAGGTATTTCTCTCCCATAGGGCTCTATTTTCTCAATCTATTAAAAAAAAAATTAAGCCGTGTCTTTTCAAAGGTGGGGAACTGTGGGTATTGAATATTATGTATACTGTCAGATACAGCTGACGTGTTGCTTGATTTTGCTGGTGTACTTTTTAACCTCACTTTTAAAATTCTTTTCATGAGGAAAGCCTCGTTGGTAGGGGAGGGGACTGCGGACGCATTCAGAAATAAAGATAATATTAAAAAATCAAGAAAAAGAAGATTTTTTTTTAAATTGAGGGGGTGACTGCTAAAATCCCTTCCTACTCTAAATGCTGTATCTCAACTCTGCTGTCATCCTTCTTTACCATCTGGGACATCAACTTGCTCTAGGAATACAGAGGAGACAAAGACATTGAAATAAACCTCCTCTCCTGCTTACCAGATTGGCCGGCCCCAGAGAAATGGGTTGATTTGTATAAGTTAGTGGACTGTTTTCCCTTGGTCCAGTCTTGGAAGAATGAAAAGTCTCCTTGTCTTTTGTGTGATTACTGGAAACCCTTTCCTTCAGTCACCCTTGTGATACCCATCACACCAACAAGGTATTCTGTACACAGTCAGCCCTGCATCCCTGTTTAAATTCCATCTCTGTTGTAGGACCTGCGCAAGAAGCCCAGCCCTATCCCACAATTCCAGTTCCTCAGGAGGTAGCCTCAGAACTCACCCCTTCTCAGCATTTCTGCCCTCAATGGTCTTTCCACCCAAAGTGCCTGCTATTACAGGCACTATTACTTCCTTTGCTCCCAGTCTCTCCCCACTCCATCCATCTTCCACACAGCTCCATGTTATTACTTTTAGGATAAACTATAAACTCTTCAGTAGAGTGAGGACGTTTTCTCCGGCTGGCTGTCCCTCCTAGCAGGAATGCTCTTCCTCCTTATCTCTGCTTACTGGCTTCCCCAGCTTCCTTCAGGTCTCAGCCAAAATCCCCCATTGTACCCTTCTTCATTCTAGCATCTTCCTTCTGTTGATTATTTTCTATTTATCCTGTAGATAGCCTGTTTGTACATATTTGCTTGTTGATTTCCCCATTAGTGAGTTCCTTGAGGTCAGGGACTGTCTTTTGCCTCTTTTTGTATCTCTATTGCTTAGCACAATGCCTGGAACATAGTAAGTGCTTAATAAATGTTTATTAACTGACTGACTGGTGTTAAAAGCCCTTCTCTTTTCAGATTTATTTTGCATTACTTTGTTTCACATAGTCTACATTCCAGCCAACTGGGCTTTACTCTGAAACTGATATCCCATTTTCCATCTCTGTACCTTTGAACAGGCTGTCTCTAAAGCTTGAAATATATTCCTGCCTCACTTCTGCCTCTTAGAATCCTGAACTTCCTTCTCAGCTCTGATGTCCTCTCTTCTGTGAAACCTTTCCTAATTCTCCCTCCTTTTTCCAAATTATCTTGTTTTGCTTGCCTGTAAATATAATTCCTGGAAGGCAGAAACCATTTCTCATTTTTCATTTTTTTTGGTCCTTGCATCCCTGGGATGCAACTCCATGGCTGGTACATAGTAGGTGCTTTTAGAATGTTCAATGAATTGAATTGGGAGTCTGGAGACCATGGACCACAGCTGTTTCTGGTGTAAAGGCTCAGTCGTTTAGACATCTCCACAGGGACTCCCTGGCTCCAGCTCTTGACCCCCAGACACCAAGGAGAGAAGGAAGAGATGAATATATTTGGGGATTGATTTGCTCACTTTCCTTAGTACCAACTAGGGGATCTGGGTGGTATATGACTAAAGTTACCCAAGTCAAGGAGACAAGTGTCTATCACCAGGGATTGTTACAACTCCTTGTCTTGACCCGGCAATATTCCATATAGTAATAGTTAGCTAATGATTATGTGAAGTACTTTAAGGTTTGCAAAGAACTTTACTTATCTCCATTTCACAGATGAGAAAATGAGATTAAATGACTTTCCCAGGGTGACATGGCTAATAAGTGTCTGAAGTCTGATGCTAATTCCAGCCTTTCTCTCTCCAGAACCAGTGTTCTATATACTATATCATCGAGTTGCTCTAAACATATAGAATAGATACAGAAAATAAATCAGTATCTCTCCTCAAGAAGTTTATGATCTAATTGTTTAGGTTCATAGATCTAGATGTGGAAAAATGCTCAGAGAGCACCTAATCTAGGGGTTCTTAACCCGAGGTCCAAGAACTTGTTTTTAAAAACATTTTGATAATCATCTCAATATGATTTATTTTCTTTATAATCCTATGTATTTGAAAACATTATTCTGAGAATGAAGTCCATAGATTTTGCCAAACTGCCAAAAGTGTTCAAGATACAAAAAAGGTTAAGAACCCCTGGACTAAACTAACACCCCCCACCCCCCACCCCCTCCCCCCGTAATCCCTTCTACTGAGGAGGCTGAGATTGGTGGATCTTGGAAGTTCAAAAGTTCTGTGCTTCCTTGTACCTAAAATCATTCTGGTATCACACTGAACTTAATTAAGTAGTTATACCAAGTTAGACAACATGATGATCACCACCATATCTCCAGGAGTGGGGTGCCAACAGGCTGACTAAGGAGAAGGAACCCAACCAGGCAGGAAACAGAGAGAGTCAAAGCTCCCATTCTAATCAGTGGGGGAGTCCTGCCGATGAGTAGCTAATATACTTCCATCCTGGACAAAATAGGAAAGCACAGTCTTAAAAAAAAAAAAATCCTGTGATCTAAGTTAATCTCCTCATTTTACAGTTGAAGAAACTAAGGTTTAGGGTTGTTAAATGAGTTACCTAAGGTGATATGCGTAGTAATTATAAGATGTGGGATTTGAATTCAAGTTCTCTGGTTCTAGGGTAAGAATTAAGAGCCTTGCTGCAGATTCAGGGCTCTTTAAAAATCACCACTCCAACCTACACACACACACACACACACACACACACACACACACACACACATATACACACACAGAGTATCTCAGGCTTATTGCTTTAGTGTGTAGCCAACAAACCTTGCCTGGCGCCAGTGCCCAAAAGATTCTGAATAGAAAATAAATTCGAAACCTACCCCAAGGTCAGGTCCGCAGGCTGGAAAGTAGATCTTTTAACAGGAGGTCATTATTATTTCCAGTACCCCTTGGTTCCTTCAGTCGAAAAAGTGCCCTTTTCATAAATCTTGCCAGATTTCTCTGTTCCCAACCCTACTCTTTTCTTGACCTACTCTCACCTACCTACTCTCATCTCTTCCATTAAGGCTGCCTCCCTCCACCGGGTTCTGAAAATCCAGCTGTGTCCCCCTGGCCATTCATATCACTGCCAGTAGCAAAAGTTTAGCCACTGGAATTTAGTGGAGAGAGCCAGAGAAGGATTGTAAGCTGGAGGGTAGTAGACAGTAGGAAACCACCCAGTCGTTGACTGGCCATGCAGTTTGAGCTATGGGAACCAGGACCCTCTGACCCTACTGCAGGAGCCTTTGTCTTTAGTTCCTAGAGTTTAAATCAACAAGAATTTATGAAGTGGTTTTATGGAATATTTCTGTGCTAAGCACTGGGGAGATAAAAACAAGCAGAAGAAAAAATATTCCCTACCCTCAAGGAATCTATGTTTTGATATGGGAAGACAGTATATAAAAGTAAGACAAGAGAGGGAGGGGGAAGAGGAAATGGTGTCAAGTCTGGCAGTGAAGCCTAGAGAGTCAGGACATGAGTGAAGGATGGCTGGGCTAGGCCCATCCTCAAAATGGAGCATCTAGGAGGAGCTCATTCATAGGAGGAGGGGGCATCAAAGGTACAGGGATTCTCTAGGGTGAGAAGGTGAATGAGGCATGGTGGCATTCCCAGAGGGCTGCCATCTAACAAGAATGCCAAGAAGCCTTTGAAATTCCTTGCTTTCTCTGCCCTACTTTTGGGGCCTCACACGTGACAGAGCATTATTATCGCTGTTCTGGAAAAGGATCCTGACACCAGGAAGATGATGGCATGATTTTCAAATGAATTGGATTTAAGTGAGGGAGGACTGTGCAAGGTCACCAGCCTCGCTTTCTCCTCTGGAGTCATCTGAGTCCAGTGGCCAGATATTCATCAGGATGACTGGAAATGGCTTCCAGAGCATCATTAACACGTGACATCCTCCAGGGAACAGGAGTGGCCCCAATAACCACAATTATAGGACAGTCCCAGACACCTCATCCACATACTTTATAGTGAGTTCTAGAATCTGAGAGAGGTCTTGTGGTATAGTCACATAGAGTTCTCTTCCAGGAGTCAAAGTTAGAAAAACCTGGGTTCAAATCCCACCTCCTTCACCTTAGGCAAGTCAGTTTCCTTCTATTAGCCTTAGTTTATTTGTTTTCAAAATGAGGGGGATGGATTAGATGACTTTTAGCTACAAATCTATGACCCAAGACATGAAAATGAGTATGAGTGGTCAACTTCAGAAGAAGAATGACTTCTCTTCCAAATAATGGGAGGATGGGGCAACCTATATAAGCCCTACTAATGCCCGGTATTTACAGAGGGCATTGCACATTATACACAGTTGGTCTATTGGTAGGTGATTCTATGGGTTCTTTTGCTCCCTCTTGGGAATTAATTTTCTTCCCACTGCTTAGAACAAAAGTGAAGGCCATATCCTCATTGCATAGAAATGGTATGGACATCAGCCAGTCAAACCTTAGCACTTAGCACAGTGCCTGGCACAACAATGTCAACTCTATGTGACAAATCCATGGAGTTCTCTTGGAAAAGATACTGGAGCATTTTGCCATTTCCTTCTCTAGCTCATTTTGCAGTTGAGGAAACTGAGGCAAACAGAATTAAGTGACTTGCCCAAGGTCACACAGCTAGTAAGTATCTGAGGCTGGCTTTGAAACTGGATCTTCCTAACTCCAGGGCGGGTGCTCTATCCACTGTACCACATAGTAGTAGGTGCTTGATAAATATTTGATTGATCGATTAACCTTCCCTTAAATCAGAATCACAGGAGGAAATTAGATGGCATGGGCTGGGGCTGGAGTCAGGAAGATCTGAGTTAAAATCCAGCCTCAGAAACTGAATAGCTGTGTGGTCCTGGGTAAGTCACTTGCCCTCCATTTAGCTTAATCCACTGGAGAAAGAAATGGCAAACCACTCTAGTATCTTTGCTAAGAAAACCCTATAGATAGTGTGGTCCATTGGGTCAGGAAGAGTCAAACAGAACTGAATAATAACAATAAATCAGAATCATAACAAGGATGTGGTGGGTGGGACCATGGTCATAGGTCAAGTGTAAGTGCTTATTAGCTCCATGAATGCAAGGACGATTTTACTTAAACCTTGTTTCTCCCTAACATGGTGCTTTTCACTTGGTAGACTTTTAATAAATGTTTGTTTCAGTAAATTAAATTTTAAAATGTGTGAGTAGGTTTATTCCAAGGCCTACATGGCTCGGTTGATGCCATTTTGTAATACTCTTTGCCCTGGGCCTACCCTGGACACACCCCAGCTAAGGGAGCAGGAAACAGTGAAAGCTGTCCTCGTGTCGGGGAGATGGAGTCGACCTCTGTGCCTCGCTGGAGGTGTGTTGGCAACTCTAGTACTGCTCTGCCAAGGCCCTCTCTTGCCAGAAGAAAGACAAGGCAGGTGTGTTATAGATTTCTATTATAACAGTGAGAGTTGAAAAAAGTACAATGTAGGAGAAAGTGGGATCTACCACTTGTTCCTAGTGTCATCTTGGACAAGTCAGTGGCAGAGCCTGCTCTGAAACCCACATTTCCAGGATTCTAGAGTCTTCAGCCATTGATATGTGACAAACTTGGCTGGTATGTTCATCACAGAAGCTGGTTTGTTCTTCTTGAAGTTCCATGGGATGACTGGAAAGTTCCTGTTTCCCCATCCGATACCTCTCTGCCTTCCCTCTGAGTATGAGAAGCATACAGAGTACACTCAGAAAAGGAAGTTTGCCCTGAAGTCATCACCAGCACTTCTTTGATGACCAAACCACCTACTTGCCACATACATCTCCTCTAGACACACCCTGGTTATAACCATGGCCCTTCCTGTTCAGAGGAAGATTTGAGTAGACAGGGAGGCCTCCTCCCATGGGGAGCAGAGGCCATTTCCCTAGAGCTTTCTAGCCAGAAATTCTCCTCATTTACTCAAGCAAGCAATTAAAAAGAATTTGTTAAGCACCTACTTTGGGCCAGGCACAGAAGACAGTCTCTCCTCCGTCCAGGAGTTTATATTCTGTTGGTCTCATCCCAGTGAGACAGACCAGGGCCCCCGGAATAAGCAGGAGCCTTTGATGTTCATTTTGTCCAAACTACTGCTTACTAGAAGTCCTGGCAGGGTTCTGGGCTTGGGGAACCTGGGGCCTTGAGGCAACATGTTACCCTCTAGGTCCTCAAGTTCAGCCCTTTGGCTGAATCCAAACTTCACAGAACAAATTCCCTTTAAAAAAGGATCTGTTCTATTAAACTTGGATTCAGTCAAAAGGCTGCACCCAAAGACCTAGAAGGCCACATGGTTCTTCAATCCCTGGACAATTATACCCTGATGGATTTTGTTTTGTTTTGTTTTGAGGGAGGGACACAGCGGGTGTGCACATAGGATTCTCTTCATGAGTGTAAGGGACTCATTTGTAACTTTACAGTCTTAAAGTGGCACTGAAAGGTTAATGACTTGCCTTTGGTCACACAGCTAGTTTGTCAAAGACAAGAACTTGACCCCAGCTCTCTCTGACTGAAAGGTCAATCCCCTATCCACTCCACTATATTTGTCTGGATGGATAATAATTCTAGCTTTATATTTTTCCAACTCCTCCCATACATTATCTCCTTGTTCTCAAAGGCCTCCAGGGGGAAAGAGATCTGTATGGCTCCATCCCTCTGCCCCAAAGACTCATTCTTGTTTCATACAACTCTGTGGGTCGGCAGAGTTCTTATGTGTAATCTATTGAAATTTGAGCCACCTCTCCAACACAAAGAATGTTTTCTTTGAAAAATCTTGAGCCCTTGTTTCTCATTCCTTTGAGGGAAAAGTGGGAAAGGTGAGTAGGATTGGAAAAAAAGATGAAGGCTTTTCCTTCAAAAGCAAGGAAATCTAGAAGAAAAACAAGAGAGGAACATGAAGGCGATTTCATTTTGCACTTTACCTAAGCAGCACTTGCCAGGTTGGTGTAGGTCATCACTTTGAGGGGACCATGATCCAGCTCCCAAGGGGTACTGTTACAGACCTAGGATCTTGAAGCCTTGAGCCTTAAGGTCTATTACTTTCCCTTCAATGGCAATGAGCCTGTCAGTCTAATAGGGTCAGTCAAATAAGGTCAGCCATCCTGGATTATCCACATGCCATTCTCTATTGAAAGTCATACAAGGGCAGATCAAAAGGTGAACAGGAAATCCATATCCTTATCTGTATTTATACAGTACTTATCATGGTAATTCCTATACCTAAGCCACAGAAATAAGTTCTATGTGTGTGTGCTTAAGGTCTGTTAGAAATCAGAAAGTGCCAAAAGGGAAACATACTAAGAGCAATTGCAGGATTTTATTTCTCTTTTTTGCCACTAACTAGCTGTGTGATCCTGAGCAAAAGACTTCATCTCTCTGGATAATAATAGCAATAATGCAACTCCTTATATTTTTATAGCATTTTCTAGCCAGTCGTTTTCTCAAAGGTTCATCTTCTCTCTCCATCATGCTTGGAGTTCTACAGGGCAGAATCTTTGTTTTCTAATACGTTTCTAATTGAATTTTCGAGCTGGAAGGAACATTAGGGAACATCAAATACATTCCCTTCATTTTACAGATGAAGAAACAGAGATATAGAGATGTTAAGGAGACTTGCTCAAAGTCACACAGCCAAGCTAATAATGAAGACAAGTCTTGAATTCAGTCTAGTGTTCTTTTAACTTCTGTTACTTCTACCCTGGAGTCAGGAAGACCTGAGTTCAATTCTGGCCTCAGACACTTACTAATTATGTGACTCTGAGAGAGTCATAAAACCCTGTTTGTCTCAGTTTCTTCATCTGTAAAATGAGCTGGACAAAGAAATGGCCAACCATTCCAGTATCTTTGCCAAGAAAACCCCAAATGGGGTCACCAAAGAGTTGGACGTGACTGAAATAACTGAACAAAAACTTCTACAAATCATAGCATGGTTATTTCCTCTTAGAGGTATTTTTAACCTGGAGTCTATGAACTCAGATTTTTTTTTCATATTTTGAAAACTGAATTTCAATATGATTGATTTCTTTTGTAATCCTATGCATTTTATTTTAGACATGTGAATATTATTCCAGGTTGCCAAAGCTATTCAACACATGCACGCACACATACACACACACACATACACACAAGGTTAAGGACTTTTGCTAGAGAAACTTAAGAAAATGTTTTTGAATTAAGGAGTGAGTGAATGTTAAGTTTATATAAGAGAGACAAATGTGTTTGGGAGACAGTTTTAAATGGGATAATTCAAGGTTAAGTGCAATCTTGGCAGATAGCAGAAGGAGGGACAAAATGACCTGTAGAGTTTTCTTCCAGCCCCAAGGTCCTAGAATTCTTTGTTGTTAGGAAGACTGCTCATGCTACAACATATGTAAGCTACTCCTGGTAAATATTTTTTATTTTAATATTTTAAATATTCTTATAGGAAACTGGTCTTCAAAGAAGATACCAACAGTTTCAATCACCTAACCTCTAACCATCTACTAGGTACCCACTATATGCCAGGCACTGTGCTGAATGCTGGGGATATAAAAAGAGGAAAAAGATTGTGCCTTCAACAAGTTTACAGTCTAATTAGGGGCAGTGGGAATGGCATGCAAACAAATATATAAGCAAGCTATGTAAGGGATAAATAGGAGATAATTAACAGAGAGAAGGCACCGGAATGAAGAGGAGCTGGGGAAGGCTTCCAGTAGGAGATGAGATTTAGTTGGAACTTAAAAGGAAGCCAGGGAGGTCAGCAGTCGAAGAGAAGGAGGGAGAGCACTCCAGACACGTGGGGCAATCAGAGAGAATACTTAGAGCTGAGAGATAGAGGGTTTTGTTCAAGGAACATCGAGGAGGAGACGAGTGTCACTGGATCAGAAGCGTATATGTCCAGGAGGAAGGTATATAAAGACTGGAAAGATAGGAGGAGGCTAGGTTATGAAGGGATTTAAATGTCGAGCAGAACATTTGGTATTTGCTTCTAGAGGCAATAGGAAGCCACTGGAGTTTATTGAGTAGGGAGGGTGAAACGATGGGACCTGTGTATTAAGAAAATCACGTTACTGGTTGAATGGAGAATAGATTGGAGTAGGGAGAGACAAGGCAGGAAAGCCTACCAAAAGCCAATTGCAGTAACACAGGTAAGGAATTTATGGATCCAAGGAAGCATGACATGTAGTTATCCAAGGCAGGCAAGGGTTACAGGAAAAGATAGAGTTTTTGGTTAACACCTAGGGAAAAAAAGCCCCATCTCTACAACTCCTGTTTATTTAGTGGGTTGATTTATGGGCAGAGGGATGGTGAGGGGAGTTAGGAAAAATCTGTGGAGTACATGGAATCTTGGAAGAGACCTCAGAGGTGATTTGATAATAATCACTATCAACCAATAAATTTTTAAAAATTGCATGTTTACTATGTGACAAACACTAGCATTTAAATAGCCTTTGAAGGTTGTCGAATCACTTGACATATATTATCTCAGTTCATTCTCACAGCCACCTTGTGAGACAGATGTAATTCTTATTATGTTCATTTTACAAATGAGGAAGATGAGCTCAGAGATTTTAATTGACTCACCCATGATCATACAGGTCATAAGTGTTAGGTGCAAGATTTAAACCCATATTCTCTTTATTCCAAATGTATTCCACAGTTTACCATCTTGGCTCCCCATCGTGGAAACAGGAATGCTCCCAATAAGTGGTTGTCAAGGTTAAGCTTGTACATTTCCATTACCAGGGAAATCATTACCTACCAAAGCAGCACCTTCCACTTTGGGATAGTTGTTAATTATTAGAAAGTAAAGGCACAAATTTAATCAGAGATAGATCTTCCTCCATTGTTTTCCTTTCTGTCTTAACTTTGACAATACCTATCTGAGGATGGTTTCATGGTAACCTTATTTAAGGCAAAAAAAAAAAAAAATCTCAATTTACCAAGTAGATTCATCCCTTATTTTACAAAATGAGAATTTCTTGGATGACTTGTAACTAGTTGAACAACTTTACCTAAAGACTTGATGAATATTTCAGTGTCTTAGAGCAGAAGTGCCAAACACTTGGGCAATGAGCCTGGACACTCCCCGCTGAAACCAGATTAAAATGTAATTGGTAAATATTTAACAAAATAATCAAAAATACAATAAAACATATATAATGTTAATATGTGGTTTTTATGTCAATATGTGGCCATCAAGGATCCTTATATACAGTTTGTTGCTGTTGTCTATTTGTTTTTTAGTCATGTCCTATTTTTCCTGACCCCTTTTGGGGTTTTCTTTGCAGAAATATTGGAGTGGTTTGCCATTTCCTTCTCCAGCTTATTTTACAGATAAGGGAACTGAAGTAAACAAGGTTAAGTGACTTATCCAGGGTCACCCAGCTAGTAAGTGACCAAGGCCAGGTTTGAACTCATGAAGATACATCTTTCTGATTATAAGCCCAGCACTCCATCTACCATACCACCTCATTGTCCATATATGAAATTTAGTGGACCTTATTTCTATTTGGGTTTGATATTATTATCTTAGGGTATGTCTTTAGAGTGGGTCACAGGACTTTACTGTAGACCCTGTCTTGTTCAGCATTTTTATGGATGATTTGGAAGAAAATAGACAGGCCACATTTGTCGAGGGATAAACATTCAGAGGAGTCAGTTTTACAGAAGAGGAGTCACTATTCAAAATGATTACGACAGACAGCCGTAGTGGACTGAAACTAACAAGATGAAATTTAGCAGACATTAATATAGAGTTCCCCATTTAGGCTCAAAAAGTCAATTAACACAAGTCCAGAATTAGGAAGACCCAGCTTGGTAGTCCTCTTGAATTTGTTCAATAAATATGTATTGGGCATCTACCACCCGCAAGGCACGTTGTTGTGCTTGCTAAGTTTTATGGGGGGAAACAGAGATGAGGAAGGCATAATCCGTCACCTCTGCATAGGTCATCAGCAGAAATATGCTATTGTGTATGTATGCCCTACAATCACCTGTTCCTTACTTTATGGCTTAGGTGCCACTCTGGTTCCTTGGAGTTTGTGGTATTACTGCTACATTCGCAACCATTCCATGTTGTTAGGAGAGCATTTGTTTTCAAATGATGGACTTCTGTGCCTGGGAACAGTTTATAATTACTGAAATTACTGTGCAGAATTCCAGTTTGTTTTTTTCTCCTATTTGATTCTAGTTTCAATTTACCATTGACTTGGAGCACACATCCCAGGGAAGGGGGAGGGAACTAGCATTTATTAAGCACTTACTATGTTCCAGGTCTTAATAACAGTAGCTAACATTTAGCATGTGCTATGTCCCAGGCAGGCACTAAGCTAAGAGCTTTACAAATATTATCTTACTGGATCCTTACAACAACTCTTTGAGGTAGTTACTACTATAGTCACCACTTTCTGGTTGAGGAAACTGAGATTTAGAGAAGTTAAGGGATTTGTCCAGAGTCATACATATAGTAAGTATCTGAAGTTGGATTTGAACTCAGGTCTTCCTGACGCTAGACCCTGTGCTCTGTCCACTACTTCAGATCTATGTACTAACTCAATTGAAAGGCTTGCAACTGTATCAACTTCAAGATAGTCTGGACAATAGCCATTTTTAGAAAGGCCAAGGTCTTCTACTGCATCCCAGGCCATCAACAGTGGCCTTTTTTTGTTTTGCCCCTGGACTTCAATGACTGGAGGAGAGAGTGAGGCTGATGGCTTTGTTCAACTCTGCCTCACTTAACTCCAGTTCATGGGAAAGTCAAGACATGACCCTGTGCTGATTTCCTTGGTCCTCTTTGAGAACGAGAGACAAACAACAACATTTTCCATAAGTTTTTGTTTTTCCCTTATGAATCATTAGACTTTTGAATTATCATGGATCTCATTGTAATATTCTGGGGTTTGGTACAAGAAGGATAATATTTGTTATCTTTCTTTTCAGTTGTGGCCAACTCTAAGTGACCCCACTTGGGGTTTTCTTGGCAAAGATATTGGAGTGGTTTGTCATTTCCTTCTCTAGCTCATTTTACAGAGGAGGAAACTGAGGCAAACAGGTTAAGTGATTTGACCAGTATCACACAGTTAGTAAGTGTCTGAGGCCAGATTTGAATTCATATCTTCCTGACTCCAGGCCCAGTGCTCTATCCATTGAGCCATCTGCCTTAGCATTATCTGTGGGAAGGAACATATAAAGGAGCTCAATATCCATAGAGAATCTTTCTTCCACTGTAGTTCTCAGTCTTTCTGTGGGGGAATCAGGAGCCTTCTTGCTTAGAAGGGGATATATTTTTCTTTTGGCTCATCTCCATAATCTTGGTGCTAACTGTTTTCTGAGATCATGAGATTTAGTGCAAGAAGGGAACTCTGAGATCATTTAGGCTAACTCCTTCCCTTGATAGGTTAAGAAACTGAAGCCCAGAGAGGTACAGTACCCTGCCTGGTACCATCCAAGTTATTCATAATTTGAGCTCAAGTCCTCTGCCTCCAAATCCATCATGGCTCTTTCTACTGTCCCATACTACCTGGTGTCCACATTTGGAACCCAACCTCAATCTACGTCCTTCTCTCCCTCCCCATGTGTGTTTCTAGACTTGCTCAGGAGGTCCCTGGTCCTTGTCTTCTGGTGCACTCCTGGCCTGTAATATCCAAAGTAACAATCTACCACTCTAACTTTTGTAGGAAGGGGAAGGAAAGGGGAGAAAGGAAAGGGGAGAAAGGAAAGGGAGCTGGGGAAGGGAGAGTATAGAAACCCTGGGAAGTGATACAACCCAGAGAGACTTCTAACAGGACCATCAGACTCCCCACCGACAGAACAAAAACAGGTAAGAGAGAGATGAGTTCCAGAATAGTAGCAGCAACACCTACAAACCTGGGGAGAAAAGGGACCAGTTTCATCACTTAAGAGTATCATTGTCTGCCAGAGTCCCCTTGGTCTCCTACACTCTCCAACATAACAGTCTAATTTTGTAGGAAATCCTGCTCATTCCCCGTCACTGCTTTTGAGCTTAAAATATCCACTGTACAACATCAAACAGCACCTCCTTCCTCTCCCCCCCCCACCCCCATCTAATTAGAATACATTTAGCCCCTAAAAAGATGAGAAAATGAACTTCCTTCCCTTTATTGGTGAGGTGGGGGACTATGGGTATAGAAAATGACATATACTGTCAGACTCTCTTAATGGGACCCTTAATTTTGCTGAATTACCTACACACCCACCCACCCACCCATACACAGCTTTTTTTTTTATTCTTTGTCACAGGGGATGGCTCTTGGAGGAGGGCCAAAAAGGGATATATTTTGAAACAAAAGGCAGGGCAAATAAAAGTTATCAACAAAAAAGAATTTTTTTTTTAAAGATATCAGCAGCACAGAATGGGGTGGGGGTGGGGAACTGTGACTGAATAAGAGTTCATGTGAAAAAGACCTATGGGTTTCAGTGGCCTTATCAGCTCAAGAGAAGCAGGAGGATTTAGTGGCAACCACAAGTATGGTATTAGGTTGAGGTATTAGCCAATCAGAACTTTTATCTGACAGAACGTTCTAAATTCTCCCTGAACTCCAAACTCCATGTCAAGTCCTTGACCTGCCAAGCAGCAAACCATTTAACCTCTTCCAGCCTCAGTTTCCTCATCTGTAAAATGGGGGCGATAATAGACCCTGCCCCTTGGAGTTGGTGTAAGGATCAAATGAGATATTTGTAAAGCTTTTGCAAACCATAAGTTGCTATATAAATGTTAGCTATTGACATAGTTACCTTTCAGGGTTCAGAATTCTGCCACAATTGATCCCCAATTTACCTTTCCCTGACTCCTTTTCGTGTTGCCTTTGTCACTAGATGCAGAATTCTGGCAAGTGTCTCCTCTTTCCTTTCTAGATCTAGTCTCTAGGCATTCTACACAAAAGAGTTTATTTACAAATGAAAAGGGAATATACAAATTCAGTGATAACAAAGCAGGGTAAAATAGCCGCGGGGGCAGCTGGTGGTACAATGGTTAGAGCACTGAGTTTAGAATCAGGAAAACTCATCTTTCAGAGTTCAAATCTGTTTTCAGACACTTCCTAGTGGTGTGACCCTGGGAAAGTCACTTAATCTTGTTTACCTCAGTTTCCTTATCTATAAAGTGAGCTGGAGAAGGAAATGGCAAACCACTCTAATATCTGCCAAGAAAACTTCAAATGGGACCATGAAGAGTTGGACATAACTGAAAATGACTGAACAGCATCCACAATCCTACTTAATTATTGAACCATCTGTCCTTCTCCTCCTCATTATCAAGAGAAACACAAGGAAATACAGATACTATGTCCCCATCACCTCAAAAATCAGAATAATTCAACCCAACCTAAATCATCCCCTAAAGTTAACAAAAATCAATCCCTTTCCTTATGGAGTACTTAGGGAGAGAAGGAGAGGTAAGCCATGGAATAACCAAATATTAATCTAGAGACCCACCCTCTAGTCCCACTTCTAAGTGGGTGCAAATACTTTAATTGATTTTCATGCCTCATTCTCCCCATCTCTTAAATGGGAGTGATAAATAGCTCCCTTACTGGGTTGTTGACGAAATCGAATAAGTCCACTTAATAAGTGCCTTGAAAAAGTATTAAATGCTATACAAATGTAAGACGTTATTGTTATCAATGTTTGGGAGGGGCCTGACTTAGGGAAAGCAGCCCCTGTCTTGTGAGCTCTGCCTGGGAGTTGAGGTATGGCGGGGAAGTGAGAGGGTGTGGGCCTTTGTTTTCTCCTCTGATGGCCAGCTTCCCTTTGAAACTGGTAGCAGCTGTTCTAGACTAGGGGGCCAGGTGGGGCCCTAAGTTAAAATCTCTTATGTTCATGGGCTAATTTAAAACCACAAAGAGGAAACCTGCCTGGGAGGGGAAGAATGAGGGGAGGGGAAAGAAGAGGGGAGGGTTGTACTTCCTGACTTTCCCCTGGTTTGGAACTGAGCTTTGGCCCAGACAAACTTTGCAATGGGCACAGGGAGGAAGTAGTGGGGTGAGTGTGTTGTTTGTGGAGAGGTTGGGGGGGACAGTGGGATAGTTAGGGAACATCATGAAACTTGCTGTACACACTAGATCCATCACTCTTATACCCTCCTGTGCCCAAGTTAGAAGACAGACCTACCTCTAAGAACTTTAAAAGATTGCCCTCTGATGGATGAAATACTGAATTTTAGAAACAAAAGAAATAAGAATAAAAATAAATAAAAATGAAAATGGACACCATGGAACAGGGGAAAGGAGACCTAGTTACTAACTAGTTGTGTAACTTTAGGCAAATCACTTCGACTTTCTGGGACTTGGTTTGCTCATCTGTAAAATGAGGGAATTGGGCTAGATTTTCTTTAAGCTTCCTTCCTTTAAGTTCCTTTACTATGATTTTGGTAAAATAAATGGCTGTCCTCCATTCCTCAAATATTCTCCCTCCTCACCTCCACCTCAGAGAACTCCTCATTCACTTCAAGGCTCCACTTAAGCACACCTCCTTCAAGAGACAGATTTAGGTTTGATGTCAGGAAAAACTTCCTAACATTAGAACTGTCCCAATGTTTGGGTATGTGGAAAAAGGATTATTTAGGGGAAAAGGTATGGGTTGGTATAAATGATCACTTAAATCCCATCCCTTCCAACTGTTACACTCAGATTCTATGCCATCCTCCAACAAACAATCATGGTGGTGGGGTCAGAAGTGGAATTCTAGGGATACTGAAATCACATTTCCCTTAGGGTCCAATGTACCCCAAGCCAAGCCTGATTACATTGTCCCTCTCTGAGTCTGGTAGCCAAGAAGGGTGATTGCAAGACATAGGTGGGCCAGAGACAAAACCCTACCAAGTCACTATCCCCTAGGTGACTGGAGAAAAATTAATATTCTCCAGATACTGACCAAGCCCTTGTGCTCTTCTACATGTCAGAAACTTGCCTTGAAGAGGCTGTTGCAAAGAGACAGTAAGTGTATATCTTTGCTAACAATTGTTCAATAAATGGTTATTGAATGAATGAATTCGTTAGATTAGATCATAAGCTCCATGAGTGCAGAGACTGTCTTTTGCCTCTTTTTGTATCCCTAGTACTTAGTATAGTGTCAGGCACATAGTAGGTATTTTATAAATGTTTATTAATTGACTAATTTTGTGAGATGCACAAGTTCAGAGATGTCTCCACTCCAAATGTTTATGTGGACTGTTTGTAACTGACCTGTGGTACAGCCTTCTGAGCCTGTCTTGGTCTGGTAGTACACAGTCGAGCACATTGTACCTTGACTTCCACCTCATGATATCATTTTGGCCCTCTTCCAAAACGAAGGATGACAACCAAGATTATATGGAAAAATAAGTAAAGAATAATAAGAAAAGAGATAAATGCACTGCTATTGCTTCCCTAATATTTGTGGAGTAATTCAAGGCTTAAAAAGTGTTTTGTCAGTGTGTGCATCATGATTCAGTGATCTTGTCTGCTTGAGATGGGACAGAGGGAAGGTTTGTCATTAACAAAGGATTCTAATTCGATAGCTGTCAGGTCTACACAGGCAAAGCAAAGTGGGAAAGAGGTACAGTTAATCCCCTGCTGAGCTGGAGGTCAACCAAGGCAGCATCTTTGAACCCATCATGAACACAGTGTGGCTTCGGGATTGGTTTCACGTTACCTGAGCCTCTTAGCTGAGAGACATGATACAAAAAATCCCAAACAGATTCCTGTTTCTGGTTCCTCAGAGTTCAGCTTTGTGACTTTGGGGGACTCACTTCTCCTTTTTTGGTCTCAGTTTCTTTCTTTGTAAAAATGAGGGGCGTTGAATTAGATTAGTGCTTCCCAAGCTTTAGAAATACATAGCTGGAGCAATGGATGGAGTGCTGGACCAGAAGACCTCAGCTCAAATCTGACCTCAGATATTTATTAGCTATGAGATCCTAAGCAAGTTACTTAACTGACTCATTTTCCTCATCTGTAAAATGAAGGTAGCAATAGTATCTACCTCCAAGGGTGGCTGTCACAAACCTTAAGGTTATATATGTGAATATACACATGCATGTATGTATTATATATATAAATGTATATATGTGTGTATGCACACATGTGTGTATGTTTATATATATGTATGTACACATACACATATACACATATATTAGCTAAGAGGCACAGTGGATAAAAAAAATACTAGGCCTGGAGTCAGGAAGACATCTTCCAGAGTTCAAACCCAGTCTCAGACACTTACTGAATGTGTGACCCTGGACAAGTCACTTAACCATGTTTATCTCAGTTTCCTCATCTGTAAAATGAGCTAGAGAAGGAAATGGCAAATTACTCCAGTATCTTTGCCAAGAAAACCTCAGTGAGGGCATGAAGAATCCATATGACTGAACAACAACAAAATGTATGTGCGTGTGTGTGTGTGCGTGGGTGTGTATGTTAGCTATCATTTTTATGTTTGAAAATTTCATAGAGCTCCCACATGATAGTAACTACATTATTGGTGTCTGTTGATTGAGAAATACGGAAGGACAAGCTGACAATGCCTGATGTGTATGGATTCCAGGGCCACTTGAAGTAACTGTAGCCCCACAGGAGAATGAGGTCCATAGATTAGGAACCAGCCAGCCAGTGGATCTCTAAGATCCCTTCTAGGATCCCTCTCTCTTGTGCTCTATACATGACAGAGAGAGGGGGAGATTTCTTTCTGAACTTTGTTACGAACATCTGTTTCAGGTTTGTTCCCCTCCCCTTGCTCCTTATCTAAGCAGTGGGTTCCAGATGTTTCCTCTCAATTGAGACAATTGACATCTTTTAAAGAGAAGAGAGGAGTCTGTCTTAGTCTTCCCAGCTACGATGACTGGGAGAGAAACGTACTTCCCCATCTCTCAGATCTCCTTCATCTTTGTTGAAGATTCTGTTCTTATGAGTTGCATTAGGGACACCACTAAGGCTGCGGAGGGGCAGTTAAGGAAACAGTTTGAGTCGTTTTCATCCTTAATCTTGTGACTGTCGACAAATCATTTAATTTCTCTGTGCCTCAGTTTCCTCATCATTGAAATAAGGATAATAATATTCCCACTATCTCACAGGCTTTTGTAAATCTTAAGAGTTATATACCCGAAAAGAGGGTAGGATTTTTGGTTTGCTTGTGAACTAAACCTGTGCACTAATTGCTGAAGGAAATTACTTCTCTTAATGTGTATTTGTGACTTAGTTTTCAAGGATTGCTTGGGGACTTAGTGGGTAAGTCAACTGCCTGGTTCAGACAGCCAGCAGGAGTTCTTGTTCTCAGGTATTCTTGATCTTGAGGTTGACTCTCTACTACACCAGGCTCCCCTAGACATGAATTTTTATTACTAGTAACTATCTGTCCCATCACTGACTGGTCCCCCCAAAGTCATCAGTAGGTTCTTAATAGCTAAATGTGATGTCCTTTTCCTTGTCTTCTCCTTCCTTGATCTTTCTGCAGCATATGACGCTTCTTTCTCATAGCATCTCTCCTCTTGACTTTCAAGACTGTATTCACTCCTGGTTCTCCTTCCACCCCTTCTCCTATTAATCTCCTTCAAAGGATCATCTTCATCCTGCCCCCAAAATGTGAGGCTCTTCCAAAGCTCTATCTTCAACACTTGTCTCTCTCCAGATGATCTCATTTTTACCCATATATTCATCACCTTTATGCACATGATTGTCAACTCTATAGAGGATCTGGCTTGAATCTAGTCTTCAGTCTAGTCCTAAATTTCCAGCTGCCTGATGGATCTCTCCACTATGATTTCCTGGTAGCCCCTTGCATTCAGCATATTCAGAGAGTCAATATAGCCAAAGCTTCAATATTTCCAAAATGGAACTCTTCACCTTGAGAACAAAAGAACATCACTCTTAAACTAGCCTGCCCCTGACCCCTCTTTCACACATCTTTCTTTCTATTTGTCTTCGCATTACTGCCTTTCTAATTATCTTTCTAAATTTGGGAATCATTGATTCTTTCCTCTCCTCCATCCTTTCTATCTAATTATTTGCCAAGTCTTGTCCATTCTCCAATCATCTCTTCCCTCTCATACTGCCACCACCCCAGTTCAGGTCCTTATCACCTCTTGACTGGGCTACTACAAATGCATCCAAACTGACCTCCCTATCTTTCCCCTTCCTTTTCCCTTCCCTCTTCCCTTTCAAACTGTGACCAAACAATCTTTCTAAGGCATAAGCCTGATCATGCTATTCTTCTACTCATGAGTAGTTTCCCATAGATTTTAGAATAAAATGCAAACTCCTTAGTCTGACATTTAAGAGCCTCCAAGATCTGTCTTCCCGCCTACCTTTCTAGACTTTTAAAAACTCAATTCTGCCTTCTGAAATGTTTTGTGTTTGAGCCAAACTGGGCTGCTTGCTCTATTTCCTGCATTCGTTAGATTTGTGCAAGCCATCACACGTGCCTGGGGCATATACACTCCCTCCTCATCTCTGCCTGACAAGATCTTTTTCTGTTGGCAGTGGCTTAGGGGGTCACCTCCTTTGTGAAGCCTTCTGGATCCTGCAAATGTGACTCCCTCCTCAAATTTACCTAGAGTACTTTGTGGATTCCTGTCCTTATCATTGTCTAGCACATAGTAGGTGCTATATAAATACCTATTATCTGCCTTTTCCCTCTTCTCTCTTTGCTCCATCATTCCCTACCTTAGGTTTCTGTGTCCCTGTCAAAGTGATCGACCTGTGATTTTCTTGGTGAGGAAATTCCCCTCTTTTTCTGAAACTTAAGGTCTCAGAGCATTGTAAACTTCAAGTGAGCTACTCAGGATCACAGAGTCAGTGTATGTCAGCAGAGGGATTTGAATCCAGGGATTCTTGCCAGTTCCCTATGCAATACTGTCTCTTGTATCTCTTCTGAGACTAGAAGCCACTTGAGGACACTGATGGTGCTATTTTTTCATCTTTGCAACTCCAGTACCTAGTATAATGCCTGGCATGCAGTAGGTAGCTTGATGAACCTTTGTTGAATTTTTGTTGTTGTTAAAATTAAATGAGGTAAAGAAGAAATTGTGACATTATCAAGCCAAAGCTTCAGATGCCCACTTTCTGGCTAATTTCAAACTAAGCTACTAGTGTTTCTGTGTCCATCTTCATCCATCCCCCTCTCACTGGAACCTTGGACTCTGCTCCAAGGGGTGTGTGTGTGTGTGTGTGTGTGTTTGTGTGTGTGTGTATGTGTATGTGCATGTGCTATGTCTTGTAGAGTAAGACCCAAGAGAATAAGGACCATCTTGTTTTTATATTTGCAGACCCCAATACCCTGGAACATAGTGGACATTCAGTAAATGCCTCTTGATTTATTTCAACCAAGGAGTTGAAATAACCATCTGGCACCCTAGCTAAAGGAAAACTAAAGGGTGGAAAGAAATGAAAAGGAAAAATAAAATAAGGAATCTTCTTTCCCTAGGACAGATAATTGGCCCTAGTGAAGACCAAACCCTAGCAGACACTTTTCAGACTCTTGGAGTTTTTTTCTCCTTTTATTTAGGTAAGTTTTTCTTCCCCAATAGTAATAGTCATGATGACAGCTAGTATTTATAAGTTGCTGTAAGGTTGGCAAAGCACTTTACAAATCTCATTTCTTTTTATCCTTACAATAATCCTGGGAAGGTAGGTGCTATTATTATCCCCATTTTACAGATGAGGAAAGTAAGGTAGGCAGAAGTTAAATGACTTATGCAGGGTCACACAGCTAGCAAGTGTCTGAGCCACGATTTAAACTCAGACCTGACACTCTTTCTGTGCCACCACCTGCCTCCTCGAGGTCCTTGTGAATAACCAGCTATGATGCAACTGAACAGAGTTGACCTGAGTTCAGATTTGAACTCAGATCTTTCCTAGCTGTATGACCCTGGGAAAAAGTTTTTTTTTTTCTTTTTGAGAGGCAGTTGGGGTTAAGTGACTTACCCAGGGTCACATAGCTAGGAAGTGTCTGAGGCCAGATTTGAACTCGAAATCCTCTTGAGTCTAGGGCTGGTGCTCTATCTACTGCACCACTTAGCTGCCCTAGGAAAATCATTTAACTGCTGCCTGCCTCAGTTTCCTGAAAGTACAAAATAATGAACTTACCTCACAGGATCATTGAGTGGGCAAAGTGAGATAAGATTACACTTTATATCTGCTTAATAAATAAGTTTGTTCCCTTCTCTCCTCATCAATCACTCAATAAACTCTACTTTGTGCTAGGTACTAGAGATACCTATGCAAAGAATGAGATGATCCTAGAGTTGACATTCTACTAGGGAAGATTACAAGTTCATAAAATATTCAGGGCAGCTAGGTGTTACAGTGGATAGAGCACTAGGCCTGAAGTCGGGAAGACTCTTCTTCCTGAGTTCATATCCAGCCTCCAACACTTACTTAGCTGTGTGACCCTGGGAAAGTCACTTAACCATGTTTGCCTCAGTTTCCTCATCTGTAAAATAAGCTGGAGAAGGAAATGGCAAACCATTCTAATATTTTTGCCAAGAAAACCCCAAATAGAGTCACGAAGAGTTGGATATTCATGAACAACAACAAAATGTTTCCTCCTATATATATATAAATTTTTTTTTAAAAACTTTGGGCTTCATCCCTTGAATGATCAGCAGAGAAGTTTTGACTTGTTCTGTTTCCAACCTGAACCAATTCCCCTCTCCTTAGACAACCTAGTTTCCCCTCCCTGCCCTTTATTTCTGGATTTTTCCTCCATTAATGCTAAGGAACTTAGAGTGGACACCTGATCTGGTATAGCCCAATGGAACTCAGAACTGCTGAGCTAGGCATGAGTACCACCACACCCATCCCCCTCCCTATGTACCTTTTAAAACAGAAAAAAAGGCCTTGAGAGAAGAAGAATCTTGTCTCCTTTTGGCACCCTATCCCTAGGGAACTGGAATGAATGGGGTGCTTTTTTCATTCAGACGTTGAGTGAAGCAGGCATTCAAGCATTGAGAGACAGGATCGCAGCAATTCATAGATTGTTAGATCTGAGAGGGACCTTAGAGATCATTTGGTCCAACCCCTTCATTTTTACAGATAAGGAAACTGAGACCATGTAAGGATCCAGAAATAAGTACTGATAGAATCAAAGTCTGGCCCCTAAATGCTTCTTTATAGAGTAGGCAATGACTGATTTTCCCACTCCAAAGGTGGTTTCCAGATTCAGGTGTGTCCTCTTGGATGAAATAGCTATCATGCTTCGAAGATATTTCCTACCCCAAATCCATCACCCCTGTGTCATGCAGTCCCCCATAGCCTTTCCAGCTGGGGCCCCACTGGCCCTAATTAACTTTCAGGGGTCCCAGCAGCTGAGAGACTGACTATATTTGCAGTTTCATATGCAATTCTTTTTTTTATTATACCATGCTATGGAAATGCTTGGTTTATCCCACAAATTAAAAATAAAATGAATTTTAAAAACATTTTTAATGGGTCATAAAGACTATTTGTTAAGGTAGGTGTGTTGAAGTCTGGCAATGAGCTTGGCCTCCCAGAAACACTCTTTCCATGGAAAGAAGCTTCTAATTGGAAACTTTGCTCCCTGACACCTTGTGAAAGCAGCATTGACATAGAAACCCCACCCCTGGGCTGCTGCCCTCCTCTGTGGTGACCACAAGCACACCTCTGCCTAGAGAGGAGTGGGGCTCTGAAGGACAGACATGGATGAGGAGGACAGATTCCCAAAGAAGAAATGACATCACTTGTTTTCCTTCCTAAGAAAGGTGACTATCTTTTTCTTTCATTTCTTTCTTCCTTCTCTTTGAAATGAGAGCCAGTAGATATTTTTAATTGCTCCGGTTTCCTGGTGTCTGCAGGTGTTTCCTATGGCTCTGCTATTGGGAAGGTCAGAACCAGAGCCAGGGCCAACAAGGTGGCCAGGCCAACATCGCTCGCTCTTTCCTCTCCAGTCCCTGCTCCTGCTTTTCAGCAGTGAGAAAGACCTCCTGGATGATTATAGCTAGTTGCTGGTACTCATTGTTTGCAAGGGGACAAAGGAAGGAAGAAGGAAGTCTTCCTTATTTTAGGATGAATTTATTCAAACTCAACAAATATTCCTTTATTTAACCTCCTACTGTAGCTTAGTTAGGGTAGTTAGGTGGTCCATTGGATAAAGTGCCAGGTCTAGAGTCAGGAAGACTCATCTTCCTGAGTTCAAATCCAGCCTCAGACATTTGCTAGCTGTGTGACCCTGGTCAAGTCACTTAACCCTGTTTGCCTCAGTTTCCCCATCTATAAGATGATTTGGAGAAGGAAATGGTAAAACCTCAAATGGGACGGATGTGACTGAACAACAGTAGTCTAGTTAGCCAGTGCCATAACTAATCTCTCTTGAGACTCACCGCAATACTTAAAGGTGAAGGATTATAAGGTACAGGTATTATCATACCCATTTTATGGTTGACAAAAGTGAGGTTCTGACAGCTTAAAAGACGCATTCAAGGTCAGAGAGCTACTAAATGTCAGCAGTAGGCGAGAATCAAAGACAATAAAAGCTTCTTCAGTCAAGAAACTTATGTTCTATTGATTAAAGGTTAAAAGTAGAGAGATAACAAAAGGAAGTCTTTGGCTTTAAGTAGTACTTAATGGTATTGGTACATGGTACATTCTTGGGTGGGATGCCTACTGTCACTATAGCCACTAAGTAATCCTCCACTCTTTTTTTGGTTTCATTTTGTTTTCTAATTTTGAAAATTAATTTTTTATTGCTTTATTGCCCCTCTTTTCATTATGCCATTGTCAATGACTCTCACCTCTAATAATTTACATACCTAAAGAATATACCTCCCAAATCTAATGCATCACAGTGGCATCTTTTGACATAGCTGTAGATACCTTTTTTGCTTTTCTGTTCAAGGTTTAAAAAACTTTTTAAAATTAAATTAATTTTAGTAAGGATAGTAGATTGAATCAGAGGACCTGTCAGTGCCTCTACCTGTATGACCTTGGGCAAGTCACTTAACCAACCTCTCTGGGTCTCAGAGGACAAGCATGGAATTTGAGTCAGAAAACCTGGGTATTAGCTGTGTGTCCCTGGGTAAGTAACTTTATCCCTCTGCGATAGACCCTCTGGGGCTATTTCCTTTCATGTAAAATAGAAATAACACTTGCCCTATCAATAGGTGGTATAATAGATTGAGCTATTCTATAGAATGAGGAAGTTGGATTGGATAACTTCATAGACTCCTTCCAGATCTTCTAAATCTATGCTCCTATGATCTCCTCGGGCTGTTGTGAAGAAAGTATTTTGTGCAGCACTATATGAATGTGAATTATTTGGAGAGGCAGCTTGGAGCAGTGACGATGTATTGGACTTGAGTTAAGAATCTTGACAATTGCTAGGTATATGACCATGAGCAAGTCATTTAGTCTCATCAAGCTTCAGTTTCCTTAAATATAAAAAGGGGATAGCGTGCCTCAAAGGGTTGTTAGGAAACTTGAAGTCATGTATAGAAACATTCTACAAACCTGAAGAAGACATATAAATGTCAATTATTATGATTTCCCACAAAATAGCGTCATAGCAAGAGGTCACAAAAATAAACTGGGATTAGATTTGTTAAAGCAGGATCTCATTTATTTGATGGGAATATGCTTTTTTTGTTCTGGATATTCAAGCTACGCTATAGAGAGAAGCATCACCTTCCTTGGGCACTTAATGTCTCTGGGGAGAGGTGCATTAAAGGGCAGAGATAGAAATAGACTGAGACTGAACAGTGTCCTCCAAAGACACATAGACCAAATGTCAACACCTCTCACCCAAACGAGTTCAGTTGTTCTCAGTCAAGTACAGTTCTTCATGACCCCATTTGAGATTTTCTTAGCAAAGATACTGGACAGGTTTGCCCTTTCTTTCTCCAGCTCATTTCACAGATGGGGAAACTGAGGCAAGTAGGGTTAAGTGACTTGCCCAGGGTCACATAGCTAGTAAATGTCTGAGGACAGATCTGAACTCATGAAGAGTCCTGGCACTCTATCCACTAGCTGCCCTACCCAGACAAGACTGATGTCTTACAAATGACATTTTAAAAATCCAAGTGTATGGATAAGTACCAGTACCCATAACCAGATAATTTTCCACCTGCACCAAAAATATAAAGACTGTGCACACCCCACACCCATCCTTATAGTATGATGTACTTAGGATGGTAGATGCATATTTTACATATTTTCTGCATCCTGAAGCTTTCTGCACCCAAAGCAAGTATCTCTTCTTATCCTTTGATAAAGAAAAAGATTAACTAAGAAGATAATATGTGTCTGAAACCAGATAATGTAAAGGTGTAGATGAATCAGGCCGAAAGGAAACCAGGCTATCAGACTACGAGATGAAAAGAAAGCTGATATTCTCTGCTTCATCCTATCTTCCTTTAGGTTGTTGCTGTTGTTGTAGATTCTCCTCCCATAGGAAGCAGTGCCCAAAGAGGAAAATTCTTTTGGCTACCAGTTGACCTTTGCCCAGAGAATGTGAGGTTTAGTAGAAGGCAAGGGGAATGGATCAGAGAGAGAGAATGGTACTGGAAGGTATATATGAAACTAATACAAATTTGGTAAACTCATCTAAATTATATTGACTTTAAATTCTTCTGAAACCAATCCCAACATACAAATGTTTACACTGAGTATTCCTTAAGGAATTGTTGATGACTTCATCGTTTCTTCTCCTCAAGGGTGGGACCAGCAAATATCGAGATTCAATATTTGGCTATGATGGACTGTAAAAAAGTCCTAGATTTCAAGTCAAAGGACCTGGGTTCAAATTCTACCTTTTCAACTTTTTTACCTGTGTGTCATAGGCAAGTGACTTAAATTCTCTGGGTCTTTTGTAATCTATAAAATGAAGGGGCTACACTAGATTGTAAAGACCCTTCCCACTTTAAATCCTTAAGTCCCAGATAAATTGAATGACTGGTCATATTCAAAAATAATCATCCTAAAGATTATGGAAAACAATTCTATACTGTTCCTTTGTCCCATCCTCTGGGCTTATACCTCTGACTTAGCTAAGCTCTCACTGTGCCTTTAAAATGCCATGCATTGCAGGGCCAAGTGTAGGAATTCAGAAGAGCATCCCAGGAAACCTTATTGCATCTCCCATTGGACCATGTGACCACTTACTGGCCAGATATTCTAGCTGATATTGGTCTGGAATTTTTCTGAGTCTCTCTCTCTTTCTTTCTCTTTCTCCCTCCTCTGGTTCCTTTGATCTTTTCTTCTTTTCCCTTTTTCCATCCCCCTCCACCATTCACTTGCACCTTAAATGGAAGTCCCTCTTTCTTTTTCCAGTCCTCTTCTATATTTTGTCATTCCTTTCTGGTAGGGTGGATGTGGAATGTCCCTGAACTCTCAGTGCCCCTGATCTATTCCCTTCTATTCTCTCACTTTTTTCCCTATGCTAGCACCTCTCTGGTGTTTTTAAGATCCTGTCTCCAAGAATGACTGAGGTTCTAGGGGAGAGCTGGGAACATTCTCTTTAGTGCCCCCTGCAATCTGCCCACCTCAATGGGGGTGTTATGAAAGTACTTGTAAACCTTAAAACACTGCAGAAATGTGAGCCAAAGAAATGATTTATTATGGGACACAGATGGAATCCAGGCCTTTAATGGAAGAATGGTAGTACAGTAGAAAGCCTTTTAGGTTTGGGGTCAGAGGACCTAGTTTGAAATCATGGCTTTGATATCTTTTTACATGGGTGGCTTTAAGCAAGTCATTTAACTTCTGGGCCTTTGTTTCCTCATCTGTAATAATAAGAGTACTAGAGGAGAGGATATCTGTGATCCTTTCCATTTCAAAACACTGTGACCCAATCCTCCTTTCCCAACATTATCTGCCATGAGCCAGTGCTTGCATACTGTTCAAAATATCTAACTTTAATGTCCCTTCAAAGTCTAGTCCCACCCTCCTTTCCCAACATCATCTGCAGCCAGATTGATTAATTATCCTACAAAATAATGCCTTTTTTAGCTTGTAGGTTTCAAGTCCTCTCATAAGGAAAGCCCTCCAATTTTCTCTATATCTTTTTCAAGCTTTCTCTACCTTTCAAGGCCCAACTCAGATTTTCCCTCCCTACCACTGAAGCCTTCCCTGACCACTCGAACCCGCAGGGATTTTCCTCCCACACCTACTCCTGCTGTGCTCATCTATTTGTCAATCCTGCACAATCCTATGATATATTTTCTGCTTCTGCCTTATGAAGTTATTGAACTCATGTACTCTCACCAAACTATGAGCATTCACTGTACTGTCTCCCACACCTGGTACTCTCTGCACTCTCATCTCTGAATCTGGGCTTTCCTGGCTTTCTTCAAGTCTCAGCTAATATCCCACCTACTGCAAGAAGCCTTTCCCAGTCCTCCTTAATCTTAGCCCCTTCAGAAACTACCCTCAATCTATCCATGTGATTGATGAGAGTGTAAAAGATATTATCAAAATAAAATGGACAAGACTTGGAAAATGAGTCACTGAGTAGATGGGAGGGTGCATGGGGTGTTCAGGGAGGACTAGCACCTTTAGTGTGGGGACTTAGCCAAGCTCTTTTCAGGGCTGTTCATCCACCTTTGGTGCCAACCTTCACCCACCTCTCACTTGTAGCTCCAAGAAACTGTAGCATGGACAGTAAACCATAGGGGCTGAGGGCAACCAACAAGCCTCAAACCCTTTGGTAAGTGAGGGGGATGTCTACCTCAATCATATGAAGACATTCTTCAGAGAATGGGCAGATGAGAATAATTAGTTCCATCAGCCATGAAGGCAAATGTGGCTGAGGCAGTCACCATAGTGCACTTAGAGCTTGGTCAGACATTGAGGACATCAAGATTATCCACTGGATCCCAGGCCATCTCCAGCTGGCCTGACTTTTGTCTTGCCACTGGTTTTCAATGACTCTGGAAGAGTGAGACTGACAACTTTGTGTAGCACTGCCTCACTTAAATCCAGTTCACTGGATAGTCGAGACATCACCTATGATGTCATCGAACCTCTTCAAAAACAAAGGAGTGACAACAAGGTGGTAGGGGGACAGTGAGTGAGAGAGAAAAGTCAAGAATGACTGTGGCTGTGAAACAGTTAAGAGAGTGATACATGCAATAGAAACAAGGAAGTTAGGAACAGGAAAAGATCTGGGGGCAAATCAAGCTATCAACGGGATTTTATTAAGTGTTTATAATGTCAAAGGTATTCTGTTAAATGCTAGGGATTTAAAAAGGAAAAGAAAGAAAAGAAAGGAAAGGAAAGGAGAGGATAAGAGGGGAAGGGAAGAGAGGGGAGGAGAAGAGTCCCTGCTCTCAAGGAGCTTATATTCTAACAGGTGGGAAGACAGCATGTATGTCTATGTGTCTCTAGAAGATACATACAAAGCAAATACAAAGTTGTCTTACAGGTAAAGTATTTGCAGAGGAGAAATGGTACCTGCAGAAGGGGGTGGTGCTTCAGTTGAGTAATGAGAAAAGCCAGAGGTTCTAAAAGGCCATAGCTGAGGAGGGATGGCATTCCAGGGATAAGGAACAACTGGTGCAAAGGCCTTGAGAAGGGAAATGGAGTGTCATGTGAGAGAAACAACAAGTAGGCTAGTGTAGCTAGGCCATACAGAGAATGCATGGAAGGGAGTGACGTGTCATAAGACTGTAAAGAGAGGAAAAAAGCAGGTTGGGAAGGGTTTTTAATGTTAAAGGAGTTAATATTGGATTCTTGAAGTAGTAGGGAACCGCTTAAATTCATTGAGTAGGGAGGTGACAGGGGGAGATCTGTGTTTTTGGCAGCTGGGCAGATGTTGAAGATTTGGGGCAAGGAGACCAGTGAGTGGGACAATTGCAATATTCCATCTGATGAGTGATGAGGGGCTGAACTTTGGTGGTGTCTGTGTGAGAAGAAAGGAGGAATAAGAGAGATGCTGTGGAGATAGAAACAACAAGATGTGGTAGTTAACTGGATAGGTGAGAGAGAAAGAGTAAGAAGCTGTCACCCAGACTGTGACTTTGGTTGACTATCCCTTGGCTCATTAAAAGGGCCCTTCCCTGACCACTTCTTAAAGGGGCCTGTCCACTCAAAGGGCGTCACCTTCCCCTAAGTGAGTACGTGAAAAGACAACCTAAAAAGGTCAAAGTCTCCCAGTACATCCTGGGTCATCTCCAGTCATCCTGAGGAATATCAGATCACTGGATTCAGATGACTCTGGAAGAGAAGTGAGGCTGGTGACCTGCACGACCCTTCCTCACTCAAAACAAAGTCAAGTGCAAGTCATGTCATCATTTCTCTGATGGCGTGGTCTTCTTCGAAAACGAAAGACAAACACACAACAACAACAACAACCCTTGAGAATAGTGGATAAGTTCAGAAGAGGAGTGCGATTGGGGGAAAAGATAATGACCTCTGTGTGAACATGTTGAGTTGGAGATGACAAGATGAAGATCCAGTGTAGGAAATTGAGAAGGAGCAGTCGGTTGGGTAGCAGGAAAAGCAAGAGTCACCAAAAACCCAGCAAGGGAGAGTAGTTGGGAGAAGGTGGTAAATAGGACCAAACACTGCAGAGAGGTTAAACAAAAAGCAGATGAGGATTGAGAAAAGATCATTAGATTTCTCAGTTAAGAGATCATTATTCACTTTGGAGAGGAGAGTTTCAGCTGAGTGATGAAGTCAGAAGTCGTATTGCAAGGCACTGAGAAGTAAATGAGAGGAAAGTGGAAGCTAAAAGACAGGAAAGGGGACCATATATTTTAATATCCTCTACAATGCTTTGTAAATAATATCTGAGAAATATTGATTGATTTTTCTAGGATCTTCTCTGTATTGATAATAAAAATAGCTCATATTTGTATAGCATTTTTTCTTGACAACAACCCTGTGAGGGAAATAGTGTGACTGGCCCCATGTTACAGATGAAGAAAATTAAGGCTATGAGAGATTCAACAACTTGCTTATGATCACAATGCAAATAATAGTGTGTGGTGTGTGAACCCCAGTCTCTTGTCTTCAGTTCCATCATCCTCGTAATTATACCATGCTATGTGACCACCAAAAGGAAGTGTGGCACCTAAAAAACCAAGAAGGATAAACAGATCCTTGGGAGATTAAAAAAAAATCAACAACCTACAACTACAATCATGTGGAATTTTCTGCTTAAGTTCTAAATCATAGTACAGGTTCAATTTCAGGTTGTAGATCCAATCCTAGTAGTTATCTGTTCATTCATTCGTACACTGAATAAACATTAAGTGCCCACTATGTGTAAATCATAGTACTAGACACTAAGAGAAATTGAAAGCTTAGATAAGACATGAATGGATTCTTCATAGAGCTAACCATCTGGTACAAGAATAAGGCACAAAACTTGTAAATGTAGCATAAAATATTACATAATGAGTGCATTAGAAAGTTATCTCTCATGACCTCATCCCAAGATGCTATGTTCTATGAGATATCAAAATGAAAAGTTCATTATGAAACAGGGAACAAAGGAAAGTTTAATGGAGGCAGTGACATCTAAGCTGGACTTTAGAGGATGGCTAAGAATTCAGCAGATAAAATATAAGAGAAGGCCATCCCAGGCTTAGCAAACAAAAAGTGTGAGGGAAACAGTCAGTAGACTAGCTTGGCTGGAGTGCAGAATGGCCATAGGGGAGTAATATGAGATAAGGCTAGAAAGGTAGCCAGATGCCAGTCTGTGAAGAGCCTTGAATGCTAGGCAGAGTTGGGACTTTATTTTGAAAAAAGGAGCCAATGGAGTTGTTTGAATATGGGAGATACCTATCTATGCAGAGTAAGGATCATTCTGATGATTCTAAGAAAGACAGAAAACAAAGGTGGAGAGAAAGGCTAAGATCAGAGGGGTGCTGTGAGGATAGAGACAACACCATCTGGCAATTGATTGGATATATAGGGAGAGGGGAATGTGTAGAGCTGAGGATGAGGCCATGGTTGCAAACATGGATGACTGTGGGCTGGTGGTACCCTTGAGAGTAACAGGGATATTCAGAATAGGAATGATCTCTTGATATGCTACAGTTGGGTGGTAACGAAGACCTGTACTATGTCTGGGGGGGGGGGGTGCCAGTAATTGTTGTTTAGTCATTTTCAGCTGTGTCTGACTCTTCATGACCCCGTTTGGAGTTTTCTTGGCAGAGATACTGGAGTGGTTTGCCATTTCCTTCTCCAGCTCACTTTACAGGTGAGGAAAGTTATCATGCCAGTAGGGATAGGAATAAACCACTCCCTAGCACCATTAGACAAAAAAAAAAATTTGAGTCAATTTGCCCCCTGTCTCTAATGACAACATCATCACTGATGCCAACTTCTGGGCCACAGTGTGGACCATAGGTGAAAATAATAATCCATCCTTCATGTAGCCATTTGAGCTCCTGTTTCCTAATGGAAATTTCCAAGGATTCGAGTCTATCTCAGACCTAGTTTTTCTGTATGACTTGCTAGGGCACTACAGAGAGTGGTCTAGAAAGGAGTTGGAACTGGCCATCTCTTTGGGCTGGAGCTGTGACCAAACTGGCAGCAACTTCAATCTAAGGAGAGTCTGATGTTTGAGTAAAGCGTGATAGCATGAGAGTGCTGCGAGGGTGGGGGTTGGACACAGAGATGGAGGTGGGGGGCAGTCAGGAGGGGAGAGCACCAGGAGGGTGTTGTGTTGTTATTACTAAGGCTGTCCAAGTCCCCATTGTTGATAAAAAAAAACCCAAAAGGCTGGATAATCTACCCAAAGTGCTACTTAAATAAATGACTGGCCTGTATCCCAACATAGAAATTTATTGGGCTGTGGAGGTACAGATGCTTTGACAGAAGGTTACTGTAGCAAGAGCAGTTTTGTTTATTCCCATCTTAAATCTTGTCTCTGTTGTTTCTTGGGCTGAGGGCCCAACATCCCTTGGAATGACCATTCTTGAATTTCCTTCTAGGGATGTAATGTACAGACTAGACTGAGCCCTATTCCTTGGATCACCTCTACTCTGTTTGTTACTGCTCTTAGGGGTCAAGTCAACTTTCTTTCCCTGTCTCAGTGACCCTCCCAGCCTCACTTGCTTCATGAAGGTTTTCTAAAGAAATTAACTGCTGACAGCTCTAGCCTGCACCATTAACCCTGGTCTGACTTCAGAGGCATTAGAAATCACCAAAGTAGGCTTGGTTGGGACCAAAGAATACCTGCCCCTTCAAGTCTTAATCTTTTTGGAATAAGAGCACTCTGGGTTAAGACAAGTCCTAGAGATCTAGAGAATCTCCAGAGGGAAAGAAATCCAGTTCCTACAGTCTACCTTGGTGTTACTGGATGTTAGGGTGGAGGGAGGGAATATAGAATGTTAGCCCAGGATGTTAGCTCTTAGAGATCATCTAATCAAAGTCCCTCCTTACACTGCTGAGGAAACTGAAGGCTACAGAACTTAGTAATGTGCTTGAGGTCACAGGACAATGGTTAAAACCAAAGGCTCTGGAGCCACCTAAAGATTCAAGGTGTGGGTTGTGGGATCAGGGTAGCCTAATAACCCACAGAATGAGGAAACCAAAATAAAAATGTCGGATGAATTTGTGTAAGAGGAAAACAGAACCATTCAGTTCCTCACTCCTCTGCCGCACTTGGAGAAGAACGGGGAAAATTACACCCTGTTGGGCAGAAACAGCAACAACCTCCCCTTCACCTTCCCTTTTTCCTCAGGCCCCTTTTTAAAATTACACTGCGATTCAGCCTGCTGTCCTCCATTCATCATGGTCACAGTATTCATCGATCGTTCTTTTCTCGACCTCTCTCTCCGATTGCTTTTCAGCTACATGAGCCATATCATTCTTTTCCTCCCACTCCACTCTCCTCTTGCTCCACTGGCACCTTCTGATGGCTAATTTGTGATGAAAGGATTGTACAGTTCAGGCTCAGAATGAAAAGGGGGTTACAGCATTGCAGAAAAATATCTGCTTCTGGAATTTCTTTTGAGGAGAGGCAAGAAAGGAGAATTAAGGTGCAAAGATTAACTGATGTCCACTCTGGGTCCCAGGTGGCTAATGGAGAATAATTCTCAGCCTTGAATTTTTCTCTTAGGGCTTGCTGTTGATGTTGATCTGATCTTGGTTAGGTAACTTTATCTCAGTTTTTTTGTCTGTAAAATAATCCTACCTGCCTTCAACTTTCTTCATGAAAATAGTAAAACCATAGGATGTCAGAACTGGAGGGGACCTTTGAAATTATCGAGCTCTAAACTCATAGAATGTTCAAGTTAAGAGGAATCTTAGATATCATCTAGGCCCTTATTTTCTTCATCTTACAGATGAATAAACTGAGGTCCAGAGAGGAGAAGTGACTTATATAAAGTTAATAGCAAATCACAGAGTACTAGCCTTGTCATATTATTCTTCCCCTCCATGTAAACTATGTTCCAGCCAAACCAAACTATTTATTGTTCCTGGATAGCCTGTAATCCATGTTCCTCCCTACCCCCAATGCCTTGGCTGGCCTTCCACATTCCTATATATTTTTTAGAAAACAATATTTTATATTTTCCCCAATTACATGTTAAAACAATTTTAACATTTTAAAAAAAGTTTTGAGTTTCAAATTCTATCCCTTCTTTTCCTCCCCCCTCCCTGAGACTGTAGCAATTTGATATAGGTTATTTATGGGCAGCCTTGTAAAACATTTCTGTATTAGACATTTTGTACAAGAAGACTTGAACAATAAAAAAAAATGACATAAAAAAAGGAAGAGAAAGGAAAGAAAAGAAAGCAAAAAATAGTATGCTTCAGTCTGTAGTCAGATAATATCAGTTCTTTCTCTGGATGTGGATAGCATGCTTCATTATGAGTCTTTTGAGATCATCTTGGATCATTGTGTTGCTGAGAATAGCTAAGTCATTCACAGTTCTTCATTGTACAACATTGTTGTTAACATGTACAACATTCTCCGCTTCTGCTCTCTTCACTTTGCATCAGTTCATATAAGTCTTTCCAGGTTTGTCCAGATTTGTCTCATTATTATATAGCACAATAATATTGTGGAGCACACTATATATTCCATCTCAATCATATACTACAACCTGTTCAGCTATTCCCCAATTGATAGATATCCCCTCAATTTCCAGTTCTTTGCCACTACGAAAAGAGCTTCTATAAACAATTGTGTACAAGTTCCCCCCTCTCTCATTTTTTATCTCTTTGGGAAACAGACTTAGAAGTGGTATTGTTGGATCAAAGAGTATGCACAGTTCATGTCCCTCTATCTTTGTTGTTTGAAGTTCTTCTAGGACCCAAATCAGATATCTCTGTGGACCCTTACATGATTCCCCAACAATAAAAAATGTCTCCCTATTCAGATCTCTCTTGGTACTCTTTGGATTTCTCTAATAATAATACCAATGTTAACTGCTACAGAGTAGTTTGGCTTAATGGATAGAGAGTTGGCCTGGAAATCAAGAAGACATGGGTTCAAGTCCTGCTTCTAACACACACTAACTGTGTGACCTTCTCAATTTCCTCGTCACCTCTCTAAAATTGGAGGTGTCAAACCCATTGAACAGGCACCTGCAATGCTTACATGTGTATCTTGAACCAGAAAAAATGTAATTGGGAAATACTTAACAAAATAAAAAATATAATAAATTATAGATAAAGTTAAATTTCAAACCTGTCATTATGCAGCCTCCTGGGATCTTTATATACTTTTTAGTGATCTCCTTTGCTATTTGATTTGGACAGCAGCGTTATGAAATTATAAACTGAAGAGCAGGTACTAACCTACAATAGTAGGAGTTTCCTAAGCAAGAATTTCCTATACCAACAAAATCACATATTTGCTTCCCCCACCATTAGACAGATAGACAGACAGACAGAGAGAAAGAGGGAAAGAGAGAGAGATTAGATGGATGAATGGAAGGAGGGATGGAAAGATGAATGGACAGACAAAGAGACAGATGAATGAGAGAGAAGTAAAGGAAGGAATGAATAGCTGACATCTGTATGGACCTACAAAATTTTTTAATTTATTTACATACTAATCTCATTCAAGCCTCACAGCAAACCTATAAAGGAAATACTGCAGGTATTTTACTTCCCATTTTACAGATAAAGAAAAGGAAACTAGGTCACACAGCTACTAACTGTCTCATGTGGGATTTGAACTCAGGTCTTCTTAACTCTACTTCAAACTCTGTTCACTTGCAAAGCTGCTTTGCATATGTTATTTATACATTATAATTTGCAATTTAGTCATTTGTGTGTTTGTATTATCTATTGCCCTACATATTCAGTTAGTGAGCATTTATTATGCTCTATGCCAGGCATTATGCTAAACTCTAGGGACACAAAGAAAGGCAAAAACACAGTCAGTAACCAAAAGAAGCTCACCTTCTAATGAGGGGCATCAACATGTAAAAAAACTGTACATACATAGTCTATAGTGAATATATGAGGTATAAAATGAAGGTAGTCTTAGCAGAGGTGGAGAGCCAAGAAGGTCTCCTGTAGGAAATAGGATTGAAGCAAAGTCTGGAAGGAAGCCAGGGAAACTAGAGGGCAGAGGTGAGGAAGAAGAATATTCCAGGTATGGGAGACCAGCGAGTAAAAGGGTACCAAATCAGGAGATGGAGGGTCCAATGTGAGGAACATCAGGAAAGACAGTGTTGCTGAATAGTAGAGGATGCAGAGGAGGGTAAAGAGGAAGAAGATTGGAAAGGTAGGAAGAAGCTAGGTTGTGAAGGACTTTAAAAACCAGAGGATTTTATATATCATCTTGGAGGCTATAGAGGTCATGGGAGTTTATTGAGGGGAGGAGAGGATGGAATGGAGGTAAAGGGGCACATACCATGGTCAGAAATTGGCTTCAGGAAAAGAACACTGGCAGATGAGTGGAGTATGGATTAGAGTGAAGAGAAAGTTGGAGAATAGAAACCAATCCAAAATAATTGCAATAATCCTGATGGGGGAGGGCCAGCATTAAGATGGCAGCCATATGAGTAGAGAAGAGTAAAAGAGATGCGAAGGTAGAAGCAAAAGACATTCACAGATTGGATATATGGGGTGAGGAGGAGTGAAGAGCTGGGGATGACACCAAGATTGTAATCCTAAATGCCTAGAAGGGTAGTGATCCCCTCGTCAAGGATAGGAAAGTAGAGAAGGTTTTAGCCAAAAGATAACAAGTTCCATTTTAGACCAGTTGTGTTTGAGATCTCTAAGGGACATCCAGATTGAGATATCAGATGGTAAATTCTTGGAAGGCAGGCTCTGTCTTGTTTAGTTTCTGTGCCCCCAGCACTTAACACCAAACCTCTTACAAAGCAGATACTTACTGTTTGTTTTAGTTGATCAGGACCCAGAGTTCCCAGTTCTATTTTCCCAGCACCACACACTTCCTGATTCCTCCCTTTCCAACTTGGCAGGATAGAACAAAAGATATAGGGAAATCCTTTCCATTCCCCCAGGACAATAATGAACTGGGCATTGTTCATCACTGTGCAATCAAGAGAATTGCTCTGCTTAGAATCCCCATATTTGATCACCTGCTCTTTGAGATTCTGGAGTGACTCCAAAATCACTTAAGACATTACTGGAACTAACTGAGGACCATTCCCTCAAATAGGCCAATGTACTTAGAGGGTTTACAATCAGTTTACATGACTTTGCTGGAGAAGAACTCCCTCTTCTCTGCATAAAGGAGAAAAGGTCTTTCTTCTATATGCTTAAGTCAGAGGTTCCCATAGTGGGTGACACTATCCCCTGGGGAGGGGGGGGCAGTGGAAGGATCCAGGGGGATATAGTAGCCTCAAGTACAATTGGGGGGCATTGAATAAAAATGAGGGAGAGAAGCATAAGGAAAGAAGAAAAGATAATAAAATTTTGAAAAACCGTTCCTATATGTTTCATCTGTTGTGTAACAGAATTAAAGCCATAGTGATTGTATTATTTTCCAAATAAACACACAAAATCCAAGTTATAACAGATCAGTAGTCAAGTTCATCAACAGGTCTCAACAAGCAAGTGTTGCTAGGTACGCATGTTGTGTAAGGTCAGGAAGCCCAGCATGCATTGGGAGGAATATGTGCACATAATAATTTGTTGAAAATATGATACTATCAAAATTTCACTGCAGGAAAAAAACCACAGATTTACAATAAATTATTAAATTTAAGATGCATCATTTAAAAAAATTATATATATTTTTTGAAATGACACAAATTTAAAAAAAGACTGTTAAAGGGTTAAAGAAAGTAGATTTCCAAGGGAGGCACTGAGTAATTTTTACTTTGAAAAGGGGACTGTAGGCCAAGTAAGTCTGGGAATCTCTGGCTTCAGCTAATAAATAAGCTTCCTCTCTTGTAAGGCATTCTCACTGTAGTCTGCCTTCCACTACTTCCCAGAATGTCTCCAGTATAAGAATGGTCCTGCCTTGAGCTATGATCCCCATGGCTTTAGTCCAAAACCATATTGACCTAAATCAGACTGATTGGCCAGTCCATCCTTTTGGGTGATTCATAAGACTTGAATGCATAAATTCCACACAATATTAAGATATGAAGCTAATGTCTTCTGTCTGCTGACTGGGTTAATAAGGCAAAAAGGATAATAACTTGCCAGTAGAAAAGAGATCCAACATATCTTTCCATATCTCATCCCCTTTCTGTAGTTCATGTTCAAACTGGCAATGACAAAGAGTCCCAAGAAGCAATGTGAATGGAGAAAACCTAGCTGCTTACTAGGGTACTTGTTCTGAAGAGCATCCCAAGGTATCTCTCTTGCCAATGGCTGCTGCATTAGGCAGATGACAGAAAATGCTGACTTCAAACTCAGCAACTCTGACTCCTGATGTCTGTGAAGGCTGGCACCTTAACACTGCAGTGGGTCTGTTGTAAGAAGTAACCGCAAACCCTTTGGGGCAAATATGAGGAGAGATCCGTTCTACTGGTTTCATGAGTAGTTCCTGGTGGGACAGTGGGGGGCTGAGCGCAGTCTGGGTTCCCTAAGGGGAAGGAGTAGCTAGAGGAGACACAGCCTTCTTTGAGATCTGGTCACTGAAGACTGAAATTCAAACATACTTAGCTTATCCTTCCTGCTGTCCCTGTCCCTCCATCCCTCCCTCTTCTCTACCACCCCTCCCCCATAATCAAGTTGCTGTATTCTATAAAACTTATCTAAACTTTCAGTGAAGTTCAGTCCAACTGGAGGAGCAGGAGGGGTAGAAAGGGAAATAACGAATCACATCTGGAATATTGCGTTCAGTCCTTTTAGGAAGGACATTGATAAGCTCAAGTATATCCAAGGAGATAATAACTAGGATGCTTAAAGGATCGGAAGTTATGCCACTGAAGGATTAGTTCAAGGAACTGGGAATGTTTATCCTGAACTAGAGAAGTCTTGGGGTAAAGGGGGGGACAATATAACAGCTGTTTTCCAAATCTAGCTTGGTAGGCACAATGCCCAAACTTATTCTCTTTCTGGCTTGGTTTGCTCATCCAATCCACAACCAAACTAGTAGGCTGGGAGTTTCCAGAGGGTTGGCCACACTGCTACAACTCACTTTCAGGATTCATGGGGTAATCTTGCTGGGAGGGTAGGGGGAATACAGTATACTTTAGCCCCTGAGCCCCCTCCTGGTGTGTTTCCCATTTAACAAAACAGCCAAGATGAAGCCATTAATTCTTAAAAATATTTACCAAACAGAAGGCTAACACTTAGAGCATAGCACTCTGTCCATAAATCTAAAATACATTACCACCAATATATCCAGTACATGAGGGTGAGTGGGCAAAACTTACAATACCATCGAGAGCATAGACTCACATTAGTAGGGCATAGGGGGAAACTTACAGTTAACTGGTGTGACCTGGATGAAGATCCTGCAAAGGAGACTGAGGAGTGCTCAGAGATATAGAAGAAGAACCAGGAGAGGTACCTTCCAGATTTGATATTGTCCTTATTCTCCTTTTTTTGCGGGAAGGGGGAAAGAAGGAGGTAGTAATCATACAATCTATAATTTTTTCCATTCTTTTGAGTGAATTAGTTAAAATTGATTTAACCGTTATGGTCCCATATCCCAGAGTGCATGTATGCTAAGGCTTAACTGACCTAGAAATGGGACATTCCTTCCTTCTTCATTTTCTTATTTTCTGTGTCACAGTAAGATTTAAGTTTTCCCTCATTCCTCATTCCTTATCAGGCAACTCAGGAAATACCCTGATTTCAGTCATCCAGAATACCTCGCTGGCCTTACCTCACAGGTGATGAGGCAGTCTCCTATTAGGGTCACATCAGCTCTTTGTGTAAAACTTTATATAAGCTTAAGCCCTGAATATCTTTGGGGTCTTGAATTGGAATGTGCACCTTGCTACATGTTCAAACCATGAAGAAATAACGAATTCAACATGTGTATGATTTTTTCCCCTTGTGTTATTTCATTTCCATTAGCACCTAATAACTCCCCTTTTGAAGAAAGCAGGGTTTCTGAGATATATACAAACTTTTGGTCTCTGATTTCATAAAACTTGAATTTTATTTTCCAGTATCCTTTTCATCATCTCCCCCTGTCCTACCTTCACCAAGATTTGGTATGTAAAGGCTTACTAAATTCTTCAGGGACTCTCCCCTCCTACTTCATGCTCTGCAATTAATGTCTTGATAGCGATCTTTCTGCTTCTCATTATGAGCTCTCTAAGGCTAGGTGACCAAGTGTCCCAAGAAATTGTAAACCTTTGGGTGTCTGATGAAACTAAGTTCATCAATTTCTTTGCCTCTCCAAGAAAATGTGTAAATAACTTTCTTTCATTTTCTGGTTTCATTTATGACTAGCATGCCAATATCAGTGTCAATTAGCTCTTCTAAAAATATGTCAATTCATTTATCTCTGGACAAAGAGTTCACATTTAAGAGTACCAATAGTCAAATTAGTGTTTATAAATAGATGAAAGACTGGGTAATTTTAGTGCCACTTCTCCAGGGATAAAATAAATAGCTATCAAGTTTAATCTTATCTAGAAATATTATTAATTACTTATCTTATCTAGAACCCTATTTTTCTCACCAGGATCACTGTTCAACTGAATGCCTTGGCATACCAGAACCCCCAAATTCCTGCTGTTTTTCAGAGGCCAATATTGAAAGGGAACAAAGTTTAGTTGGGAGAGGGGATGGATCTGGGAATTTGGACTCTCAGGGAATTCTAGTCATGGAGGAGCCAGTGATATCTTTGGTTCCAGAAAAGTCCCCCAACCTCTGTTGTATTCCAGTTTTCTCATCTGTAAGATGGATGTGCTCGTTCTGAATTATGGCCCCAGAATGTCAAATAAAAATTGCTAAAGTGTGGCGGCCCTGAAGTGTGAATATACTTCAACATTCTATGGCTAAGCACTTCCTACAAGATAACAGCACTTAGCACAGTGCTTGCTTGACACATAGTAAATGCTTAATACACATTTTTTTGACTGAGTGACTGACTGATACAGCCTGGCATTGAAGGCTCTGCACATTCTGGGTCACCATCATTAACCAATCAATCAATTGATAAGCATGCCTTAAATGCCTGTATATGCCAGGCACTGTGCTTAGTACTAGGGATACAAAAAGAGGCAAAAAACTGTTGATGCTCTCAAGCATCTTATAATCTAAAGGGGGAGAAAACATTCAAAGAAATATATACAAAGCAAGTTACATACAGGATAAATATGATAAATAACAGAGGAAAGGCAATGAAATTAAGAGAGCCTAGGGAAGGTTTCCTGTGGAAGATAACCATTTATTTTATACAATCCTCCAATACAAATCTGCTGAGCCAGCATTCTCATAGCTCTCCAAAATGACCTGTTCATTTCTACCTTCAAACTTTGCTCATTCTGTGCCCCTATCCTGCCTATCCTTATCCCTTCTGCCTATCCAAATCCTTCCTATCCTTGACAGCCTAGCTCAAGTCATGCACCATGCTTTGCCTTACCACTTAGTGATTTCTCACTCTTCCTTGACATTGTATCTTATATTCAATTCAACAAATGTTAAATGCCCACTATGGACGCAAGGCACTGTGCCAGGAGATAAAGATGCAAAGAGAAATGATATAGTCCCTGCCTTCATGAAGTTTATAGTCTGATACATTGTAGCAGCACATTGCCTTATCTTGGCATTTTGTCAACCAATCCGCCAATAAGCATTTAGTATCTATGTGCCAGGGACTGTGCTAAGTGCTAGGGATACAAAGAAAGGCAAAAGACAGTCTTTCCTCTTTGAGGATTTCACAATCTAATGAGTGTGTATAGCTGAATAAGTGGAAGGACAGAAGGACTGGGGGTCAGAAGACTTGGGTTGGAATTCTGCCTTAGATACTTAACTAGGTGTGTAAGTATGTGCAAATCACCTAATATCTCCGACCCTCTTTTTCCTCATTTGTCAATTGTGGATTATCCTACCTGGATTGTGGTGAGGAAAGTGCGTTGCGATGCCTTACTCCTAGCCGCTTCTTGTCTTATCCCTTCTAATGTCTTGACTACAGACCCTTCCACTATATAAATGTCAGTTGTTAGTACAAGGTACAGCCATAAAGTAATGGATTGTTTATAGAACATTCTCCTCACTTCTTAGGCACACATCATACGTCTTGAGACTCCAGTTAGGTTTTAAGTTCTTTTATGGGCAAAGAGGAACTTTTTTTTTAAAGGTGCATATTTCTGTTTTATTGATGCATAACAAGGCATTATAACTTGCAAGAACCTGAGGTAATCCAAGTAATAAGCTGGACATTGATATAGTTTTGAAGATTAATGACAAACGATATACATTCACAGCTTTACTAGCAAGGCCGCATTACAATTTATAAGGTGCTACATCTTGACAGAGAGCTAATGGATTAAATTTGCAGAATGAGGCACATTCTTAGATATAGCCAGTACGGGAATTTTTTGTTTGACTGTGAGTGTTTGCTTGTTACGAGGGTTTCATTTTTCTTTACTTTCTTTTTTTTTTCCAGTAAGAGGTGGAAGGAGGAAAGAGAAAACAAATGCTTAATAATTTTATTTTAAAAATTACAAGGGGTCAGATTATCACTGTGAATAATTTAACTCTAGGATTTCACTTTGAGGGGACTGGTGGAATGGGGATGGAGAGAGAGAAATAGTACCTCCTAATTCCTACAGAATCAATCTTTTATCTGTGAAGTCAAGCATTTGTGTTGGGATAGTTCCTTTAATCCTATTCAATATGAACTTTCTCTATAGTATTGGTTTTCAATTGTTATCAATTTTTTTCAGTTGGTTATTAATTGTGATAAAGAAAAAAAATCTTAAAAAATAGACCAGGTGTAGCTACCTCCAAAAATAACTTCCCTGTAAATTTGATCTCCCTAGAATAGCTGAAGAATTGTGTGAGTAATAGTAGTTTCATCATCCAAATCAATGCTGTCAAGCAGAAACAGATCCCTGGGGCCTTGTTAACTGAGAAAACTACAAATCAACATTACCTATGTCATATTGTATTTTTATCTTTTATTAAACATTTCCTTTTAATTTTTTACACTCTGTTCTCTGTCCAGCACAGGAGTATTATAGGTCACATACTGTTCTCATGTTTGACATCTTTGAACCAGAGCACCATTATTAGTATAAACTGATACCAAAATCTCTTAATGCCTCATTGGATTGACTTATAGTGATACATCCACTGCCACTTTTAACATATGACAGATGAAAACCCAAGTGCAATTCATTGGACAAATAAATCTATCAAGCTGAAGGCCAAAAGTTTCTCCCAAGTTATTTAGAAGATCAAGCACATAGATTGGTCCAAAGCTTCTGGGGCCAACAGCTTTCAGCTACTAAGGGAAGGGATGTACATGTACTGGCAATATGGTGGCAGACAGATTTGTTACTGGCAAAAACACAGGATTCATGCCAGGGGAGTCTTTCTGTCCAGTCTTATATTTCTTGGTATTGCCCACAGTGCCAAGGATGTGCTTTGTATTTTGTGGATGGTTGGTAAATTCTGGTCATATGAAAGAACAAATGAATGAGCATGAAGGATTCTGGTGGGTGTCTTTGTCTGGAGCCCTCACAGCAGAATCAGAGGCCTGCCAAGGAGTGCACTGTCATTACTGAGAGGGAGGAGGGGAACCCGAAAAATGGATTCTCCTGTCATGAAACTGTATGTAACCTGAGAGACTGCAGCTGACAGTGGAGATGGCCTCAGCCCCTTGGCCTCCTTGTTCTAATCTTAGAATGCTGTGATTCTGGCTTCCTGCGGCCTGAAGGACAAATGTCACCAACCTAGCCCTGTACACGTGTGTGTACACACATGCACTCACACACACAAAATCTCACATTTAAATGCACAAACTTCAGATGTGTTTACATTTATTAAATCGAGGGACAGTCATATCACAGAAGCAAATCACAAGGTCATAGATTCAGAATTGGAAGGGAAATTAGGTGTCATTTAGTTAAAATTCCTCATTTTATAGAAGAAGAAAAGGAAATCCAGAGGTGATTTATCATGTCCAAGGTCACCCAAAGAAAGTTCATGGCATCACTTGTTACCACAGTCTCCTCACAGACCAGGATGTGTGACACCTAGGGATGGGTGTTCTTAAATTCATGCTACCCAAGCCTACAGAAGGCTAGGTTTATTATTCATTTAATGGGGGGTGGGGAAAGGGGTAGAGAGGAAGCAGGTAAGAAGAGCAGAGAAAGGGGAAAAATGTTTTTGAAATTATCTTTAGGGTCATTGATTTACTATATTGGTTTAGGTAAATGAAAGATAAATAATCCAAACCCCTACATTTAATCCATATTTCCATATTCAACAATTCAATAATTCACATTATATAGCACTTTTGGACTTGCAAAGTGATTTCCTCACAATACTCTTATAAAGTAGGTAGTACAAATGTTATTATCCCCATTTTATAGATAAGGTAAATAAAGTCAAATAGATTAAGGGATTTGCCCATGATTACATAGCTGCTAAACATTAGATCCAGGATCAAGACAACCTCACAGAATCACTGGATTTACATATGAAAGAAATTTTAGAGATATTTTTCTCCTAATACTTTCATGTTACAGTTGGGGAAGTTGAGCGCCTCATGTAAAGTCCCATACAGCTAATAACCTGAGGACTTCTTTTTCAGTCATTTCAAGCATCATTTGAGGTTTTCTTGGAAGAGATATTGGAGTGGTTTGCAATTTTCTTCTCCAACTCATTTTACAGTTGAGGAAACTGAGGCAAACAGGATTAAGTGACTTGCTCAGAGTCACACAGCTACTAAGGATCTGAGGTCATATCTGAACTTAGATCTTCCTCACTCCAGGTCCAGTGTTCCACTGCACCATTCAAACCCAAGTCTTTTCACTCTAAATCCAGCATTTCTTCTCACTCTACCAGACCCCATTACCCTCCTAATCAAATTTTATTAATTTTTTTCAAACCTGAGCAGCTCATAAGTCTGAAAACTTAAATTTGATCTTTTCTCTTCCTCTGCACACCCTCTGATGGAGGTCATTAACCAGCTATGAAAATGGTCAAAAACTGGGCCAGAGGAAGGAAAAGAGAGAGGGAAAATAAGGAGAAGGTAAAAGGCTGAAGAGTCCATAAAATGGATGATCAGCTCCTCAGTAATCACCTCTTGGCTCTGCCTCTTCATCTAAGACACATCTGTAATAACAATAGGGAGCATTTCTATGGTGCCTACTATGAGCCCGGCACTGTACAAACTGCTTTACAAATATTAAGTCTTTTGGTCATCACAAAACCCCTCAAACTAAGGTGATGAGTCTTCCTGATTCCAAGCCAGTCCTCTATTCACTGTGCCACCCGAGAAATGGGGAAATACAGTTTTTAAACACACACACACACACACACACACACACACACACACACACACACACACACACACACATCTGTCTCCAGGGGACCTGAAAGCCTTCTGAACTTTCTGAACCTCCACTAGGGAAAAGTAAATAAAAGCTCACAATTTTCTATAAAGATAAAATAGTTTATTTACAACAACCCTCTGAAATAGGTAGGGTTATTACCCACATTTTACAGATAATACCAATAGCTCATGATTATAGAGCCCTTTAAGGTTTATAGACTGCATTAGAAACTGAGGCTCTAAAAAAGGTAAGAACATTTACCCAGTGTCACACAGATGATAAGGAATGGAATCAGGGAGCAAACCCAGGTTTTCCAACTCAGAGACTAGCAAACTTTCTACTCTGCTGCAGAGATGAAATGACTTACTCCAATCAGTGAGACACTTAAAATTACATGTGGTTTTTGATTGCTTCTCCAATGATCTGTTCATTAAACCAGGAGTTCTCACATTTTTGATCCGCTAAGATTATTGTCAGGGTAAAAGACTCCACAGATCTCTTGCCTTGCTTGTATATGGGAGACAGTAGCAGTGGTAGTAGTAGTGGAGGTGGTAGTAGTGGTGTGGTGTAGTGATGGTAGTGGTGTGGTGTAGTGGTGGTAGTAGTGGTAGTAGTAGTGGTGGTGGTAGTAGTAGTGGTAGTAGTAGTGGTAGTAGTAGTGGTGGTGGTAATATTATTATTGTTGCTTCATTTAGTCATTTCAGTCATGTCCTACTCTGCAGGTTTTCTTGGCAGAGATACTGGAGTGGTTTGTCATTTCCTTCTCCTGCTCATTCTACAGATGAGGAAACTGAGGCCAACAGGGTTAAGTGACTTGCCCAGGGTCACACAGCTAGTAAGTGTCTGGAGCCAGATTTGAACTCACAAAGATGAATCTTCCTGACTTCAGGCCCAGCATTCTATCCACTGAAGTCACCTAGCTGCCTTTATCATTGTTACTTATTCCAAATTTTCTCTAGGGAAAAGAAAAAAAAAACTACTTTATAGGAGCACCTGTTTGACCTTGTTGATTTCCTGACTACCTGGTCCTCTTTCTTCTCACTGGAAGAGCAAAGTAACAGGACAGATGTGAACATGGGCAGGGTTTAGATTCTAGTTACAGGTGAGAAAGACTGTGAGACCAGTGACTTCTGCGTTCTTCAATTTAGGTGGATTAGGAACATAGCTCAATGTTGCAAAGTAGTCCAGTGAGAAAAGTCTTGTAATTGGACTTAGAGGACCTGGGGTCAAATAGCAGACTTTCCCTTTTACTTTGGGTCAGTCATAACCTCTCTGGGCCTTAGTTTCTTCATATGTAAAATGAAGGGGCTGGATGAGAGGATTGCTAACATTCCTTCCAACTCCCAAATCCATGATCCTGTGAAGTTTTTTCTCATATTCCTATTTCTATAGTAAGTACCATCATTCTTGCCTCCCAAGTTTTTAATGCTGTCATTTTGGACTCCCCACTCTCCCTCATCTTACTGTTTCTACTTCCATACCAGTTCTTATACAGCCAACCCATCTTCCCCACTCACCCTACTACCTTGTAAGTTCAGGCCTTCATCATTCTTACATGAACTATTACCATGACCTCCTAATTGGTCCTCATGCCTCAAGTATCTCCTCATCCATATCATCCTCCACAGAGTTGCCAGAGTGACTTCCCTTTAACCCAGACTGACCATGTTACACCCTGGTCCCCAGCCCTTTACAAGATAAACTCCCATGGCTCACTAAAATTTCTAGGTTAAAATATTAACTCTACTGTTTGGCTTTTAAAGTTCTTCACAATGTTATTTTCTCCTTTCTCTCCATTTCTGTCCTTTAGGAGGAAGGGGCATGTGCCCATATCCCAAGCAACAATGCTTCTATTCTCCATAAATTCTCCATGTTCTCCAACAGCTCAGCAATCACACTCACAAGTCACTTTTAGTGATGAAATTTGGCTGGGCCTGGTGACTTTGGACACATTAAAAGAACTGAGAGTAGGCTATCAAGGAACCTCCCCTAGACGCTAGAATTTATCCCCAATATTTTGGACTAGCCTGTGGACCACTTTGGAGGACCTTTGAACTCTGACTAGACGCCATGAGCCATACTTTAAGTACACTCCTTGAACAAGATAAGTATCTTTCTTCTTGGAGACGTGCTTCCTGAAAGGCCACACAGGGAAGGTGACAATGCTGCCTGGTAAACTGGTCCAATAGTGGGCAGTGCTCATAGGAAAGAAGCCTGTGGACAATCGTTCCCCAGAGATCTCTTTTATGTGAGCTGGAGTCTTTATTGAGTCATGAGTGTGAAGGAAAGGGGACATAGGAGGGCAAGTATTAGTCATTTTCAGACCCCCAAAAGGTGGCAAATGAGAGCTGACATAGAGATTTGGGAGTTTTTCTGACTCTTCCTGAACTATTTTTCCAGTTTTCCCATGAGCCCAGTCTGTTTCCTGCCTTTCTCTCTTAATTCTTTCCTCCTTCCTTCCTCCTTTTTTTCACTCCAGCTGCCCAGCAATGCTAAAGGACAAGGTGCTTCTTTCCACCCATGAATAGAAAGGGTTGTTGGACTGATAATATGACCCCTGAGCTAAAGTTTGGAGGAGAATCTTGTAAAAGGGAAATCTTTTGGTTGCTAGTAATCTCCTACACAAGAATGAGAGAAAAAACATCTACTATAAGAGAAAATTTTCAGAATCCTCATCTATAAAATGAGGGAATTAGACGATGTCTAAGGTACCTTCTGGTTCTAAATCTACAACTCTGTGACCCTATTCATTTAGATTAGCTATGTGGAAGAATTTCCCATCAGTAGTCATAGAATTTTAGAGCCCTAAGGCTTTATACACAGATGACCCAGGATGCTGATTTCAGCGGTGTTCTTTCTGAAAACGTTTGGGGAGACCAGATAGCTACTGAAGTTCTCTCCTGATCCTATTACTCTAAGTTATCAGACTGGGGAAGCAAAAAAGGAGGAAACCCTCCCTCCCTCCGTCCCTCGCTCTCTCTCTCTCTCTCTGGATCTGGTCTCTATGAATGGTTATAGGGGTCAGAATGGGCCTTTTTTCTGTACCAGGGCTCTCATCCATCATCTCTTAGGCTCTGAGTACCATTTATGAGTGTTCCTTCTGCAAGACTCCACCCTCAGCTACAGCCAGAGAGACCTCCTCTTGCACCACTGGAGACTGTACCAGAAGCCCAGGCTCAGAGCCAAGATGAAGGGTGGGGAAGAAGGAGTTGGAGCCAGGGAAGTATGGTAAGAATCAGACTCCAGCTCAAGGACAAAGATGCCAGTATTTGAAAAGACCACAACATCCAACTCTTCTTGAAGCTCTGTGGCAGAGATTTCTGGCAGGTTCTGTTCAGTCTGGACACAAGGTCTCCATAGTTTTCAGAAGAAAGCACTATAAAAAACAAGAACATATTTTGGAGGTTATTTTCTTCAGGTTTCTACAAATGCAGGCTGAGACAAGAGGGAGGCAAGGAAAGGTTTCAAGCTAGCCATCATGACTAGATGGTGGGAGTAGCAGTAGGATGAGCTAGACAAGGAAAGCCAAGACTTTGAACAGAGGGAAACCTGTAGGGTCACAAAGACATAAAAAATAGGAACATGGCTGGGGAAGGACAAAGGAACATGAGTCTACAAAGCCAATATGAGACCAGGAAAAATGTCCAAGGAGGAAGGATAGGCAGGATGTAAACATCCCTTGAACCCCATGACCCATGAGTCAAAATCAAGATAGAGTTCAAGGTCTGAGATATCAATACAGACAGAAATAGGGAAGTGATTGGTCAAGGTCTAAGCAGGCAAAAATTTGAATGGGGAGTCAATAAGCATCAGGAATAGCAAGCAATATCCGTTAAGACCCAGCTTCCAGGATAATGGGATCAAGGGTGGGATACTTAGCCACTAAGGGTCATACATAGAATCATAGATCTGGAATTGAAAGAGACCTTAAGGGTCAACTAGTCTAAGCCCTCATTTCATTTTACAGACAAGGAAATTGAGGTCCAGTAGTTATGTGGCTTGCCTGATATCACATAGGTAATGTAGCAAGCTTTGAGCTATAATCTTTGACTATAAAGTCAATGTTCTTCGCATTGTATTATGTTGGTGTCATATCATGACCAAGAAATATAGATTAGATGGAGAAGAAATACCAAGATCAGAGCAAGAAGATGAGCATCAGAGCTGATTCAATTTTAACCCAGGGAGGGAAGGAAGGAAAGAAGAAAGGAAAAAGAGAGGAAAGAAGCATTTATTATGTGCCAGGAACTGTGCAAAGTGCTAGGGATACCAATACAAGCAAAAAGAAACACAGTCTTTGCCCTCAAGGAGCTTATCTCTAATGGAAGAAGGCACATATAGAGGGGAGCAAAAAAGCCAGGAGGTTGAGGGTAGGTCCCTGGTTCAAAAGCATGATTTTAAAGTCCCAAAGCCAAGAACAAGGCCAGATTGTTATTGTCGTGTTCATCCTTTGTTTTCGAAGAAGACCATGACGTCAGAGAAATGATGACATGACTTGCAGTTGACGTTGTTTTAAGTGAGGGAGGGCTGTGCAAGTCACCAGCCTCATTTTCTTCTCTTGAGCCATCTAGATCCAGTGATCAGATATTCATCAGGATGACTGGAGATGGCCCAGGATGCAATGGGAGACCTATTCAGGTACTCACTTAAAGTGAGGTACTAGGCCTCACAGGGCCAGGAGAGGAATGAAGGTTGGCCTGGGCCCTTACACAAAATGGAAGATCCAAGAGAAAATCATCAATGGGAGAATAGGGCAAGTCTTATAGAGGGATATTCCAGGTTGAGAAGGCCACACGGATAGTTGGATATACCAGGATAAGGAGGCTTCAGGCTCTGAGACAAGTTCCAGGATGAGACTGCATGGTTTTAAAGTCTAGAAGCCAGGAACTAGAAGGTTTTTGAGATCACTTGCTCAGCCTTGACTAAGGTGAGAATTTGACATGGGGCTAAGTCTGCACATCACAGTTAATTTTGTATGTATGCCTGTCAAGGTTAAGAAGATTGTAGGGGCAAGGAGCCAGGAACACCATTATACTAACTGGGCCATTAGTCTAAGGTTGTACCAAGGACCTTGCATCTCCTGTATATCACTATATCAAGAGGTGAAAAAGAAGCAATGTGTGTGGATAAGTTATCAGGGGACAAGTAATGAAGAATTCTGAGATGCACCCCCTACTCTCTCTGTCTGAACTATGTGGTTTTTGGCAAATCACTTGTCCTCTCTGTGCCTCCACATACCCAGCAGGAAAATGATAATAATTATAGTTGTCCACAATATAGAATAGTAAGACATGAATGAATTTTTTAGGGTTGAATAATAAGAATTGTGGAGACCCTGACCAGTGCTAAAGAAGAATCACTCGCTAATTTCTACGGAAGCAAATGTGATAACGGCGGAGATGAAAACAGTTATGCAGAATAATTGGAGGTGTTGTCTCTGTGCCCTACCATGAAGATCTAAGTTTGGCAAAGTCCCAACCCCTCTGGGCCTCATTTTCCTACTTAGTAACATGTAACGATTCTACTGAGGCAGATATGTAGTGTAGTAGATAACGTTATTTGGCCTGGAGTCACAAGATCAGAATTCAAAATGGCCTCAGACACTTACTAGTTGTGTGACCCTGGGCAAGTCACTTAACTTCTCTTTGCCTCAGTGTGTTGTCTGTAAAATGAGCTGGAGAAGGAAATGGCAAACCACTCCAGGATCTTTGCCAAGCAAACCCCAAATGGGGTCATGAAGAGTGAGGTATAACAACAAGGTCTCCTCCAGCTCTGAAATTCTGGGAGTCTGTGATTCCCTTCTCTGCCACTAAATAATTTATCATGTAAGTTATTTAGCTCACTTAGCTTCTCTGAAACCCTTACCACATCAGTGGAATGAGGGCTTGGATTGGGTGCTCACTAATATCCTTTCCAACTCTTAAGGTCTATGATTCTCCAATATCTGGAGATCTCTTCCTCTAATCTGTTATCCTCCATGTCCTGTCTTCGCGGCTCTAAGTCACTTCCATGGGCCCCACAGTTCTCCCTCTCCCTCCCAGCTAGCCACCTGCCAATGTCAGCTTCAAAGAAGGGGAAGTTGGGGAGGAGCTTTGGATTCTCTTCCAGGACATATTTTTAGCTGAATGAGCCTTCTCAAGCGGCTAGTGATTGGCGCCTTTGAGGCAGAGGTAAATGCAGTGCCAGCACTAGGTGAGTAATAGTAGTAGGCTAGCAGATCTAGTAGACAGCCAAGGAGTCAGAGAGATGGACAGACTGATCTGTCCAGTGCCTTCGCCATGGGGAAGCTCAACAAAGCATAACCTCCTCACTACATCGATTCCCCTTGTTGTTCGGAGAGGACAGGATATTAATCTCTGGATTTCCTAATTTGGTGTGTGAGGTTGTTTAAACAGGTGTTGTGCTCAGCCCCAGAGGCAGCTGCACTAATAGGGATTGGAAATATCCTTGGCTTGACTACCTGGTCAAGATGACCTCTAAAATGATCTCTTCCAGCTCTATTAATGTTAGACAATCTCCTATTTTGTCATGTAGTGGGAAGGGTGCTGGACATGGAGAGTCTGGTTGAAATTCCTGCTCTTCTCTCTACTAGTTATGTCTGCTTAGAAGTCATTTCAACCTCCTGAATCTCAATAATCATATCTGTAAAATGAGACTAATACCACCTGCACATCCACTTCACTGGATTGTTATGAGGCACAAAAGCAGTTAGGTTGTGGTTCTGTTGTGAAGGATGGTTTTTGTTTTTTGTTTTCGAGTTTTGATACAAATGCCAGAATCTCAGAATTTTAGAGCAAAAAGGAACTTTTGTGGTCATCAAATCCAACTTCAACCTGACAAAAGAATTCCCATTTCAGCACATTTGGCGAGTGGTCATCTAGCCTTTGATTAAAACATCCAATAAAGAAGAACTCACTGCCTTCCTTGGGGAGAAAGGGCATGGGTGAGGCAACTTTTAGTCTGAGTAAGAAAATCTATTAATTGAACAACATTTAAAGGAGCAATGGAGAAGAGGAATAGGGGAGATTGATGGGTCCTCCTAGCTATTAAGGGGCAGAGTACTAGAGCTAAAGAAGCTATTTCCCTTATTTGACATCCCATAATATCTGTTGTTTGAATTATACATTTTTGTATTTGATCATGTTGGGGCAGCTAGGTGGTGTAGTGGATAGAGCTGGGCTTTGAGTCAGGAAGACTCATCTTCCCAAGTTCAAATCTGGCCTCAGACAACTTACTAGGCAGTCACTTAACCCTATTTGCCTCAGTTTATTCATCTGTAAAATGGGCTGGAGAAGGAAATGGTAAACTACTTTAGTATCTCTACCAAGAAAACCCCAAATGTGATCAAAAGTATTGGAAACAACTGAACAACACCACTTAATCATGTATTGCTTTGCACACTTCTCTAGCAGTTTTAAGATAGATACATCTTATCTCGTCAACAATATCTTAAACTCTTGGAAGGATGGACCATGGCTTTCACTAGTCTGCATCTCCTGTCACCATGGCACAGTGCTAATTATGCAAGTGACGTTAAGTAAACAAGAAATTAATTAAGTTGAATTTGGAGGAATTTGTGACTAGAAGAGAAAAAAACTGTTGATGGATCTTACTAGGCATCTCTTTCTCAGTCAAGAACAGTATTCTATAAAAGGGGGAATGATTAACTCTACTGATTACAAGAAACGTTTACAGATATATTATTTAAAATGTTAGCCAAGTCCTAGGAGATGACTAGATGCATGATTCTTTTAATTATAGATTGGAAGGGTTGACATTAGGCCATCAATTAATATTCTAGTTTGGTCCAGTTATTTCCCCAATTCCAAGCTCACCTAACTGTATTGTCATTGAGTCCATGCCTTTCCATATTGTTCACAAGGAAATTGTATCTTTGTAATTTCTCTGATGTGCCAAGTTCATCACCATCCTCATCATAGCAGCCACCTTAGGAGGAGCCACTTAACAGACATGGAGGCAGCTTGGTGCAGTGGAATGTGTCCTGGATTTGGAATCAGAGAACCTGGGTTGAAATTTTGGTGCTGGTACATACTACTTGGGTCATCTTGGATAATAATCATTATAATAGCTTAACATTCATATATTACTCTAAGATTTGTAAAACTCTTTAAAAATATTATATCAATTTATTCTCACAACCTGGATTCTAGGTGTTATTATTATCACCCATCTTATAGATGAAAAAACTAAGACAACAGAGGTTAAGTGACTTGCCCAGGGTTATACAGCCAGGAAGTTATCTCAGGCTAGATTTGAATACAGATCTTCCCAGTTCAAAGTTCACTTCATCACTTAGGATCGTAAAGAAAAGATGAGGTTAATTCAATATAACTTGTTCTTAATGAATTGATCACCATTTACAAGTCATTTAGTCCAGCCCCTTCATTTTCCAGATGAGGAACCTGAGACCTAGAAAGGTTAAGCAATTTGCTGATGGTCACAAAGGGAGTTAATGGGATGATGGCATAGTTCTAGAGCTTCTTTGATGATTGAAGAATAGTTTCATAATTTCCTCGATAAATAGTTGTGACCCATAGTGGTGAGGGGGGGAGGGGGAGGTTGTGTGTCAGATACACAGAAAAGAAAGGCCCCTATGGAATTACAGCTCATAAATCAAGGGGAGGTTGGTGGGAAAAGGTCCAAGTCCTGATTTTAGGAACAACGATCATAACCTGCCCTTATAGAGTTCTTTAAGGTTTATAAAGCACGTAATATATATTACCTCATTTCATATTTACAAACAACCCAGTGAGGTAAGTAGAATTACTGCCTCCATTTTGTAGATGAGGAAACTCAAGCTCTGAAAAGTTAAATGATTTATCTGGGTCACAAAGCTAGTCAGCAACTGAGGCAGGATTTGATCCCACGTCTTCCTGACTCCAAGTCAAGCTATCTAGTCAGAGGAGAGTGAATAATAATAGTGAACCACTACCTCTCAAGAATTAACCTGAGAATTACCTGCCTTGATTCTGTTTGCCATTCTCATTCTGCATATTTTTTATCATAAATGTCATTGATGACCACTCTTCTCTTTTTAAAGATCACATTTGTTTTCTCTTTTTTCTGTTTACATTATTCTAGTCTTTGTACATGTTGTTTTCTTGGTTTTGCTTACTTTGTATTAGTTCATAGACATCTTCAGATGTTTCTCTGAAATCTTCATAATCATCATTTAATATAATGTGGCGATATTCCATTATATTCATGTGGCACAATTTTTTACTCCCACTCAGTGGATATCTACCTTGTCACCTTTTCTTTGCTAGCACAAAAAATGCTGCTATGAATAGTTCGTGAGTGCAGAGACTGTCTTTTGTCTCTTTTTGTATCCCCAGTGCTTAGTAGGGACTTAATAAATGTTTATTGATTATTTATTGATTGATGACTAAGACTGTTCTTCCTGTCTGTGGAGCATATGCCTACCACTGGGATCTCTGTGCTAAAAATTAAAATACGGACATTTTGGTCCTTCACTCATCCCCCTTTTTTTCAGCACAATTCCTAAGTCCTTTCCAGAAGACCATTTCTGAGCACCTGGTCTATTGCTTTATATTGTCATGCACATACTGTATAGTTAATAGTTAAGAGTAAGTAATTCACATTTATTTCTCCTATTATTGATTGATTTTAGCTTCAATCTCATTTTGGTGCACTTCTGTTTTAAAAATAGAGTTCACGGTAAATCTGCAGGTAGTAACAGGGAGGTCAGTAAGCCTGTTGTCACATAGAGTACCTCCAAAGCATTTTGCAAGATGCTAACAAAATTCATCATTCATCTCCCCGCAACTAAACTGTAAGCATCCTGAGGGCAGAGACCATGCTTGACACTTCATCAGTGTCTCCCCCAGGGCTGGCCACATAGTCAAAATGTGATATGTACTTGATTAAGCTTTTGTTTTTCTTTAATTTTGTAGGAAAGGCCGGCAGATAATAATGCCGGTGTTGACAACTCAGCATCCCCATCCGTGGCTCAGCTTGCAGGCCGATTCAGAGAACAGGCAGCAGCTATCTCAGCTAAGGAGGTAAGTGAGGAGTAATCAATTTAGAATTCAGAAATACGGCAACTTCGGTGCGAGAAGGAAGAGTCAAGGCCAGTGTGGTCTAGGTAGGAGAGGAGGTGAAGAGGAGGAAAGTAAATCTCTGAGATGAGAAGAAAACCCAGGAAAGAGTTTAGTCTGAATCAAGAGTGTGGGTGCGTGTCTGGTGTGTGATCCTAGTGACCCTGTTGGGGAAGAGACATAGAAAACATTGTGTTGACTGTAAATCACATATGTCTACTAGGGGGATGGAAAATTAGATTCATTCTAATACAAGGTCATCTCTATCTTCATTCTCATCCTCAACATTAATTAATATTTACATTGTACTAACCGAAATCTGCCCCTTGTTCTCTCCAGAAGGGCCTTCTGTCTAGGAAATCTTGAGCTGGTAACCATGCTATGGAGGCCAAGCAGGAAGAGTGAGGGAGACAGCTGCTGAAGCACTAGGAATTTAGTGATGAACAAAAGGCCAAAGAGAGGCTACTTTATAGGAAGTTAGAGAGTCAGTAAAACTCAAGGAAGGAAGTGATCTCAGATAGATACAGGGAGAGTCCAGTGGGTTTGAATAGGAGATTCAGCCTTCTATGGCTGAGCTTTCGAGATGGGATGCTCCAATCTTGTTTAATTTACACTAGGCCATGATACTCTGCAAAGATGGAAGAAATGGTAAGATCACTGAATCCTATAGTCTGGGGACTCATTGAAGGGATGGGAAACAGGGGAGATGGAAGCTAAGAGACAGCAGGTTTGACATGAGACATGTCAGGTTGTCATTGCTCTTGTATTCCCATATGGAAAATGGGTTGATAATTTCTAGCCCTGGTGGAACTGTCATAAGGGTGAGAGAAATGACAGATACAAAAGGGTCAACTCCTGTATTATCTTGAGCTGTTGTTAAAAGTGGATGCATCTCAAGTGAAGGAAAAGGAGAGAATTCCATCAGCAGGAAAGTGACAGGAAAGAAGAGATTAAAAGTTTAAAATGGCTAAATGGTTAAATAGGACTTTCTATAGAGATATAAATCTTGGGAACTTCCAGGGATGCCTGATCTTCTGCCTCTCTTCCATCCACTCTCAAGAGGAATCCTGCACTAGCTGAAGATATCCCTGGACACTGTATGGGATGGGTTTCCCTTCCTTCCTCTTTCTCTTTGTTACTTAACTAGCTCTCTCTCTCTCCCTTTTTCTCTCTTGTGTGTCTGTCGGCCCCTTCTCCAGCCACCAGCCAATAAACCAACAAGAAGGAAACCACCTTGCTCCCTTTCCCTGTTCCCCCCCAAGATAGAGATGGGCCAGAATGGTGAGGAGGTAAGTAAAGCTGATGGTACTTGAGTCACTCCGGAAGCAGAAGGATGTTCTGCCCATGGGACTGGTGTCTACTTCTGTGTAAAGCAATACATAGGAGACCAGTGTGCATCAAGGTGCCATGGTCTTTAGCCCAGAAACATCAACATAACCCATACATAGTACAATAGATAATTCATAGAAAGGAAACTTTTTTTCCCAGAACTTCTGAGTCCCTTCCTTTCTTCTCCTACCCTGCTATACATCTTTTTAAGGAGTTTTGAAGGTGATGGGCTAGGGGTGGAGAAGGCACAGAACAGAGTCCTATATCACAAACTCTTCTATGTAAATGCATTTTATAACACTGAGGTTACACAAGATGGAACCTGACTGGTCTTAGCGAGGATGTATTGTATTTAAGAGTTGAGAGCTAGTTTCATCTCCATTTTCACATCTTAAGTAGCACTAGGAAAAAAAACTTTCAATCTTATACTGAAAAGAACAGTTAAGGGAAAACACTATATTAATACACAGTAGTAAATTGGTGTCAGAGGTTATAATCATAATAATAGAATTAGAAGGGCTCTGCTTGTATCTTTTTTTTTTTTTTAAGACTGGCCATGGTTTTGAAAAGCTGGAAGAATGCCAAGGATATAAATAACTGGCTACCAACATAATAAAGGCTCTGATATCACAGAGAGAGCTAATAATAGCCTTTACTACTTATACACTCACCTGTTGTTATTTGTCTAGTTCTAGTTAATAGTAATGATTCTACCATATCCAGGGAGCCACAGGCTGCCCCTTAGATCTCCCCTGTGATGTTCCCACTAGCAACAAGCCCTGACTCATTCACCTGACCAGAAATGCCCCAAGCAAATAAAGTCAACATGGGAGTTCAGTTCTATAGGATCATACCTGTTCCATCCAGCCTGAAGCTTTGATTGGGATCAACCACCTTATACTGGACTACAGCTTGAGAGACCAGGGTTTGGATTTTGTCTCTGCCACTGTGTGACCTTATCGTTCAGTTGTTTCAGTCATATCTGTTTCTTTGTGGCCCCATTGAGGTTTTCTTGGTTTTCTTCAGTTTACTTTACAGATGAGGAAACTGAGGTAAACAGGGTTAAGTGACTTGCCCAGGGTGACACAGCTAGTAAGTGTCTGAGGCCATATTTGAACTCAGAACTTCCTGACTCCAGGCCTGGTGCTCTATCCACTGCTTCATCTACCCATGGGACCTTAGGCAAGTCATTAACTTCTCATGGTTTGGTATGGTGAGTTTTCTCACTGGGAGCTCTCTATATCAATGGTATTCTAGGTATGAACCCCGAAAAATTATTCAGAAAAATTAATAGCATAGATAGGATGAAAAAGCCTGGGGAGAGCATATCTCAGTAAGATTGCCCCATTGTAGTGTCTTACTCAAATGAACAAACATTTCCTAAGCATTTATGATGTGCCAGGCCTTGTGCTAAGAGCCCGAAATGAAATACAAGCAAAAGGAAAGACGGTCCCTGCCTACAAGGAGCTAACATTGTGATGGGGGAAGATAGAAGGAATTGAAAAATCAAAAGGGGAGTAGGTAAGGAGAAGGTACTCTGAGAGGGAATGGAGGAAAGAGTCTACAGAGTAAAAAATAGACCTTGGAGAGGAATGAAGACATGGATACTTTCCTTAAAATGGAGGTATTGAGAGCAACCAGCCAATCAGAGGAAAGGACCAGAGGGGCAGAGCAAACTTCCAGGGTGAGAAAATATGATGGAGATAGTCTGGAGAGAAAGGATTGGAGACTGGAGAGGGATGAAGGAGATCATCATCGTCACTAACGTTTACGTAGTGCTTACTATGTGACAGGTACTGTGCTAAGCACTTTATAATTACTACTTCATTGGATCCTCACAACAATCCTCGGAGGGTCAGATGCTAATTATTATCTTTACTGTGGAGAAAACTGAGATAAACGGAGGTTAAGTGATTTGCCCAGGGTCACACAGCAAGTAAGTGTCTGAGGTTGGATTAGAACTCAGATATCCCTGAGTCCAAGTCCTAACACTCTGTCCTCTGCACCACCTAGCTGTTCCTAGCTTGGCTATTGGTCCCAGTTCCCAGCTATTACTAATGGAGTAGCCAAGGGCTCAGCGAAGCAGGGATGAAACTCTTGGATAGAAAGGCAAGTGACTGGCTAAGGAAGGGAGTCTTTTTTTTAACAGAAGGATGCACAATTTAGGTTCCTCTGCCTAGCATCTTTAAGGACTTTGAAGTTCACATAAAAGTAAGCTGGACAAGGAGTTTTAAACAGGCAGTCTGGCATAGGGAACCAGCAAAGGAATTTGAACCCCCCAGAGCACTCCTATGTCACTCATTGCTTCTGGTAACAGTTACCAGTAGCAGAACACCAGGAAAGAGGGCAGCGCATAAGTGTGAAGGTGAGCAGGGTTGGGCCAAGTCCTAACTTTGGAGTCCAAAGATCCAGGTTTTTGCCTGACTTTGGACAGGTTACTTGAACTCCCTGGGCCTCAGTTTCCTCATTTGTAAAAACAAAAGGGTCAGATCAGGTGGTCTTTGAAGTTCTTTTGTATATAACTACTGGCTCTTATGAACTCAGTACTTGAAGGCAGAGATCCTATGGTGTCCTCATCAGTCTGACAGGCCTCAGCAGAAATTCACTGTCCTAACACCCATAACCCCATGCAGCTAGCTAGCTGATCAGTAGAGAGAAGAAACTTGCCTTCTGGTCCTGGTTCTGACACCAGCTCTCTCGGGGACTTAGGGTGAGTTGACTCTTATCTCTTGGAGGTGACTTCCTCATCTGTCAAACAAAAGGATTAAGCTGGAGGTCTCTAAGGTCCAGTGACTTCTAAGAGGGCAAGAGATGGAGGAATTTCATATTATTCCCTTTGATGTGTTCTGTGTTCCAGACAAATCGTCAACTTTCTGTTCACCAGACTTGAAGGGCCATCTCCCACCTCCATGCTTTTGCATAGGCAGTCTCTCAGTTTCCAAAATGCATTCTCTCCCCGCCTCTTAGAATGCTTGGCTTCTTTCTGGGTTCAGTCCTTTTTGCCTTCAAGGCTGCCCTTGAAGTTAATATTAACCAGCTATTACCTACAACTTTAAAGCAAGGCCTTTCCAGCTGTTAGTGTCCTCTGAAAGTAATTTGTATACATTTGCATAAGTTTGCATATTTGTGTGCATGATGTATCCCTTTATTAGACCATAAATTCCTTGAAATCAGGGACTATGTCATTTTGTTTTTGTTTTGTGTCTTCCATAATTAGTGCACTGGCTTCTGTGTAGGTAGCACTTTAATAAATACAGGTGGAAGGAAGGAAGGGAGAAAAGAAGGGAGGGAAGAAGCGGAAATGAAGAAAAAAAGAAGGAAGGAAGGCGGCAAGAAGAGAGGAAGGGAAGAAAGGGAAGAGGGAGGGAAGGAAAGAAGGGGAGGAGAGGAAGGCAGATAGGAAAGAAAAAAGGAAGGAAAGAGGAAAGAAAGGGAAAAGGGAAGAAAAGAAGGAAAGAAAGAAGGGGGAAAGAAAGGAGAGAAGAGATGGAGGAAGGAGCTCCTCTCAGAAGTCGGTGATGTTGACATGACCCTCCTGTTTCTTGATGAGCCACACTGAACAGCAAGGCACTTATAAAACTCAGATTTCACCTCCCTGAGGACCAGCAAAAGATGATTGTATCAAGCCATTTCCCCCCTTGTCCTTTCACCCCTGGGAATGTCTTACAGTACGTGCCTTGTGTTGAAAAACTTGTGAAAGAAAATGCTGCCATCTGCTGTCAGCTTCTGGGCACCATTGCTCCTGCTTATTTCAGTTTTAGTTCCTTTTCAACTTAATTCCATTCAATCGTGTTTTGTTTTGGTTTTGGTGTGTATGTATGTATGTATGTGTGGGTTTTTTTAGTCCTTCCCTTACTCAGCAATGTTTACTGCAGGGTCACTGGGTATTGAGGACCAAAAGGGGGAAATAGAACCAGGGACATGCCATCTTTGGTTGCTTCTCTCCACATATTCCATGGGTAGTCCTTCAGGGCCTTCTAAATAAGTACTGAAAACCAAGCAGGCCTTAAGGATATGGACAGTAAAACACAGTATTGAAAGAAGGAAAATCAGCATTCGTTTTGCATTTTTTTGTATCCCTAGCACTTAGCACAATTCCTGGTATATAGTTAGTGCTTACTAAGTACTCGTTGACTTGACTAGGTAACCATTACTGTTCAACCAAGTGGCTACAAAGCCTAGTAGAAAGAGGTCCCTGGATTTGGAGTCAAGAGATGCGGTTTTGTAACCCATCTTGATACTTTCTAGACCTTGGTCTAGACCTGGTATTTCATTAGCGTCACAGCTCAACCTCTGTTCCCTCTTTTGTTAAATGGGGATCAAAAATACACACACACACCCACACACACACAGTGTTTTAGAGTGTGGAATTATCTAGATGTCATTGGTTGACTTCACCAAGGTGTTATAAATATATCTTCCCAAAATCTGATTTATTCAGAGTGGGGTTCAGTAATATATCCATAGAGACTCTCTACCTTGCCCTTCTTACTCATAGTCTAGCTAACCCACCTTTTTGAAAAATAAGGACTAGAACAGAGATTTTCATTTCTTCCAGGCAGAAGTGTCTCCTCAGCTAGAAAGTCCTTCTCTAATTTTCAGACCCAGGTGGTCTTACTAGAGACGAAGGGACTGAGCTCACATCTGCTTGAGGCGGGTGGTCTTCTGAAACAAAGCAATGAAAACAACAGCACTTTTCTTATTATTTCCCCTCTGGCTTGTGGGTTCCATCCAGAAGCAATTCTCCCTGTCCTCATTCTTACAGTGCTTTTTTTGGTCTATTTGATTTATAGAAACCATCACCCAATGCGGGCCACCCTCCCAAAATCAAGGTGAAAAATTCCCCTTTGATTGAGAAGCTACAGGTAAGTGAAATTTGCATTTCCTACTCTATTACCATCACCCAATGGTTAGTTTTTATTTTTAGGGTGATGACATTCCTCCTTTGGCCCAATCCTTGTTGATGAATAGTTTGCTTATGATACCTATACAACCATCAGAGCTATAACTAGCAATTTCTGTGCCAGGGAAAGCAGCACAATTCAGTTCAAATTGGGTGGGTTAGATACCAAAAGGAGGCTATGAGAGAAGTTCTCGCCCTGAGGGGAGAGAGGGTCAGTATCAGGGTGGACTGGGCCAATATGAGGTACAGCCTCAGAATGTGTTGGGAGTGAGGAGGTGCACAGGACTTGACCTTCTGATATTTTAACCACTCATTGCTAATTAGGTGCTACCTCCTATACTGATAACGGACTGAAAATACTGTCAGCATCTGCACTAAATGCATGCCCTCACCACCACCCTGGTTATTGCTCTAGTGACTGTTAATTAATTGATGACTAAATTGTCTCCCCACCCCAAAGAAAGGGAACTTCTCCAGCCTGTGCTAATGGTGGTTAACACAGAATGATAGAGGGAGATCTGTATGAAGGGATGCTAAATTTCTGAGTGACTCCTAACCATTCCATTCACAACAACAGCCTGCACTGTGAGGAAAGCACTTTGGGAAAACCTTAAAACACTCTATAAAGGTGAGCTATTATTAAGGAGAGACAGACAGACAGAGGCAGAGAGGAGAGAGAAAGGGAGAGAGAAACAGACAGAGACAAAGAAAAAAAGAAGGAAGGAAGGAAGGAAAAGGGAGAGGGAGACAGACAAAGAGAGAGAAAGAGAAACAGAGAGAAAGAGACAGACAGAGATGGACACAGAGAGAGAGAGGCAAAGAGAGAGACAGAGACAAAGAAAGAAAATGGGAGAATCAGAGACAGAGAGAGAAAGAGACAATGAAAGAGAAACAGAGAAAGAGAGAGAGAAAGAAAGAGGAAAGAAGAAAGGAAGGAGGGAAGGAAGGAAAAGAAAGAAGAGGGAAACAGATAAAGAAATAAAAACAGAGACAAAGAAAGACAGAGAGAGAGAGAGAGAGAGAGAGAGAGAGAGAGAGAGAGAGAGAGAGAGAGAAAAGGAGTGGAGAGAGAAGGAAAAGAGATAGGGAGGAAGTTAACTGACTTGCTCCAGGATGTGTCCAAATCAAAGATGTTCAATGGTTATTTAAGAATCAGTGGTGTACTATTTCTTCTAAGCTTTTTGGGGGCAAGCAAATGAAAGCAAACTCAAAACTCCACTGTGGAATCATGCAACCATACAAATCCACAGATAATGAATTGAGGTGGTAATGGAAGAAATTTTGGACTTGAAATCAACTAGAACTAGATTCTAATATCAGTTTTGCTGCTACCAGCCTATGTGAGCATGAGCAAATCCCTCTAATTCTCTGAGACTCAATTCTCATCTGCTAGTTTTGAAATGGGGATAATAATATTTGTACTATTATCTCACGAGACTGAGGGAAATTTTTCTGGACATCTTGATGCACTGTGTAGTATTGGCTTTTATAACAGAGTGAGTGATCTAAATGAAATAAATCAATTTTACAAACACTACGACAATTATATGGTATGATGTTAAAGGGAGGCAGAGTGGTATAATGGATAGGGAAGTCAGAAAGATTTAGTTTGGGGCCCTCCCTCTGCCATTTGGGCTGTGTGACCTTAGGCAAGTCCCTTAACCTCTCAGTACCTTGAGCAAGTTTCTGAAACTATGAATTACAGAGTAATTGCTAGTTTTTAGAGAGAATTTGAAGAGTTCTCTGTATTAATAAAATCATAGTGGTCAAAAAAGAAAGGTTAAAGGGTGTTCAAAAAGATATACCACATAGGATAATATAGTTAGTCTAAGAAACTTCTTTGCCACATAGTAAAGGAGTTGATGTTAAAAAAAAAAAAAAACTGATCTGAAATACTCACAACAAATAATCCCCCCTAATCTAACCTTCCAAGAAAGACTATAGGCACAGAACTAGGGCTGATTTTGGAGCAACAGTGCCCTCCCCCACCCTTGCATCCTCTCTTTTTTCACATAGCCTTCAGATTCCAGTTGCTCCTTTGTTATATTTTTCTTCCCTCTAATTGTTTCTTTTTATCTTCAAGACTGTTTTTAATGAGTTATCACTTGTATAAAGGTTTCCACTGGAGGTGATGTGATGTGTGGTTTGCTGTCCAGGGATGGTTCTGACGGGTGCCATGCCCATCACTCTAATAATAATAATAAGCTAGCATTTATAAAGTGCCTTAAGGTTTGCAAAGCCCTTTATCTAGGTTATTTCACATGATCCTCACAATGATCCTGGAAGGAGGTGCTATTTTTATCCCTTTTATAGATGGAGAAACTGAGGCTAAGGAAAGTTAAGTGCCCTATTTCAGGCAGCTATTAAGTGTTTAAGATAGGATTTGAATTCAAGTCTTTCTGACTCAAAGTGGATTATGCTACAATCCACTCTGCTACTTCCCTGCCCCTTTAAACTGGGGAAAGATGAAGCAGCTGGCACTGTCTAGGGAGAAGAGGGTGACCATCTTTAAAGCTTTGAGGGCCCCTTATACACTAGTGGTAAGTAGATGCCAACCCCTGATTGGAGCCACTGACATTATAATTTAATGTTTATTGGGAAAACAATATTTGTTAGGTCCACGCTGCTGCCTCCTAGTACCTGGATGGGGTAGGAACATGGGTGAGAGGGGGAAAAAATCACATCAAATAAAGAACCAATGGACATTTAATTCCTCGTCGGTATTATGAAAAACAAACATAGAACTTGCTTGTAGTCACTTCTGCCAGGTGATTGGCAGACTAAGAAGGGCTCTCTCCCCAGCCTACGATGAAATTCCTCATTTTCTTTCCACAGGCCAATTTAGCCTTTGATCCTGCTGCCCTGTTGCCAGGGGCTTCACCTAAAAGTCCTGGATTAAAGGCCATTGTGTCTCCATTTCATAGTCCACCTTCCACCCCCAGCAGCCCAGGTGTTAGATCCCGGTCCACTGAATCAGAGGAGGTGCCAGTCAGCTTTGACCAACCCCCTGAAGGCAGCCATCTACCTTGCTACAATAAGGTATGTCTCAAGTCCAACAGAGAGCTTTGTACTCTGGGGAAAAGTAGCCATTTGGCCATCAGCTGGGAGACGGATAAACAAATTATAGTATATAAATACAAAGGAATATTATTGTGTTTAGAAAGAAATGATGACTATGAAAAATTTAGAAAAAGATTGGCGGTCTTCGATGAACTGATTCAAAATGAAGCAAGCACATTTTAGGAAAACAATATACACAATAATTACAGATGATTACAACAATGAAAATGGAAAGAATGCACAAATAAAATTAGTGCTGGGTAATTACAGTGACCAGGTTTGACACTAGAGAAGACCTGAGAAAGGTAAAGTTCCTTCCCTTCCTTGTAGATGTGGGGAAAAATGCATATGTACTATTGTATACAATCAGACATGATAGAAGTGTTGACCAGTTATGCTGAATTGCTTTTTATTCTTTTTTGTTATAAACAATGCCTTATTAGGAAGGGAAGAGGGGAGAGATTTATTTGGAAAGGAAGGTGATGTAAAAACAAAAGCTATTAATGAAAAATATGATTTTTAAAAGGGCATTTGATGAGCATTTGATTTAGCTTAGATTTGGACAGAAAGTCTGCAAGTCCCACTATTATTCCCGGGGAGAATTTGAACATCAAAAAAAGCAAAAACCATTCAGAGGTGCATAAGAAACCAGTGGCGTGACTAGCCTTGGACTATAGTAAGAATATATTTGATCCTACTTGCTTACCTCATCCCTTCTCCTTCCTCACTTCTTTAGTTGGTTGTTGTCTTTCATTCTCAAAGAGGACCAAAATGACATCACTATGTTAAAGTCAAGTTACAACGTGTCCAACACAATGTGTTACAAGGTGGCTGATCAGAACAATAGAGCTTGGAATGATTTACCACAGGTTGGGCACAAATAGTTCGTGTGAACTTTTGTGGTGGATTCTTTAAATTTGTGCATCTTGAATTTCTTTTGAGCTACTTCAGTTCTGTTTTGCTGATAGGGCACAGCACCTTCTCTGAGGAGGGCATGCCATGCTTGGTGGTCCTGTACCAATGTCTCCCATGTCACACAATCAATTCCAAAGTTCTTAAGAGAGACCTTGAGAGTGACCTTGTATTGCTTCTTTTGACCACCATTGTGAGCTCTTACTCTGTGTGAGTTCTCGACTTAGTGGAGTGTACCTTTGGCATTTGTACAACGTGTCCAACCCTTCAGTATTGTGCTCTCTGTAGTAGAGTGTGATTGCTTACTTCCTACTTCCTCCTAAGTACTTCCCCTTGTACATGCATTCCTTTGACTGCCCTCCTACTTCCCCCCAAAAGAGGAGAGGAGGGGAGTTAAAACTGTCTCCAGTTACTTAGATAGAGTGACATCCAAAACCAAAGATGATGGTCAATGTTCTGATGAATCTGTGCACACAGGATAGCTTCCCAGACTGCAGTTACATAGGGTCATTTATGCAGGGACAGTTGCTTGATGGATCTTTCTAGTTTTCATTAAAGAGATAAGTTCCATGTACCATTCACCAACCTTGACAGCAGTAGTATTCTATATTCTACCTTAAGAAAACTCAATTTGGTGACATCTTGCCACATAAAATAGATAAAAATTGGAAAGTAATCATTTCCTTTGCAAAAGGCTTTGCCATGAAGTTTCTTGAAATAGAATAATAGCTTTAAGGGACCTTAGAGGTTATCTAGTCCACCCCTCCCTCAAATTTTACACTTGAGAAAACTGAGTCCAGAGAGGTTAAAGTCATTTGTCTGTAAGTTCACACAGATTGCACAGGACAGTATCAAGGCCCCTTGATTCTACATTCATCCTTCTTTATACTGTACCATGAAATGTGAGCTTCTATTTTTTGGGGGGAAGAGTGAGGCAATAGGGGTTAAGTGACTTGCCCAGGTTACACAGCTAGTAAATATCTGAGGTTGGATTTGAATTCAGATCCTCCTGACTCCAGGGCTGGTGCTCTATCCACTGGAGGAAGAAGGCAAGGGATGGATAGTTAACAATAACCAAGCTATTTTGACTGGGTAACAATGTCTACACCAAGACATTATTAGACGTTATAACACTTTTCTCTGTTGGTTTCATCCTACAGGTGAGGACACGAGGGTCAATAAAGAGGAGACCTCCCTCCAGGAGATTCAGACGGTCTCAGTCAGACTGTGGGGTAGATCTGGGAGATTTGGGGGGTACTGAATTATTTCAGGAGAATGGTGCCAAGGAAGAGGACAGTGATGAGGTGTTCACATCCAAGAACAAAGCCTTGGGATCTCCCCTCTCTGGTAACAGGGCAATGGGCAGAGAGATGAGGAGAAAGCTGGAGTCTGATGAAAAACCTCTGCTAAGGAGATCATGCAGTATGATAGAGAACCCAGGGGAAAGGAGCAGAGCCTTGGAAGAAGCCATGTCATGTAGAAATGCTGTGAAAAATAAAGAGGGGAAACAACAGAGTGCCGTAGAAGATGATGAAGGAGAACCACACCAGAGAGCCATAGATAATAAAGAGGAAAAAAGCGAGAGCTTTAAGGAAGATGAAAAGGAGACATCTCCAGTGGATTCTGCAGGGAATAGAAAGGAAAAGACAAGTGACGACCCTTCTTCAGAGATGGAGGAAACATCTGAGAAAAGCACAGGAGTTGAAGAGGAGAAACTTGGACAGAAGAACATAGGGCCTGAAGATGGGACACTGAAAGAGAGTACTGCCACAGGGACAAATGAGGAGAGGCCCCAAAATACCCCTGAGGAAAAGGAAGGAGACAATACCACTGAGTCAGAAAAAGACAAAGAAGAGAATGAGCAAAAGGCAGGTATTTCAGAGAACACAGACAACCAAGAGAAAACACACAACCAAGAAAGCAATGCTGGAACAGGACATTCTCAGCTAGCAACAGATTCTGAAACCACCGATGAAGCCCCAACTATGCAATCAACCTACAATGCAGAGGTAAATAGGGGACATTGCTATTTATCACACACCTCCTTTATTGCATGCCTATTTTCTTTACAAATTTGTAAACTGTCCCCATTGTGAAATCACAAAGGTGCTAACCTCTCTGACCTTGTGCCTTGCTAGAGGGGGGAAATGGGTCGTTCCTCTCAGAGGGTTCACAAGGACAAGATAAGATGGTTTTTTTCCATTTGTTTCCTTGTCCATGGTTCTGGAGTTTTTACACGCACAAAAGTGATTCTACCTGGGTGCTTGAAAAGTAACTGGTCCTCAGTAATTCCCTACTCCTGACACCTGCTTGTAAGGGTGGAACAGAGACATCACAAGGTGGTTCTGCCCTGGGCTCAGGTTCATCTTTCTTCTAGTCACCCAGATATACCCAGCTGCCACCAAATATATATGGATTCACAGTTTGGGAAACATTAGGAATGAGTAAGAAGACATCCAAAAAATTGAATCTAAAACTTAGGGCTGATGGGCAGCAGCAGTTCTATGAGATTTCAGGCACAAGTGAGGGAGATGTTGGATGGAGTGGGGATAGGCAGTGAAGGAAGGACACTTTCTAGAGAGATGTTGGATGGAGGAGGGAACACTTTCTAAGGCTTCTCAGATTGCATCTGCTCTAACTGTCCTGAAGTGCAGACACTGCACACATGGGAAAAATGAGAAGAAAAGTCTTTTAGCACAATTCCTTTGCTCTCCACATGGCTATGAAGTCAAGGTGGCTATTTAAGAATTTAGTAAGGAATGTGATGGTCCTGATGTCCTGTCCCAGTTAGGTCATAACTACGGTACTATGTCCAGTTCTAGGTACCATAATTTAGAAGGGGCATTAACAAATTGGAGAGCATCCAAAAGAGAGCAGTCAAGTTGCAGGGACTACAATCCATGCCATCCAAGTATTAGTTGAAGAAAACAGCCTGGAAATGAAAAAACATAAAGAAAATACACCCTCTGTCTTCAGGTATTTGAAGCTCTGTCATGTAGAAAAAACTACCAGCTAGGTGACACAGTGGATAGAGCACTGGGCTTGGAACCAGGAAGACCTATCTCCATGAGACCAAATCCAGACTTAGACACTAGCTGTGTGACTCTGGGCAAGTCTTTAACCCTGCTTGCCTCAATTTTCTCATCTGGAGAAGAAAGTAGAAAACCACTCCAGTATCTTTGCCAAGAAAACTGCAAATATGTTCATGAAGAATCAGATATAACTGAACAACAACATGTAGGAAAAAAGATCAAAATTTTTCTGCTTGGCCCCAGTGGACAGAACTAGTATCTACAGGTAGAAGTTAAAAGTAGTCAGATTTTGGCTGAAAAGTAGGGAACACTTCCTAGCTATTAAAGCTTTCCAAACTCTCTGCCTTGGAGAGCTGGATAAGGGGGAAGGGTTTTAGATTCCCATTATTGGAGCTTTTCAAGAAGAGGTTAGGGGTATCATGGATCAGATGCATGATTTGGATTTGGATAGTCCTACATGACCTCCGAGATCCCTTCCAACTCTGACATTCTGTAATAATGAAAATCATTGCTGACTCTTCAGTTAACTAAAGTAAGGGATGTTTGGATTTCTTAAACACTCTTGATAATCAATTTGCAGTATTAGAGATTAGCTCAGAGATCTCTACAGCACCTTTATGAGGCAAATATTTGAACAATTGGGGGATGATGGATATGCAAGGGCAGCTGTGAACAGTGGAGAGAAAATTGGCCTTGGAGTCCAAAAAACTCAGGTTCAAACCTAGATCTGAATCATCCTGACTCTGTGACCCTAGAGAGGTCATAACTTCTCAATCCTCTCAGTCTATAAATTTCAGATTCTAAATCTATAAATTGTAGAATAAGTGCCAATCTTTATCAGAAGGAGTTTCTTCAAACTGGAGATCTCTGTGAGGATGAAATCACAGATCCAGTCCAAAACTGACAGACCTGAGAAATTAAATATGAATACCAGGTAGTGAATGAGGCTCAAATGGGGGAGTGAGTTTATGAGTGGTATAAAAGGCCAGATCAGTCACAGTAGACTAAGGTGTTCAAGAAAACTTTCATGTGGGGCTTGATCTAAGCCTCGAAGAATGGTTCCTGTTGGGTTTGGATCTGCATAGACATCATCTTTATTCTTTTCTCCTCCCTCACTTCTTCAGCAAGAGTCCAAGCAGATCCAGCCTAGAGGCTCAGACAGTGATTGACTAGACACTTTAGTAATACCTTCATGGTTGAGTGAATACAACAGTATGGACTTTAAGGTAGATGAGAGATACAAGTCTGCACTGTGGTAGTGTGTCTCCCAAGGCAGCTAGGTGCCAAGACAGAGGCAGAACATCCTGAGAGTCTTGCTGGACACTACAAAGATCCCCTGAGGGGCCACTTATCTGTGTGATGCAAAGAGAAAGGAATTTGGAATCAGGAAACCTGGATTCAAATTGCAGTTATGCTGTTTATTTGCTGTGTGACTGTGAAAGTCACTGAATTTCTCTAGACCCCAAGTTCCTCATAACAGAACTCAGCAGTCCCTTCTGACCCAAAATCTCCGATACAGGGACACTAAAGCAAACAGCACAAACCTAGGCAAAATAATGAGGTTGGTTGAAATGGTCTTTGCTCATTTCAGTTATCCTCAAGCCACTCCTGGCTGCCTTGAGATTCCTCCCCTGTCCCTAAAACAAGTCAACATGGTGGCATCTGGGGGACAATAGATAGAGAACTGGGCCTGGAATCAGGAAGACCTGAGTTCAAATCTAACCTTTAGACACTTACTAACTGAGTGACCCTGGACAAGTCACTGAATGTGTCTGCCTCAGTTTTCTCATTGTAAAACAGGGATAATAATAGTACTTATCTCCATTTGAATTGGGTTTAAAAAGTTGGATAAAAATACATACAGGCAAAACGAAGAATAAGAGGCATTTCAATGACCAAAGGGAACAGTGAGAATGCCAAGCACGACCCAGAATGCAAAGAATTGTCTAGTATGGACAGAACATAGTGTACATGCGTGGGAGTGACATGAGTTCCAACTCAATTCAATACAACAAACATTTACTAAGTGTTGGATGAATTTCTTAACCTGATTTCTTTGAGAGTCCAGGGAAAAGAAATATATTAGCATGGAAAGCAAAATGGCTCCCTAGGGGCAGTTTCAGACTCCACGGCCCTAGCCTTGGCTTATACAGCTTTTTAGATCTGCTTCAGGTAAGCAGCCAGTTAGCATTACCCTTATATTCTGCCACAGAAGAAAAGATAAGTCCTTAGGTTCCTGCAGTGCAAGGCTCAGTAGTTTGTTGTGTTGCTTGCTTAGACAGGTTACTTTGTTAGTGCTTACATCCTTGTTCTTGCAGATGGTCAGCCAGAAATTACCCCCACCACCATCACCAAAGAACAAAGTTGCCATTTCAGCCTCCCAATGTTTCTAAAAAGATGTCTTTTCCTCCTCCTCAGAAGCATCTTGCATGCGCTAGGTGCAAAGGACAATGCTAGGCACTAGATAGTCAAAGACAAAGATGAGGCTTCCCTGTCTTAACATTCTACTGTTGTGACAGGTATTTAAGTAAATATAAATCAATTTCAAGAGGCAGAGAGTACTAACAACTGGAAGGAACCTAAGTATGTCTTGAAGGAAGCTGGGGATTCTAAGAGGCAGATGAAAAAATGCATTCAAGGCATGGGCTCCAGCCTGTGTAAAGACGTGGAGGTGGGAGAGAGAATTTCATGTATGAGAAATGGCTAGTAGCCCAAACATATCACAGAATCACAGATTCTTAAAGAATCACAGAAATATTGAAATATAGCTTATGTGAAATATAGCTTTGTAACAGACTTTATGTCAGTCGATCATGGCCAAGTCTGACTAAATTTGCAGAAATTCATCACCAGTAAATAAGATGATGCATATTTCGGTCATAGCATTTGGTCATAGCATTGTATAGCGAGACAATACTCACAATAAAGAGACCAGAAGTCAGTGAAGGTAGTTATCTGAATTTGTGCCTTATCACCCTACCAGACTTGGGCAAAAATTGAAATAATATAAAAAAGCAAGATGGCGCCATATTTGTGGAGGGAGCCACAAATAGAAAGCAGGGGAACTTAAACTTTATATTCTAGGAGAATCATACATGTAATGGCAAGATTTCCCCAGTCTCTTTTCCTAATCCCTTTCTTTTTTCATCTCTCCTCAGGATGGTGCCATTGAACAGGATAGTAAAATATAAGAAAAGAGCTCTATTGTCCACCCTTGATGAAGCTGCTGGAGTCATCTTGCTGGAAGTAGCAGCAACAGCACCTACAAGGAACAGAGAAGCTCCATTAGGAGTTTATGGGATATCAGGAATGCCAAAGATATAGAATCAGCCTGAAGTCAGAGGGGATCCTTGTTGCCTCATGGCTTCTAGGCTGGAATATTCTCTAGGGGAGTGGGAAGAGAAGGTCCCAGTGTAAGAGACTTTTCACTAACAGAAATTTTGTGTAGGACTTTGTAGAGAAAACCTATTCAAAACTTCTCACCATCAAACCTGGAGTCAACCCCAGGTCTGGGTTTCAGAGGACTGCCTACCCAAGCCACTGAGATCTGAACAGACACTTTTTCTTGAGTCATTTCTTGATGTAGTTCATCAGACATGCCTATATCTGAGTTGTAACCTTTATAATTTTCTGAAATTCTTACAGTTTTCATATATAACTAAAAACAAATTTGGGGATGGGTGGGGATTGAATACAGGAAGAAAGGATGTTTTGGTGTGGATAATAATGTGAATACTTCTAAATCATAAAAGACACAGTCTTTTTTTAAAAAAAAAAAATCACGACTTTTGAGACAAGCTTTCAGTTCACCCACTTTTGAGCTGGCCAAGCAGTTTTTCAAGGACTAAACTAGATGAGCTAAGTGTTGAAACATTTGTTTCAACCTGTACCATATTTAGTCCCTGAGCTGGAGCTTGCTTTCCCTCTTGGAAATGGCCTTCCTAGCTTATGACTACCATGGCAACCTAGTTCCACCCCCTTTCTGCCATGTTTTGAGGAGGTAGGCTCTCCAATGGAAAAGTAGGATGTCCTCAACACCAGATGGGAAATCAGATGTGGACCTCATTCCTGTCTCCTCTCCGTCTTCCTTCCCTTCCTCCCCCAACTCAGTGTGTGGCCAAATCAAACCCTTTGTTCCTCTCTTTCCTCTGCCACAAAGTATAAACAAAATCTGCCCTCTACCAGCATGACATCTTAAGGTGAGGATAAATGTTGCTGTTACAGAAAATGATTCTTAACGAAAAAATCTGTTAGACTGTATTAAATATTGCCAAGTAGATGTCTTCAGCACACATGTACTGTGTGAAGATAATCCTTATTAGCTGTTTGAAAATGCCATCAAGGCCACTACTTTGAACTGAGCTTCTCAAAGCAGTGAGCAATGGATGCTCTATCATGGAGAAGTGTCTTTCCCGAGAATGTACTTATACAGGGTATATCTTTGCATTAACAGGGGTTTGTATGAGGCAGAAAGATTGACTTCTTACCTCAAATATTCTCCCTTATCTGCCAGGGCTAAAGGACATTGGCCAGAAGAAATCTGCACTTTGCAGGGCTGCTCCTGGGTCTGACTTGAGTTTCAGGGCCTCCCAAAGTGCTAATTCAGTGGGATCTTGGCTCTGCAGGGTTTACGCTGGAAGTCTTCAGATATTGGAAAATGACTTTCCAGTCTGAAGGGTCTGGGGTTGCTCCCCATACATTGATTTTCTCTTCCTAGTCAATCTTCTCTCTGATTTCTGGAAAGAGTTAGCGTGGGGCTAACATTGTTTTTTCTAAAATAACCTTGTCGTTAAAAAAAGCAATGGGTCATGTTCTGACCCAGACTGTCTTAGGGTGTGCATAACTGTATTACACATATACACACATGTGCTTAGGAGTTCAGACACATGTGCATATGTATGAGTGTGTGTGTGATGAAAGAGAAAGATTTAACCATTCCTTTCCCCAGAACGAAATGGAAGGAAAAGAGCAGAAATAAAAAAATATAGAGATAAAAAGAAAACTGTGCTTTCCTTCTGAGAACTATAAATTAAGATGGGGAATGGGGAATAAAGATAATAAAGTAGCAGGAACCTGAAACCAAAGAATGTAGCTTGATGTCAGACAAAGAGACTGGATTTCTCATTATTTGCTAATTTTATCTTTTTCACTGTTCCTCCATTGATAAAAACTAACAATTGAGGGAGATACATTTTATTCTTTCATTTGATGGATATTTATTGATGGACACCTATGTGCAGGGCATTTCAGCTTCATGATTCTATTAAACTAGAGTGGAAAGAGCCCCAACTCTACAGTCTAGGGATCTGAGTTCAAATCCTACCTCAGACATTTGTTATCTTTGTGACCTTGGGTAAATTTCCTCAACTGGAAATGAAGGTGTTTGGACTAAGTAGCCTATGAAGTCCCTTGAAGCTCTAAATCTAGGATCTCTGTTGGTGGTTGTTGTCCTTCGTCTTCGAAGAGGACCAAAATGACATCACTATGATATGTGTTGTCTATTAGTGTGCCCATGTTCCATGTGCCAATGGTGAGTGAAATGATCTTTGCAGATGTTTTCGTACATTTTGTACATTTTTTTGTATTTCAACTGCATAGTTCATTCCCTGCCTGCCTTGGTAATCAGGGCAGGGTTGGGTAAGCAGACAGTGTTTAGGGAAACTTTTCTAGCCACCTTCCTCACACCAGGAGGTGAGCAGTGCGATCCTTAAAAGGCTGCCGAGTCCCACTGCTACTTCCAATGAGAAATGACTCTATGGCCTGGGCCACCTGTGTGCAGGGTTGTGACTATAGCTCCCAGTGTATCCACACCTACTGTTTCATCACTTGCCTGTTGCCACAGGACTTTGAAGCATAGTAGTGAAATAGTATGGGTGATGTCTTTTGATTCATGCATCAATTGGATTTAAGTGAGGCAGAGTTGCATGAAGTCGTCAGCCTCACTCTCTCCTCCAGAGTCATCATAGTCCAGTGGCAGGACAGATTCAAGATGGCTGGGCAATGACTCAGGATGCAGTGGATGACCTTGGTGCCTTCAGTGTCTACCCAAGCTCTAAGTGCTCCACATCACCTGTTTCATCTGCCTTCATGGCCGTTGGAACAAGTTGTTCTCATCTGCCCATTCCACCAGATGAAGTCTTCACATGCTTGGGGTAGACACCCCCCTAAGTCACCAATGGGTTTGAAAACCCTTGGTTACCCTCAACCTGGTTTGGCCCATCTGCCGAAATGGTTTACTGGAGTGTGGCTGCTGCACATCCTGCAGCTTCTTGGAGTCACAGGAGAGAGTTAAGTGGAACAGGTGGACACCAAAGGTGGAAAGAGCCCCAAAAAGGGCTCAGCAGCCATCACACCAAAGGTACTGGTCCTCCCTGGACACATCCTACACCCTATGATCTCTGTAATCATGTGGAAAAGTGGTACGGTATGTTGGGAAAAGTGCTGAACTTTCATTTGAGAAAGAACTGGGTTCATATCCTGTCTCCAACACTTCCTCTGTGACTACAAGCAAGTTACTTGACCTCTCTAAGACTCTGTTTCCCATCTATAAAACAGGCATAATAATAACTTTAGTGATTATTTCATAAGGTTGTTATAAGGATCCAATGAAAACATTTAGGTCAACATGTTGCAAACATGTTGTTTTATGGGTTGTTGTTTTATGGTGCCATAGCATAGAGAGTATCTGGCCTGAAGTCAGGAAGATTCATGAGTTCAAATCTGGTTTCAGACACTAACTGTGTGACCCTGGACATGTCACTTAACCCCATCTGCCTCAATTTCCACATCTGTAAAATGTGTTGAAGAAGGAAATGGCAAATCATTCCAGTATCTTTGCTAAGAAAACCCCAAATGGGGTCATGAATGACTGAACAATCTGAAACTATATAAGCATCCCAGGCCACATATTGACTCAGAAAACCCCATGCGTTTTATTGTATTTTTATTAATTTTGTTAAATATTTACCATTTACATTTTAATCTGCTTCAGGAAGCACTCTGGAGTGTTACGAGCTTCATGGAGCTCACTAGTTGGCTGAGTGATTAACACCTATGGATGAAGCAGAAAGGCTACTGGCTCTTGATTCAGGAAGACCTGTGCTCAGATCTTACCTCAGATGCTTCTTGACTGTGTGACTCTGGACAAGTTACTGAACTCCTTTATGAGCAGTTTCCTCACTTGTGAAAGGAAGGCGTTGGTTTCCAGGGGATTCTGGCTTTATATCTGTGATCTTATGATCTTTGTTGCTAAACCTGGTGGCCTTTCCTTAGTTCTCGTTGGTCCTGAACTTTCTATAGTATTTTGAGGTGATCTCATCTGCACCATGGATTTAATTATCACTTCTAAACTGATGACTTCCAAATCTCTATATCCAGCCCTAAGCCTGGTCTTGCATCTCCACTTGTCAGCTGGATAGTTCCATCTGGGGCAAGAGTTCTCAACCTGAGTGTCCTTGAATTTGGAAGGGGGAAAATACATCTTTCTTTTCACTAACTTTTGGGTTTTTTTGTAAATCCTGTGTATTTTTTTTCATTCATTCAAAACAGAATGCTGAAAAATGGTCTGTAGGCTTTGCCAGACTGCCCAGGGACCCACAGCACAAAACAAGTTAAGAAGCCTGTTTTCCAGACACTTTAAACTCATTGTGCTCCAAAGTGAACTTGAGAACTTTCTTTCCTTGAAGCCAGTCTAACTTCCTGATTTCTGCTGACTGTCCTCCCAATTATCCATGTTTTATTCAATTTGGACTCTTCTCCCTTCCTCACACTCACTCACTCATTTCCTAAGTTCCACCAGATCTCTCCACAGCAGCTCCTGCATTTGTCATTTTCTTTATATTTCTGTGGCTCCTGCCTCGTTCGGGACCTGATCATTGAATTGTCATATGAATCTTCTTCCTGGTCACTCTCCCTCCAATTTCTCTCTTCCTCAGTCTATTTTTCATACAACTGTCAAAAGAAACGATCAAAAATTTAGCACAGGTATGGCCAATGAAATCTCATACTCAAAAAACTTCAGGGACTCCTCTTTGCCTCTAAGTTAAAAAAAAAAAAAAAGCCAACACCTTAGATTGGCATTTGAGGCCTTCTAGAATTCAGCTTTAATCTTACTTTCACAGGACAAGAGCTTTTGAGTTAGAAGAAAGCTGTCAGTCTGATCCTCTCACTTTCCTGAGAGGTGTTGACCTGCACAAGGTCACAAAGGTGATAATATGATTTAAATCCTACATATTCTAACTCCACATCCAGTGCTTTTCCTACCACACCATGGGAAATCCCTCTACCCCTTTTCACATGCTCAAATTTCCATCTGAATATTCCTATTCGATGTTCCATGAGCTCAACATTCCATCTTCCATCTCAGGCATTCTAGCAGGCTGAAAGGGGACTCTCTTCTTTCAAGGTTTTGCTTCTGTGTCACCTCCTTGGTTCAGCCTTCCTTGAGACCCCTCTTCTTCCCCGCCCCCTCCCTATGGTATTTATTTTATCTTGGTAACATTTCACCAACTTTCAGGAGATCTTCCAGTCTTATCAATAACCCATTACATATCATCTCTGATAGACTACTTCTGTTACCAGGTTAATTTTCTCTTATTTTATGCTGATTTTTATTACTTTCAGTTTTGGGCATGACTTTTTTTAGGTTGGTTCCCAAACCATCAGCCTGTGAGTGTGGAGGAGATCCACCCTATTTGGCTCCTGCCCATGTTAGGACTGTATGTTAACAAGTGAATTTCTGTAAGACCTCCCACAAAAATCAATCTCATTATCTCATATGATAAATACAATCCTGTGCCCTGCCACAGGTGAGACACATAGCTTTAGCCTGCCCACTGGACCCAGATGGCTCTAAGAGGAGAAAGTGAGGCTGGTGACCTTGCACAACCCTCCTTCACTCAAATCAAAGTCAATTGCAAGTCATGTCATCATTTCCCTGAAGTCATGGTCCTCTTTGAAAATGAAGGACAAACAACAAAGCTGCCTGCCAAATCTCTTCCTCCTATTCCAAGATGCCTGAAATTCTACATTTAGAGATGCATTCCTCTGCCATGAGTCTTCCTGTCATATATAAATGCAAGCAATACTTCAAGTCTGTCATTTGTATAGAAAAAAATGTTTTCAGAAGAAAATTTTTTACACACTTAGTTTCTTACCCTTTTGTTCTTACATTAAACTTCTCAGTTACAGTCTCCACTCATTCACTGAGTGAGCCTGTCCTTTGTAACAAAGAAACAATTAAACAAACCCAACAAACATAGTATCTATAATAACACCATTTGTAACAGTCTGTGCCCACCATCTCCCACTTCTGCAGGTGACAGAGTGAAGCTGGCACATCACTGAAAGGGGGTAAAAGGGGCCAAAAGGAGAGTATAGGGTTGACAGTTTTGCCCAAGATTCTTCCCTTACCATTATTCTAAGTCAGCAAGACCACTGGGAGTTCTTCAGAAGAACACTAAATTAAACTAAATTGCAGGATGAACAGCTACAGAGGGCAACCCAGCTCTACCTTTCAGACCCTGAGAAAGCAGGGCAAGAGGATGTCTGGGGATCTGTGGGAATGCTACCTTAACATCCCAAGGTAAAGAAGGGGGAAGAGAGAGAGAGGGACGAATGGACTAAAAGCCTTATTTTATCTGTTAGAAAGAGCAAAATCTGATTTGTGTGTGAATTGGATTTAAATGAGGCAAAGTTGCCCAAAGTTCCCCGAGTCATCCAAGTCCAATGGCAATAGTAGGTGAGTAATAAGTAGCTTGTTGATTAATTGATAAGTACTATCTTGTCAATTCACTGGTGAAGGGACTGCAATAGTAGGTGAGTAATAAGTAGCTTGTTGATTAATTGATAAATACTATCTTGTCAATTCACTGGTGAAGGGACTGACAAACCTCTTGAGTACCTTTGTCATACTCAACATATGGTCCATAGGGTCTCAAAGAGTTGGACATGACTGAACAACTGGGTGACAATACCACTACCACCACCTACCTTACAGGCTCGTGGGGAATCTCATACAGATTTATATTTAAAGTGATTTGCAAACTTTCAAGTGCTAGATAAATAGCATTATACATCTGAATTGTGTGTTCAATACCCAACAAAATGTGGGTTACACAGGGGAAGGCACTCAGTCTATCAACAAAGACTCCTTTAAGAAAGATAACTCCCTCCAAACAATAGGAATTTCAGCTTTAGACCTATAGAGTATAAGTAGCTAAAAGGCCTTCATAGAGCAAATCAATACTTGGAGCCAAAATACCCTCTTTGAATGTCTGGTCTTTGACAGTAGAGGCATTATTGAAGTATTACATCAAAAAATCAAAATGGCCTCATTTATTTTCACTCTGCCTCTCTTTCCCTCCAATCAAAACTTAAACATGGGAATCTAGATCTTTCTTAAAGGAGCATAGTTTTAAGCTTAAAAAAAAAGATTTACCTTAAATCTTTTTTTTTCTATTAACACATATAATGAACACAGCTAAAGCCTCCATATGAAACAGATTCTCAGGGAAATGATGCACTCCTGGGTAAGAATTTCTTCCTCTGAATACACTTGGAGTTGTATCATGTCCATGAGTTCGTAAAAGTTAAGGAGACTGGATGCTGGAGAAAGGAAACAATGTTGTAGCACTTGTAAGAACAGCAGTTGTAAAATTGCAAGGGAGGCATGTAATAAAAACAATCCTTGATGAAGGAAACCTTGTCAAATATCTTTGAATATCTCAGACAGATATGGTTTTTAAGCAGAAACAGCTGAAGCCATGGTAGGGAACAGGACTAGAGTTTAAGGGGGGAAAATAACAATGACAACATTCATTCAGATCCAATTTTCCATTTTGGAGTTGAATGAAGCCGGTAGTGAGTAAAGCAACTCTATTCCCACAGGACAGCTGTGTTCTGTCAGTGAATTGGTGCACAGCATGGAAGGCAGTGGGCAAGTCTGTCTTGTTATTGGACAAGCCTTTCTCGTTAGTCATATTAGCAGAGGAAGAGAGACATATAAATTAACTGACCCAAAGTGACTAAGCTCTCTTCCTCTTTTCAGGGAGTGTCATTCCAAGTCAGAGGAAAGAAAAACCGGTACTGAATGAGGCTCTATTGAGTATTAATTCAATTTATTAAATATTGATTAAATCTCTGTTACCTACAAGACACTGTGCTAGGTGATGGAGAAGCTGACCGCAAGGAACTTATATTCTCTTGGTTAGAATTGAAGAAAAAAAACCCTGTACTCCAATTCTGAGATTCAAGCTGTCAGAGGTCATTTTATTACAATTCTAAGCATCTCTGCTTTGAGAAAGGACAGAAGAAAAACCTGTCTCCCTTTACCTTTGAAAATCAATTTGAGATACTTTTCAGATTTTTCATTTTATTTTATTTTTCTCTCCCTCAGATCCCATCCCTAATTTAAAAGAAAAAAAGAAAATCCTTGTAATAAACGTGCATACAGACCAAACAAATTCTCACATTGTCCATATCAAAATGTATGTGCCACTCTACATCTTAAATTCATCGTCTCTCTGTCAGAAGGTAGGGTGGTACAGTTTATTGGTTCATTGAATTGGTCAGCATTTTTAGGTCTATCAAGGTTGTTCATCTTTATAGTTGTTATAAACTATTTTCCTAATTCTCTTCACTTCATTCTGCATTAGTTCATACAAGTTTCCCCAAATTTCTCTCAAAATTCTTTTTACCATTTTTTACAGCACAATAGCATTTCCTTACATCCACGTACTACGTTTAGAAATTCCCCAAATAATAGCTGGCCCTTTAATTTCCTGTTCTTTGTCATTAAGAAAGGAACTACTATAAATTTTCTTTATGTATATAGGTTCTTTTCCTCCTTCTTTGATCTCTTTGGGGTATAGGCCTAGTACAGGTATTTGCTAAGTAAAAGTTTAATGACTTTTTTGGATATAGTTCCATTGCTTTCCAGAGCAGCTTCGATCAATTCACAGTTCAACCAACAGGGCACGACTGAGCTCCCTCCAATTACTTGTCATTTTCCCTTTTTGCTAATCTGATAGGGGTAAGGTAGAACCTCAGAGTAACTTTCATTTGCATTTCTTTGATTATTAGTCAATTGAAGAATTTTTTTTCACATGGCTATCGATAGCTTTGACCAGGCCATTTTTAATAGTCTTTTATAGTGTTTCCCCAAAACTGACAAAATCTGACAATAAGATAAAATATAACAACAGTTCTATCAAGACTTTTATTTCATTTTTATTTTAATAATACTTTATTTTCCCCCAATTACATATAAAAACAATTTTTTAACATTCGTTGTTTATATCAAGTTTGATTCAACAGATATAACCATAAGCAATTATAATGTTGACCCACCTTAGAGAATTATTTTGCTAAATCATTTGATTCCAGTTTAACTGCTTTTACTGCTTCCTGTGTAGATTCTTCATCCATTTGGTCAAAGGCGAAGGCAAGAGACATTTTTAGTAACTGAATTAAAAACTTTTTCTTTTCCTTTCTGATCATTACCCTGATCTCTGGATAATGAAGATCCTTCTCTTAGAGTGGAAAATCAAGGCACATCCCTCATTTTTGCTGGTTGTAATTCTGCCTTCAGAGGGAAACCTAAATCCTTCCGGATCTTTAATTTGTTATCGTTCAGTTGCTACTGAGCCTGTGGACCATACATAGTACACCAATATTTTCCATAGGGTTTCCTTTGCAAAGCTACCGGAGTTTTGCCATTTACTTCTCCACCTCATTTTGCAGATGAGGAAACTGAGGCAAATCCCAGGGTCACACAGCTACTAAGTGTCTGAGGCCACACTTGAACTCCAGTCTTGTAGACACCAAGTCCAGTCCGTGTGCTCTGTCCACTCACTGTGTGACCTAATTATGATGGCCAAAATACAATGGCCAATGGTCTGACGCTTTAAGGTTGGCAAGGCGTTGGACACATAGCTGAACCCTCAGTGCGTGCAGGTCCCCCGAAGCCCTCGGGCTGCCGAGCTCCAGCAGCCACGTGCCCGAGCCTGCCCGGCCGGCGTCTCTCCCTGCTCGTCCCTCCGCAGCCTAAAGAGGGCAGTCGAGGGCGGCACGTTCCCCAGGGCGGGCTGCAGGCGGCGCCAGAGGGCAGGTCCGCCGGGCTCCAGCCAATCAGCGGCGAGAAGAGGGGCCTCCCTTCCCTCCCGCGCACCTGCCTCGAGGGGGAGAGCCGCGGCGGCCCGCGCCCATCAGGTCTGACACCCGCTCCTCTGGGAGCCGGCCTTCGGCCGACCGCTTCCTCCCTCAGTGTCCCCTCCTCCCTCGGAGGCCGCGCCCCCCTCGCTCCCCGGCGGGACGGGACCCCCGGACTCCATCCTCCCCATCGCCGCCCCCCCGGGGTGCGCCAGGAGCGGGGGCCCGCAATGCACCGCAGCGCCTCGGGCCCCGAGGGGCCCCTGTGACGGAGGCCCGCACCCCCACCCCGGGCGGGCTGGCTTTGCCGCGAGAACCGCCTAAAACCTTCAGCGTTCCCCCGCCGGAGCGCCGTCCCGAACCGCAAAGAACTTGCCTGGGACCCGGGGATAGCCACCCTGGGGAGGGTCTGTGTCTGTCCGGGGGCGTCAGCGTTAAAGGTCCACGGAGCCCCTCCCCCGCCGGAGCCGTCCTGTACGGCAAGGAGCATCTCAGAGGGGCAAGAAAGAGCGTTAAAAAGTTTTAAATTGACAAAAGCCTGAACACACAGGGTGCCCTAAAGGAGCCTTTCTGGGCGGGGAGCCGAGATTCTGTGCATTCCCCTGTCCACAGCCGTGGCCCCCGCGCCGCGCCTTCTCGGGGCTCTTTGGGGCCAGGCCCCTTCTCCTGTCCCACGGCAGCTTTACCTTTGATCGCCGTGGGCTGCTTGGGCTTTCCGTGGACGCTGAAGTCGTTGCCTTGATCGTTCAGGGAAGTTTCCCCTTGCTTCTCCGCGTTCATCCTCCGCAGTATGTTGTTACATTCACGTACCGCGGTTTCCTGAGTCGTTCCCCAGTCGGTGTCCACGCTACTGTAACTGGGAGGTGATGCTTTTGCACAGATGTCCCTTTTCAGCCCCTTTCAGTAAGCAGTGTCCATCTATAAGACAGCGGGAGCTTCCACTTCAGCTGGTCCTCAGAAAGCAGACGCACTCTGGGATCGTACTGGTATGTAGGATCCGTCGTTGCTCATACTTTGTAAAAAGGCAGAGGTTTTGAGAAACTCAGTTGAATAGGGGAGATGGTATCTGGACTGGTTGTAAAAGATGTAGGATTCCAGTTGATAGAGATGGATGGAGCAGGGCAGAGCCATAAGCCAAGAGTAGAGGCCGAAAAGGCTGGGTCATACGTAGGAGAGAGCAAATTGTGCAGTGAGGAGAGCGCCTTGAATGCCAAGCCAGCGAGGTCGGGAGGATTTTCTGCAGACAGTTTTGAGCTGTGGAGGGACGGGGTTCAGATCGTTAGAAAGTGTAATCTCGCGGGAGGGTAAAGGATGGATCGGAAGAAAATTAGATTGGAGAGCGAGGAAGAAGGTATCACAGTACATACTTCAAGTCAAGAGGCATCTACTGAGCGCTTACTATAGTACATGCCTGGCACAGGGGCTGGGAATTACAGATACAAGCAGGCAGAGACGGTCCTAGCCCCCAAAGGACTTCGCATTTTCTAATGGGGAGAGACAAGTAACTTTAGGCAAAAGGTAAAAAAAAAAAAAAAAGAGTTGGGTAGGTGGTAAAGAAATCATTTTAAAGTGTGGTTTTGATTATTCCAAATTGGGGGACATGAATCAGAAAGCACTGGTTCAAACCCTGCCTCTGACAGTTTGTAGTTACGTGACCATAGGCAAGGAAACCTCTGAGCCTGTTTCCTCACCAACAAAATGGTGATAATATCTGTAGTGCTGACTTCCCAGGACTGTTAGGAGAATCAAATGACATTGATTTGAAATTTCTGAAAGGAAAAGGCTTTCAGATTTTTAAGTGCTAGATAAATAGTCATTATTCTTGTTCTCAGAAGCTATGGAAGGAACAGCCCCATCAAATTAAAGTTCTTGATCATCGGATGTCAAAAATTCCAACTAATAGCTCTCCCTTTTTACTGTAGATGGAAAAACCTTCCAGCTTCATTTCCTTAGCTGTATAAAATGTGAATTGGACTACGTTGTTTAAGCCCCCCCCCACCCCCACCCCAGCTCTTATTCTCATTTTAGGTATGGGCATAGCACTTCTTATCTCTTACTGGAGATAGATAGTCTATAGATAGCTAGACATAGACACACAGAATCTCCTTCTGCTCTGGAACTTTTATACAAGCAATTCTTTCTTCGTGAAAAGTCTTTTTCATCATACCATTCCCCTCTTCTTTAAGATCCCTCCATACCCCTTTTATGACTAACCCCACTTGATTCCAGCAACTCCTCAGTATAACTGTATGTTTCTCTATACAAGTAGAATTCATCATGAAGATTTCTGCAGTTATTAGTTTTATTTTTTTATATATTTTCTTTTCTTTCTTTCTTCTGTCTCCCTACAAAATCCTTAAGGGCAGTTTTAGTCATCAGAAAATAAGTGTTTAATGTTTTTACTAATTTCTGTTAACCTCCCTGTGGCTCCATTTTCTAATATGTAAAATGAGAGGGTGGATAAGAGGGTATTTCTAAGGCCCTTAGTACCCTAATAATCTATGATTACATTGTAAAGTGATTAGCTGATTGTCTGGGGTAATTCAAAGAGAAAATAACCGTGTGGTCCAGGGGATAGAGCACCAGCCCTGGAGTCAGTAAGACCTGAGTTTACATGTGGCCTCAGACTCTTTCTAGTTGTATGACCCTGGGCAAGTCACTTAACTCCCTATTGTTGGGAGACAGAGAGGAATAAACTTTCAGAGATGGCAAAACCTGACTGGAGTTTAATAGCTCAGTAAAACTGGTAGTGTTACATCAGAATAATAATTTATATTTGTTTTGAAGAGCTTTCCTCCCAACAGGTAGTATAAGCATTGTCATCCTCATTTTACAAATGAGAAGACAGGTTCTAAGAGGCTGCCAAAATTCAAACTTATGTCTACTGTCCTCAGGGTAAATGCTGTGTCTACTACAGCGCCCAGAGACTTTTGTTTCAAAAGTCCATGGAGGAAAAAACCCAGGAGGAAAAACCCAGGAGGAAAGGAGAAGAGAAGAAAAATACAAAAATCTTAATTTAGAATCTCCCATATTCTGGCCTGCTACTGAAAATATGAATTTACATGAATTTGGAATTGTGAGGAGGCACCACACTTTCCAATTCAAGTAAATCTTTGTCACTCTGGTGTTGAACTCATTGCTTACTTCATTCACTTTTTCTACAGCTGAGGGGAAAAAAAGTTGTAGACAGTGTAAGTCCCTATCCATAGGGTTATTTATGCAAGGAATGCACTATGACTAAATGCTCCCCAAACCTGGAAGTTTCCCAGTACCTCCTTTTCCAAACCCATCACTCTTCTAAATCATAGGACTTGGAGCTGGGACTTTATTCCAATTCCCTTATTATTTATAGATGAAGACACTTAGACCTAGGGAGGTAAAACTTTCTCCCAGGTGAGTGTAATTGCTACACCATTGGCCTAATCGCAGTCTTCATCCTTCTTGTCTTCCGTGGGATGTTTGACAATGTCGACCATCCTCTTCTTTTGGATACTGTCTCCTGAGTTTTTGTAACAGTGTTCTCTCCTAGTTCTCCTTTTACCTATCTAACCAGTTTTTCTCAGTCTTCCTGGATTATCATGGAGTTCACACCCTTAACTATGAGTGTCCCTCCAAGTTCTGTTTTGGGCCTTCTCTCTCTCTCTCCATTCTTTCCCTTGGTAGTCTTGAGCCACCATGGATTCAGTTATTACTTCTATGTAGATAACCCTTAGATGTATACAACCAGCTCTGCTTTCTCTCCTGAGCTCTAGTTCTATATCACCAACAGCCTAATAGACATCTTCAACTGAAACATCCCATTGGCATCTCAAACTCATCATGTGCAAAATGGAATTTATTTTCCCCAAGACCTATTCTTCTTACTTTCTCTATTTTGTGCTGAGAGTACGATTATTCTTCACATCATCTAGGAGCACAAACTCAGTCATTCCTGCTCTTTTCCTCCCCCTCATTCCCCACATCCAATGGGTTCTAATTCTACAAAGTATCTTGGATCTATCCCCTTCTCCCCACTCAAATGGACTACTGCAATGCAAAAAAAAAAAAAAATCTTAACTAGATTTACAGCTTCCAGTTTCTTCTCTTCTCCAATCCATCCTCTACAAAGCTGCTAAAATAATCTTCCAAAAACATAAGTTTTGACCATCAGTCTCCTCCTCAGAAGGCTTCAGTGGTTCCCTATTGTCTGCAGGACAAAATATAAATTTAGCACAGCATTTAAAGCCCTTTGCTATTTGGCTCCTGCCTATAAGTGGCCTACTTGCTGCTCCCTCTATCTGCCCCAGTGATTTTTCATAGGCTGTCTGCCTTGCCTGGAATAGTCTCCTTTATCACCTCTCCGCTACCTGATCCACCTCCCCGTAGCTGTTAGTGCTCTCCTTGCTTCATGATCCAGCATATACTCGTGTGCTTACACGGTGTACTCCCCGAGAGCATGTCAGCTCCCAGAGGTCAGGGCTGCTGTTCCTTGTCTGTATCCTCAGAACCTAGCCCAGTAACTTGTAGTAGGCGCTAAATAAATCCTGGATTGGGTCGGTCCAGCCACCAAGTTCAAAGGTCAGCTCAGAGATTGTGTAATTTCTTTCCATCCCCTTGGTTTCAGTTTTCCTCGTCCTCTGGGTCGGTCTTTACCTATCCTGTCCTCTTCCTCATTGCTCCTCTTCATCTTTCTCCCTTCTCTCAGCCCCAGTTATCTCCCCACTCCTCTCATTTCGCAGGGCGGTGGAGGGAGATGAGGAAAGAGAGGCTGAGCTGGGGGAGAGGGGAGAGGGGAGAGGAGGGGGATCAGAGAAAGGGGGAGGAGAGGTGGGAGTAGGAGAGAGGAGAGGGAGGGAGGAAGAGGGAGAAAGGCAGAGGGGGAGAGGGAAGGGGAGGGGGGGAAGGAGAGAAGAGAGGAAGGGACCAAGGAGGGGAGGAGGAGAGAGAGGACGGAGAGAGGAGGAGGAGAGGACGGAGAGAGGAGGAGGGAGAGGAGAGAGAGAGGAGGAGGGAGAGGAGAGAGAGAGGAGGGGGCCCTGGCCCGAGGGCTCTATAACAGTCGGCACCGGGCGGATGCGTCCACTCGGCTGGCAGCACGGGGGGCTGGGCGGGGGCGCAGCCGCCACGGGGTCAGCGGTTCTTCCGCTTTTGGACACGCACGTTCGCAGGAGTTCCTCAGTGGGGTTCCCTTCCCGCCTGGGGGGGCGCTGGTTCCCCGGGGTGGAGGCGGGGCGGGCGCAGCCCTCGGGAGCTCCTAGTGGCTCCCTCCACCCGCGGCCACAGTGGCCTGGCCCGCTCCAGAGGCGAGGGCCAGCGAGGGGCGGGGTTCCGAGCCAGCCCGGCCCTCTGGGGCGGAAGTGAGGAGCGGGCTGGGGCGGAGCTGAAGGGAGCAGATGGGGCACCTTCAGTTAGGAGCGGCTCGTTGGTCTAGGGGTATGATTCTCGCTTCGGGTGCGAGAGGTCCCGGGTTCAAATCCCGGACGAGCCCAGTTTTTTCCGCTCCTGTTTTCGATTTTTCGTGTTTTCCCACTAACTGCAAGGTTTAAAGCTCCCGAAGGCTCCGAACGTGCTGGAGTAACCCAGAAGGTCATTCCCTTTCTCCCGCCCCAGGAGCCCTGGGCACGGGCGTCGGGGCAGGGCCTCGGGCCGGGAGTCGGGCGGGGAGAGAGTGCGGTTTCTTCTGCATGCGTGGCTCCTGGGCCTCGCTGCGTGCGCGCTCTTACACACCCGCTCATCTTGGCAAGGTCGGCGGCCCAGGGCTAGGTTGCCCTCATTGTCTTTGATGGGAACCGGGGCAGCTGGAATCCTGGACTGGATGTGGGGGAAGGGTCCTGGGCGAGGGGCGAGCACAGGAGGAGGGCGGGGCGTGAAAGGGATGCAAAGAGGACAGCCCCCCACCCCCGAAGACCGATGGAAATAAAAGGACTCAGGGTCTGCTGAGGAGAAAAAGGAGGGTCCGGAAGGACGGGAATCCCAGTAGGATGTGCCTAGGTTCTGCAAAATGTGTGTCCTGTAAATGCTACACATCTCAATGAGTTTGACGTCTGCCTTTAAAAATTATTTGGGGGGGGGGGGTCAGTAAATAATTGTAAATTATTTTAATCTTACAAATTACAGGATGGAAAGAAGAAAAAGAGGGCTCGTCCGGGATTTGAACCCGGGACCTCTCGCACCCTAAGCGAGAATCATACCCCTAGACCAACGAGCCAGCATACCCACCTCCTTCTTGCCGTTATAAAGAAGTCTAGTCATTTGTATTCTAGCTTTGGAGCCCCCTGGTGGTAGTTGCGCTTTCCTGCATTTTGTCAACTGTAATCGCTGTTAACCGTTAGCTAGAATCCTCCCTTCTCTCTTACAAGCTTCTAGAGCGGAAGCATTTTAACAAAGGTTATTTTGCCCCTTGCATTAAAAAGAAAGGGGAGAAATGACTTAAGAACAGCCAAGCTTCTCTTAACAACATCTTTGAAACTGCAGTTATTTCCACTTAGTCTTTTGGTTATAAGTCCCTTTGCCAGACTGCAAACTTTATCCCTTGTTGAATTCTAGATCTGCAGGACAGCGTGTATTCTTTTTAAAAAGTTTTATTAAAATTTTTTTGGATTACTTTTTACAATGTTATTGTTTCCCAATGTCAGTCCTCTCTTCCCCAGTTAAGCAAAGCAAAGCTAGACATTCCTTCAACAATCAATCAGCCAGCCTTTGTTGTCTGTTCTTCAAGTTGCTTACGTTCTGTATAGGAGAGGCAATGTGGACATATGTAATTATTTACCATATAATTTAAAAACAAATACAAAGTGATTGGGGACAGAGGGAGGGAGGTATCTAGCCCAGCGCTTATCACGGTGCCTGGAATTTAGCAGGTGCTTTACAAATGCTAGTTCACTGACTGACTTCTAGCTAACGGTGGAGGAGGAATCCAGAACGCGTCTCAACTGAGCAGAGTATGTGTTCTGGACCTCTAACCCACCGCCCTCTGTGGAGTCAAGATTGATTATTGTATTAATGGAGGGCATTAACTCTCCCACTTTTCTCTGGTTTATTCATTCTTTAGGTAACATGTCATCTTTACACGGTATCAGTACGTAACTAAACTGCTGTCCAAGCTCTTCAAAATCTGGTTCCTCTCTGCCTTTCACCCTCCTCACACACCCTCGCCTCCAGGCAAAAGGCTTGTGCAGTTCAGCCATTGTGCCTTTCTTTGGGTTCATCTTTCCTTCCACCTGGTATGCTAACCTCTGTTTTCTGGTTATGACCAACATACCCGTTTTTCAAAGACATAGCTCCTTGAAGAAGGATTAATCCCGGTAGGAAGGGATCTCCCCATCCTCTAATTTGTGCCTTGTACCACTTTCTGGCACACCTCACTTGTTTTAGAGTTAGAATCTCAGAGCAGAAGGGACTTCCCAGATGATCTAGTTCCCAGGTAATCATTCTTCTGATGACAGAACCCATCTCCAAAGAAGGGAACTAGCTGGCTGAAGATAACGGAGAACCCAGTTCTCCAATTCTCTTTCCTGTTTCCTACTCAAAACAGACCTCAAAATAATTATTTGTTGAATGAATAAGGGAGAATCCAGAGATGGATACGGGGCATAGGGATTTGGGTTTTTCCGTTTAATAACTCTTCTCTCTACCGATTCTTTAATCTTTAAATATCTCCTAGATATGGCCTAGGTGTCCAAAATGCAGCCTTCACACTCATCCATCAACACTTCAGTGAAACACACAAACCCTACCCCTATCCTCTCTGCAGAAGGAACAGTTTCCGGTGCCTCCTTGCTTTTCATCCAGAGATTTCTTTGGAGTAAACTGAGTTCAGTTAAGAAAGTACCAGCATCAGAAACTGAGAGCTGGGAACCTCCCTTTCTACTTGCTGGAATTTGCTAAGCTTTTTAAAGGCTCTGAGTGTTTGTTCCAAACCTCTGATGATGGAAAGTCAGCCGCTACTGGGGCATTCCAGTGGTTGTGTATAATTGTCTATAATCTGTTTGAGGACAAAGATTGGGTTTTTTTCCTAAATTTTGTATCTCACTACTCCTGCCAGTGCCAACCCCAGTACATATATGTGTGCAGATAAATGTGTTTGTTTACTTGAATGATCATGATAGGCCCTTAAGCCTGTTAGAAGACCCTGGCCTGGGCGGGCCAGCCTCCAGCTGGGAATTTCCATCTGTCTTCCAGCCCAGAACACTAGACTGACAAGCAGTAAATTATAGTTTGGCAGCCCTAGCATTTTAAAGCATTTTGTCTCCACCCTTCTGTGTTTTATTTGAAAACTGTCTCTTCACTCTTTCATAAACCTCCAGCTCTGAGCAGAACTAGTAGAATTAACTTAGAGGTGTTAATGTGCTCTAGATCTGGGGCCACTTTGTTTAACAAAACTTAATTAAAAAGATAAGGCAGGTTCTTTGGGCATTTAAAAATTGGATTCTCCCACATTTAGGCAGCTTCAGTCCTGCTGTCAAATGGAGTGAATGCCTGTTAGGTGTGATGATCATTTTGCAGACTCAGCCGGATGACTGAAATTAAATGCTTGGATTTCTTCTTTTTCATTTAGATTCAGCAAAGTTACAGATACTCTTCTTTAGCTACTTTTTTTAGGTACTAAAAATATGGGGAGGAGCCAGGATGGCGGAGTAGAAAGATACACGTATGCTTAGCTCTTACCCCACAGCCCATAAAATACCTATAAAGAAGAACTCTCAACAAATTTTAGAGCAGCAGAAGCCACAGAACAACAGAGTGGAGGAGATTTCTGTTCCAGAGAGACCTGAAAAACCAACGGGAAAGGTCTGTCTCGCATGGGACGCGGAGCAGAGCCCAGCCCTGCCTTGGCCATGCCCCACTGAAAGGAGCAGATTGGAGCAGGCTTCAGGGACAGAATCTCTAGCAGCAGCGCAGATCCCTCAACCCACAGGCGCCAAAGGTGAGTGAGAGGGTCTTTTCAGCTGACCGAGAGGGGAACAGGGTGTCCCCATAACTTAGGGCCCCTCCGGAGGCAGCAGCGGAGGCAGCAGCAGAGGCAGCAGCGGACAAGGGCTCCCAAAGCAGGCAGTAGCCTGCATCCATTGTTGAAGGTCTCCTGGTAAACCCCCTGAGGGAACTGAGCCCTGTGTGGTGGTCCTGCCCCCACCTGAGCAGCTGAACTTAATTTCACACTGAATAACAGCCCCGCCCTCCTCGAAAACCCGTAATGCTTGGGAGCAGTGCATTTGAATCTCAGCCCCCAAGTGGTGGCTGGGTGGAACTAGAGGTGAGGTGGTTGTGGAGAGGAAACTCAGAAGTCAAGTAACTGGCTGGGAAAATGCCCAAAAAAGGGAAAGAAAATAAGACCATAGAAGGTTACTTTCTTGGGGAACAGGTGTCTCCCTCCACCCTTTCAGATGAGGAAGAACAAGGCATACTGTCAGAGGAAGTCAAGGCCTCTGCCTCCAAAGGGAACTTAAAATGTGCTCAGGCAATAGAAGACCTTAAAAAACAAGTTAGCAGCTTACTAAAGGAGAACCAAAAAAATGCTGAGGAAAATAACACCTTTAAAAAGAGGCTAACTCAGTTGGAAAAAGAGGTCCAAAAAGCCAGCAAGGAGAAGGAGGTTTTAAAAAGCAGAATTAGCCAAATAGAGGAGAAGGTTCAAAAGCTCACTGAACAAAATAATTCGTTGAAAGAGAGAACTGAGTTCAGGGAAACAAATGACTATGAGTTAAACCAAGAAGTTAGTAAACAAAACCAAAAATTTGAAAAAATAGAAGATAATGTGAAACAACTCGTTGGAAAAACAACTGACCTGGAAAATAGATCCAGGAGAAATAATTTAAAAATTATTGGACTATCTGAAAGCCATGATCAAAAAAAGAGCCTAGACATTATCTTCCATGATAATGGAAGGAAAACTGCCCTGATGTTATAGAATCAGAGGGCAAATGGATATTGAAAGAATTCATCAATTACTTCCTGAAAGAAACCCGAACAGAGAAACTCCTAGGAATATTGTGGCCAAATTTAAGAGTTCCCAGATCAAGGAGAAAATACTGCAAGCAGCTAGAAATAAACAATTTGAGTACTATGGAAATACAGTCAGAATAACACAGGATCTAGCAGCTTCAGCAGTAAGGGATAGAAGGGCTTGGAGTGGGATATTTCAGAAGTCAAAGGAACTGGGATTGAAGCCAAGGAATCACCTACCCAGCAAATCTGAATATAATACTTCAAGGGAAAAAATGGTCATTCAGTGATATAGTTGAATTTCAAGATTCAATGTTGAGGAAAAGACCAGATCTGTATTTAAAAATTTGACTTCCCAAGACAAGAATCAAGAGAAGCATGAAAAGGTAAACAGAAAAGAAAAATCATAAAAGACTCTCTAAAGCTGAACTGTTTACATTACTACATGGAAAGAAAATATTTTTAACTCTTGAATATTTTCTCAGTATTTGAGTAGTTGGAGAGATTGTACATACACACACACATACACATAGATAGATAGAGAGTACAGGGTATGTTATAGTAGAAGAGATGATATCCACACACACACACAAAAATAAAATAAAATGAAAATTAAGGGGTAAAGGAGGAAAATTCCAGGAAGAGAAAGGGAGTAATGGAATGGGACAGGCTATAACTCATAAAAGAGATAAGAAAAATCTTATTCAATGGAGTGAGATAAGGGAGAAGGGAAGAGGGGGAAAATAAAGCTACTCTCCCCATGTGTGGCTGAAGGAGGGAATAACATGCTCACTAAATTTGATATGAAAATTTATATACACCACAGGAAAGTAGGAGAGGAGGTGACAAGTGGAGCGAGGGGAATGTTAGAAGGGAGGGCAAATGGGATAAGGGAGTCACTAGAAATAAACACTTTCGAGAAGGGACAAGGTCAATTGTAGGGGGGATAGGGTAGGTCAGAGGGCAATATAATTAGTATTACACAACATGATTACTATGGAAGTCTTTTGCAAAACAATACATATTTAGTCTCTATTGAATTGCTTGCCTTCTCAGTAGGGCTGGGGGGGAGGGAGAGAAGTTGGAATTCAAAGCATTAGAAATGAATGTTGAGAATTTTTATTGCATATAATCGGGAAATAAGAACTACAGGGATAGGGGTATGGAAATTTATCTTGCCCTGCAAGAAAAGAGAGAAGATGGGAATAGGAGAGGGGTGGGGTGTGATGGAGGGGAGGGTACATTGAGGGAAGGAGTAATCAGAATGCAAGTTATTAAGAAGTGGAGGGGGAGGGGAGTGATGGGGAGAAAAATTGGACATGTTACAAAGTGAGGTAAAAGCAATTAGTATTAAAACAATAGACTGAATTAATTACTGAGAATAAATCAATGACATTTTTAGTTTGGAGAAAAGAATTTGTCTATATTTCCTAGAGAAAGGTAACCTCGGGTAAAACTTGGCATTGATGGAAAAGTCAAGGTTTTAATGGTAAATTTGATTTTATGATTGCCATTTAATCAGGAACTAGAACATGTATAGAAAGGCATGTAAGCCACTTAAGACTTGCCTCAAAAGATGTACCTTAGCCAAAGTGAAATTATAGTCATATCTGAAACCTGGTAGTTGGAACTTGCCATTTTTAGATGCTAGGGGACTACTAAGTGACTGTTCTTCTGAGTCTATCTCCAGGTATGGGTAGCAAGAAAGGTGATCTGAGCCTCCAATACATGATGTCAGTAAGCTGATGAGATGCTGGTATGAACTGCATAGGTTCAAGGAAAGGGTGGGAGAGTGGCTGTTCAGCATGGGCTGAGGTGGGATTCTCCTGACTCAGTTTCCCCACTGACACCTGGTAGACTTTAAGCCTGACTGAATCCAAGTGGATAATCTAATCCTGCCAGCAACTGACATGAAGTTGGGGAGATATTGTATCCCTGCAATGTCCTTACTATTGGTGGCAGTTTCCTATAGTCAAAAGGTTTGTAAGCTTAATACCAGATCTATTCAATTATAGATTATGGGTAGGGGAACATCCAAGGTTGTCTAAAATTAAGCTATTAGGCATAGGACTTTAGACCAACAGCAATAAGTTAAGGTCCTTTAATTCTTAGTAATACTGTGGAGACATTTAGGTCAAGAGCTTGTGAAGTTAGCAACTTAAATATTATTTGTGTCTCAGTTGGTTAATGTTTAAAAAAAAAATTTGTTTTGTGCTCCATATTGTAAATGCTTTAAAAAGAAATATCACCTGACCAAAAGTTGGAATTGCTCTGTTATAAACTATTAAAAATAAATAATAAAAAATATGAAAAAGCTTTTGATTATTTGTCTTGGAGGCTTTTCCATGAATCCTAGCCACCACCAAGCATTGGTCCTGGCGTTCTTTTTTCTCCTGCAGCATGTTCTGGAGATCCAGAGTGGGAGGTAGGAAGCTAGGAGGTAAGAGAGGTTGGCTTTAACCCATTCACCTAGTTCACAGATCCCTACTGATGAAGGTACCCACAGATAGTTGCTTGATACTATACAACTCCTTTGGTCCTCTCCTGGTTCCCTTTGAAAAAACACAGTTCATATCTATTTGCCAGTTCCTGTTTGTGCTCAGCATCCCTCACTGAACTTTCGTTAGTAAAAGAATTGTTTGAAGCTGCAAAATCCTGTAGTGTTCTTAAATCAAATTCCTACAGTCAACAGCATGTATTGAATATTCACTGTGTGCAAAGCATGGAACTGGAGGCTGAGTATGGTAAGTAGTATTTTTTAGTGTAAAGAAATACACTGCATCAAAGTCCCTAACATGTTCTCAGAGATTCCTTATACACAAACAGATATCTCATACTTCTAAAAATAGGTAGTGAAAATAGCATGTAGGTGTGTATCTATCTGCATGTAATAAGTAGCAGAGCCCAGATTTGAACCTTGCCACTCTGCTTAAATGCCCTTTCTGATGCCTTTCTCTTCACTTCTGTCTTGAATCTGTCTCTCTTCCCCTCCCTTCCCTCCCTTTCTTTCTTTCCTTCTCACCTCCTCTTTGGCAATTTCTTTATATGATGCATACCTTATACTTTAATCAATGCCTTAAAATTTTTTTTTCCTTGTGTGAAGGAACATGAACTGCTATCAAATTGAGCTTGATGCTCTCTGAAAGGGTATTTTACAGAAACATGCTGTTTCAACTCCATAAATAACCTTTCCTTTGGCCCTTTTATAGGCTTCTTCTTGATACTGCATTCCTTGCCACTGTTTATGGTGCCTCACAAACTTCATAAGTATATATGAGCAGTAGAGAAAGTGTATCTGATATACTTCCAGGTTGTTGTATTTTAAAATATTAAATAAGATGTGGGGGAGAGATAAAAAAAGTCCATTTTTCTTATAGTTAGATAAAGCCCATTGGTTTCTCTGTGCCTTGTGAATCCTTCCCTTCTCCCTCATTTTTTATTGTTCTTTTTTTTCTAAACGAAATATAAAATGGCCAGTTGGTTTCTTAGATCCAGATGACAAAACCTTATTCTGACCCTTCATCAAGGTGGAAAAATGAACCAGAGAACACTAACCCTGTTCAAAAGACTTTGAGTATCACCCCAACCACAGACTCTTTCTCCTTCTATACGAGGCTCAGCCTCGCTGGGGAAGGAGAAGCTTAGCTTCAGTAGACTAGCCATTTGCTGATGAAATCTTTGGCCTTGGAGAAACCATGAAGCAAAGAGAAAATATGAAATAGCCCTCATTCCTATGGAACTCCTGCTTTTGTAGGGCAGGGAAAGGTAGAAAGGGTGAGGCAAGAATCACTAAGTTTTAAGATGACTGATAAACGTGAATTTACTTGTTGGGGTTCCAAATGTGCAATCCTTGTCCAGTGACCAATGAGTAGGCATACTACTGGATTACATCATCAATCTTGAAATGTTTGCCATAAACAAAACTAGAAGACAAAAGGAAATTGTAGCTAAATGGAAGAATGGCTTACAGTCTCCCACTGGAGAGGCAAATAAATGGGTTGTTAGAATTGGTCTTATTAGTTCAAAGGCAAAAGGAAATTGTATATTTTGGCTGCTTAAGAAAGAGCACATAATTTGGAGTGAATGAGCTTCACATTCTGCTTCCATCTTTGTGACTTTGGAAAAGTTACGTCATTCATCTGGGACTCAGTTTTCTCATCTATAAACTTGGGGAGGTAGAACAGATGGCATCTAATATCCTTTTCAGCTCTTAATCTATGATCCTATGAATCCTGAGTAAGGTACCAGCTATCTACCATGTGTAACCTCAGACCCAAAGCCCAGTGGGATGGGATTCTGTCCTGATTGGTGGAGAGCAATGGGGCAGGGGCAGAGTGGGGGATTGGTGAGTGTGTGTGTGTGTGTGTGTGTGTGAAAGAGAAAGAGAGAGAGAGAGAGAGAGAGAGAGAGTTCTCTTCAGGCTTCCAGCCCCTTCAGGTGCCTTTGGACTTCAAGTGCTTCTGGCTTCCAGTTTAAAGAGAGAAGATGGACAAAGCCAATCTCACTTCACGTTGCTGAAGAAAAAGACTTTAGGAAGACATGAAAGGATCTGCCAGTTGCCCCTATCTCCAGCTTCTTCCTGGTGAAAAGCTAACCCATACAAACCAATTGAGAGACTGAACAACTTCCCTTTTTACAAAATTGCCCCAGAGAATGGAGGGAACTCTATCAAGACTATTCACCACAATCAAGTTGGCTCAGGAAGAGAAAGTGAGGCTGGTGACCTTGTACAGCCCTCCCTCACTCAAAACAAAGTTAAATGCAAGTCATGTCATCATTTCTCTGCTGTCATGATTTTCTTTAAAAATGAAGTATGAACACAACCTGTAAGTAGACCGAGCTGCCTGAGTAGGGACTCAGCTAGCTAGGTAACCCAGTTCATCCTCTCCCTTCTATCTCCCTCTCCCCTTCCTTTGGGGTTTACTGGCTTGATGTCCTTCCTTCATTCCTTCCTAACTTCCTTCCTTCCTTCCTTCCTTCCTTCCTTCCTTCCTTCCTTCCTTCCTTCCTTCCATCCTTCCTGTTCCCCAAACCTTAAACCCAGTGCACCCCGAAGTCCATAGGTTGGACAACAATAAGTCCCTGCCTAAACTCCTCTTAATGACTGGCTTACAGTGATTATCAATAGTAACAGTTTCTCTTTCCCTCCCAGTTTGATTTAGTTATTTTTTTCTTAGGTCCGTTAAAAGGGCCATTCCCTGACTAGTTCTTAAAGATGTCTATTCACTCAATGGGCATTACCTCCCTCTAAGTGAGTAAGTGAAAAGGCCTAGCCCAAAAAAGCCAAGGTCTCCCATTGTTTCCTGAGCCATCTCCAGTCATCTTGATGAATATCTATCTGGTCACTGGATCCAGATGGCTCAGGAGGAGAAAATGAGACAGGTGCACTTGCACAACTCTCTCTCACTGAAAACAAAGCAAGTGCAAGTCATGTCATCATTTCTCTGATGTCATGGTACTCTTCAAAAACAACAACAACCACAATCACCGAGAGTTAGTTGGACTTTTTCATGAGCAGATGGAGAAAACTGATAGAGTTCACCTAGACACAGGCTGAGGAAAAGAGACTGTCTACCAATTGTACGAAGACTTCGTGGCCTAGATATGGGCATTGAAAATGATACATCCAGTGAAAAAAGCTGTATATTATTCCAGGGCAGTAGAACTGAATCCAGAGGCAACTCCTTTCATGCCCAAAACTGCTACAGAGACTCCTAGGGTACAGATTCATCTCATAGAACTCAAACATCCTAACAGTCAATCTGACATGGCAGCCAGCTCAGGTGTAGACATACAAGTCTATACTGATCCTGATTGTCAGTCCATACCAATGACTAACTCCAACATAGGAGCAGAGAGTTTAGTTGGTGACAAGAGAATTAGATATATTAGACCAGTCACTGGACCAATATGATGCTACAGGTAAGCCTGAAAATATAGTTACACACACACACACACACACACACACACACACACATATATGTGTATATATATATATATATATATATATATATATATATATATATATATATATATATATATATATATATATAGACAACAGTACTAGATATTGACTATGTGAAAAGTGCCATGCATGTGCTTGGATATGTTACTGCTATCCATGTGAATTACTGTATATTTGACTGTGCTTGCTTTTCATTTTGCTGTTGTGTTCATTTGACTGTGTTTTATATAATGTTCGTACCATGGTGTCTGTTGACTGTTTTGTATATACGCTAATATTTATAAATAAGATATACTTTATAAGTAGGCCTATTGATAGTGTTACTATTGTAACTAGCTAGCTTGACTTTGTTAGTTAATCATGATTATTACTTTTGATTGATTGTTGTGTATTATGGATATGCCTGTACTTTTGAAATGTACATTTGTCTTGTATTGGATATTGTCACTGTAGTATCTTCCCAGGTGATGCTGTGTATAGTGCCATGTCTACCACATGTACTGTTAGTGTACATTTATTTTCTTTCAATTTCAACAGCACCAAAGGTTGGCCAACTGCTGTCCTCCAATTACTGTCCCACTAAGGGTGCTGGGCGGGGCCGGGGGGGGGTGGAGCTGTGGAGGTTGGGACTGAAGGCCCAGGGAGGATTGAGGGGAGGAACTGTGGTACCTTGCACCCATGTGTGTAGGTACATGAGTGGCTGGAGAGAGTATTAAGAAGGGATGGGGGTAGTTATTGTGGAGAGAGGGCAAGAAAGATGTCTTTTAATCTCTAGTACCTAGCACTGTGGGATGTATGGGGTATTGGAGAGGACTAGCATCTCTGATGTGAGGGCTTGCTGAGCCTTTTTCAGGACTGTTTATCTACATTTGGTGTCCACCTTCACCCATTTCTCACCTGTGGCTTCAAGATACTGTAGCAATTGCATCAGTCACATCCCAGTAAAACTTCTGGGTGGATGGGTTAAACCAGGCTGTGAATAATCTAGAGGTCTCAAACTGTCAAATGAATTGGGGCATGTCTACCCCAAACTTGTGAAGACTCCCTGGATTTTAGTGGTATTTCCTAGTTATCCCTTTACTTGCCTGACTGTTCTTTAGTCTTCAGATTATCACCCATGTCTTGGCCCATAAAATGGGAGTGCTCTCAGAAGAGTGCGTCTAGCTCTCTCAGGGGCCTCCATCTAGCAGGGCAGTGCAGGGTTAGTGAGGGGGAACACAAGCTGACTCTACCCCCTCACTGGAATGAATAGATGAGAACGGTTTGTTCCAAGGCACTGTAGAGGGCTTAGATATTGCTCAGACATTGAAGATGCCAAGGTCATCCTGGGCCATCACCACTTGTTCTGATTTTTATCCTGCCATTGAATTTTGTGACTCAAGAAGAGAGAGTGAGGTTGATGACTTTGTGCAATTCTGCACAAAACTCTGCAAAAAAATTCAATTCATTCACAAGTCAAGAAATCACTTTAGATGTTATTGGTCTGCGTCAAAAATGAAGCACATGGTAAGTGTTTAATAAATGTTTGAATGAATGACTCTCTAGGGAATATCCTCAAATTAACTGGAACATTAGTATCACTGGTAGAGGATGTGGCTTCTTACTTTCTCACATCCACCTTGCTCACCCCCAAAATGCCAGTCAATTTAAATCTTTGGTCTCTAGCATAACTGTAATACAGCATAACTTGGCCCCCTCCTCTCTTTTCAGTCTTCTTGTGCCTTAGTCCTCTCTAAGTACTCTGTGATCCAGTGACGCTGGCCCCCTTGTCTTTCCTTGACCCTAACACTCTGGCCTGAGCATCTTCACTGGCTATCATCCCATGTCCAGAACTCTCTCCCTCCTGATTTCTCTGGCTTCATTCAAGTCTCAGCTAAAGTCATTCCTTCTGCAAAACATCTTTCCCAGACTTCCTATCTTAGAGCTTTCCTGAAGAGAGTATCTCCAATTTATCTTGTATACATCTTATTTCCACACAGTTGTTTGCATGTTGTCTTTTCTATTAGAATGTGAGCTAGACAACAGACTATCTTTTACCTTTCTTTGTAAGGCAGCTAGGTGGAGCAGTGGACAGAGCAGGAGTCAGGAGGACCTGAGTTCAAATCTCATCTCAGACACTTGACACTCACTAGCTGTGTGACCTTGGGCAAGTCACTTAACCCCAATTGCCTCATCCTGGGTCATCTCCAGTCATCCTGATGAATGTCTGGTCACTGGATTCAGATGGCTCTGGAGGAGAAGTGAGGCTGGTGACCTGCACAGCCCTCCGTCACTCAAAACAAAGTTGAGTGCAAGTCATGTCATCATTTCTCTGATGGCATGGTCTTCTTCAACAACAAAGAACAAACACACATGCAGAGGAGACTTCCTGTGATTTTTTTTCTGGATTTCCCCATTGGGATTTAGTCTGGTGAATTTTCTAGATTTGTCTAGAGGAATTTTGTGGAGGAATCTGGGCCCTGCTACCACACTTACTATCTTGTCTCTACCTCCAGACATTGTTTTTTAATGATAGCTCTTCTGGCCTAGAAATTTAATGGCAGTCCTTGAACTCAGCTCACCTTCTCTTCCTCCTATCTACTATTGAATTGAGATGGCTTTTGTAAGCGTAACATCAGGAAGCATTTGAGCCTGGCTTCAGGTGACTTGGGGCAAGTCACTTAAGATCCCTTCATGTTAGTTTCCTCATCTACAAAAAGGGAGTGTTGGGCTAGGGTATTTTTAAGTTCTCTTTACAGCCTGCGAATGCTTGCCCTCCCACAGGTCCAGCAGCTGGCTGGGGACAGGACTCTGAAGTTCCTGTAATTGTGTCACCATGGTCTTTCTCTAAAGGGAAGCCACTCTTCAGAGATGTAGTTAACATTCCCTGACGACTTTTCAGGACCTCGGCTTCCGAAGCTCAGGTATTGCTTATTGAAATTATTCATGTTGTGCTTATTTGCATCGCAGGGACCTAAGTGCTTTCTAGAAACACTGGCTGTAACTCTTGGTCCTTATCGACCAGTTTTCACCTTAAAACAGTATAATGCGGTTAAAACGTTCTCCAATTCATTACTAATTCCTTATTCACGATTTAGAATAGCAAAATACTTGTCTAATGGTTGTGTTAGAGAAGTATTCCTTGTTCTGTCACCTGCTTTTTGGCATAAATGATGGTCCTCAGAGAGGAATGTTACTGCTAAAGTAAATATGGAAATTTCAGGAAAAAAGGAGCTCCGTGTAAGCATTTTGCATAGCTTAAGCCTTTTACTACAGGTGCTTCCACTCTACCTTGGTAGTAGTTATGTTCCTATGTAGAAAATCTTCTACATCAAGAAAATCCTTTATAAGCTATATGAAAATTTGTACTTACAGAAAATAAATTAGGGAGAGACCATTTATATGCTTTTTAAAAAACCATAGTAATTTCCTTTAAATAACAATTCTCCTTATATTTAATTAGGGGGAAAGATGTTGTATAAACAACCTTTGAAGCACACTGTTGCATCCTTTTCCTATCCCTTGAAGTTTATCAGAATGTCCTAAGCTTTCTCTATATAAGCATGCCTTGCTTTATACTAACTTTATTGTTCTTATCTTTGATTTTTAATGCTATGCATAGGGCAATATGTACTTTGGATAGTCTTTTTAAAAAAACAATGGGCTGTTTAATGTGTATGTATTGTCTTTAAGGTTTTTTTTTAAAATTTGAATTCTCCAGGGAAGAAATGTATGTTTTGTTCTATCTTAATTGCTATGTGAAAGATCACTGGGCTTATTAGATAATGTAAATCTGATGATAAAGAGGATAGGAACTGGGGACTGATTGTTGAGGTAACTTCCTTTTGCCAGTGTAGGTCAGCACCTCATCTGCAGTGATAGGTTAAATTTTTATGTATGACTATAACAGCCTGCTGTAATAAGGGAAAATAATTTCAAGGCAACCCACAAGGTAGCAAAACAGAAAAAGGAAGCCATAGAATTACTCATAAACTGAAGAATGGTTTGTAAAAGAGACTTCTGGGTGGTCTCAAAAACAGAATGTCTTCATGATAAGAAAAAGAATTTGTATCTATATTACATCACCTGGGAAACAATAAGTGGTAAAGTGCAGAAGCCAGTATTTGATCAGGGGTGTAAAAATTGGGAAAACGTAGGGGAGTTTTGTCTCTTTTGGATGGGTTACCCAAGTCTGTGTGTTCAGCATACATATATACTTTTTGGCTACTGCATGTGACAATCGATAAACTCATTAACTTGAGATGATTTCTACTTCCTTATTTTTACAACCTGACAGCAACTTACAATCAAAGAGAGTTCCCTAGAAAAAGAGGTTAAACGATTTTCCAGTCACATAGCCATCACTGTCTGAAAGGAACTTAAATCCAGTTTGTCTTTCCTGGTTTGCTCCAGAGTTCTTTCTCTCTTTCCCTCTTCCTCCCCACTCCTCTCTCTCCGTCTTTCCCTCTTTTATTCTCTCTCCAATTCTACCTTGAACTCGTCAGAGAAGCTTTACTAGAAGCATTTCATGTACTTTTACATATCATGTAGAACTGGGGCTTGGTACTCAATGATATAATTAATACGTTATAACTGAATTCATTTGTAAAATCAAAAATCCCATTATAACATTGGTCAGCTGGTTGTTTATTTATAACATTGTTTCAATGGAACTAATTACCCCCTGTAGTATTTCACTTAATATCCAATTTTTTGAAACCTATTACTGTGGTTAAGTGGAGTGTGTGTCTCTATTGCATAAGTAGTATGCTTCTTCCTGTTCCATCCCTTTTCCTCATTCATCCTTCCCCCACCCCCACCCCCTTTGCATCGTGCCTGAAACTAACAGTGCTTTAACATACATTAGGAGGAAGTCTAGGAGTTCTTGACATTTTGACTTCTCTGTGAGCAAACAGAGAAGTTGACTCCATGAAGTGTTTTGCCAAAAATCTTACCTGAACTTAAAGATATGGCCTCCCTTTGTCTATAACAGTAAAAAGCCTTTTCATTAATTTACTGTCTAGTTGATTGAGTGGAGATTCTATAATTTTTTATTGCCCATTTGTATATATTTTCTTGACCATATTGGGGCTTAATCCAAGATTAGAATTACTGTGCAGGTAATTTCACTTTTGCAAATAATACTATTTTTTACAAGATAGATTTATTTAGAAAGCTGATCAACAACAACTGTTGATTCATTGCCAGGACATGCATCTTGTGTTGTTTTTCCAGTAGTGGTGGTGTGTAGTATTGAACCATCCATATTTTTGTCCAAGTTTCTTCATAACCAGGGGTACATATCTGTGATGCAGCTGCACTTAGATACCTTTAAGCAGTGCTTGATCTCACTGATCTGAGTGTACCTTTGACCATAATCTATTAGAGTTGTTCAGTCATTTTTCAGTTGTGTCTGACTCATTGCGACCTCATTTGGGGTTTCCTTGGCAAATACTAGAGGGGTTTGCCATTTCATTCTCCAGTCATTTTATAGATGAGTAAACTGAAACAAACAGGGTTAAGTAACTTGTCCAGGGTCACACAGCTAGTGAGTGTTTGAGACTAGATGAGTCTTCCTGACTGCAGGCCTAGCACTCTATCCACTATGCCACCTTGCTGCCAGAATAGATTACAACTCATCGTTTTTCTCATCCTCTCTGATTCTTGTCCATGCTCTCCCATAAACTCTACAGAGAGGATCTACTTAACATGCTAGAGACCCTCAGTATGTTTTTTTTTAAAGACCAAGGCAGTAGGCTATGCATATATTAATCTCTTGATTTTCATACATTACCAGACCACCTTCTATTCAGATTATGTTTACTTCATGTCTCGTTTCACACATACTGCAGGCTACTTAGCACTGTCATGCATTTCTTCATTGTCTTTGATCATCTGCAAGTTCCCATTCTTTGAAGAGGATGTTAAGAGATTGTTGATTATTGTTGACTGAGTACCCATATCTTGGATGGGCACTTCAGATGAATAATACTGTGGGCTCAGAATTGGATGGGTTGGGCTGGAACACTGTGTGGTAGCGAAATAGGAAGAATTGAGGAAATAGAAGAAATAGACATTCTTAAATAGACAATCGGATTTCTAGAGACTGAGCAGGTAGTAGGGTAGTCAGGAAGAAGGATACTAATCGTAAGCCTAGAAACTACAGAGAAATTGTAGACCATTAAGAATTGCTATCAAGTTGACCAGTGAGGTGGTTCAGGATGGCACCTACCAAGAGTCCCTCAAAGAGGGAGAGGATGAACTAACAGGCGGAGCCCTTCCTCAGCTGAGTGTGAGAAGGTGTCCCAGTAGGAGGCAAAGGTGTGATTCCAAGCCTGCAGGGCTCCAGTGGGCACAAGTGTCCTCTCTGCTCCTAGTCCCTGGCCCATTTGCTTAGCCCTGCTTGGCACTTCCACTTTGTGCCCCTGTTCTTTCCCACTTGATGGATCCTCTGAGCTTGCCAGTGGCAGGGCTTGCTTCTGTCTTCAGCTGCCTCCCCCTAACTAGGGGCACCTGTGAAGAAAATGAAATTCCCAGGAGCTGAAAAAAATATGAGATGATGAGATATAGTGACAGAAAGAAGAGAAGAAATAGCTCTCCAGCTGCAGGAACCTAATGCCAGCACTCAGCTACAGTGGTGTTGTCATAGAGCACTCTAAATCTATCCCTCGTGGATAGGACAGGAGTGGGAAACAATGATTACCTAGAAAAGCTGCTGGAAAATACATTTATTTTATGAGCCCTGAAGGAATGAATCTCAGGTTCAGAAGTTTACTTGCATGTTACCCTCACAAAAGTGAGAAGACTTCTCTTATGCCAGAAGATTTTGATTTCAAGGCCCCTCCCAAGAGTAATACTCCATCAAGACACCCAAAACCCAGCATGGAAGCTCTGGTGGCACAGTTCCAGGCAGAGCAGAGCTGCCTGAGCCCAAAGCAAAAGCTGAGGATCCCTCCCAGGAGAGAGAGGTAGAATTCCTCCCCCATGAAGGTTCACAGGTGCAGGACCAGGAGAGTGAACTGTCTTTCTTCAACTTTCAGCTGCAGGCTCCAGAAGGGTGCTGATGTCCTTGACTCTCAAAATCATAAAAAGCCCAGTGGAAAGGCATCAACTCCCAAAAGGAGTCACATTTAGGAAGCTAAGAAAAAGAGGAAAAATCATTCTGGATGACAAAAAAGGGCAACCTCTGGTAAAGAGCTCCTATGGCTATTTCCATTTCACAAGACAATCCCCTTGAAAGACCCCTGAGCTGTTCTGATGAGGGAGATGGCGACAAGAGAAGAAGGAAAGGAACTGATAAATAAATATGTGCTTTACGTCCATACTCCCAGGTGCACACTATGCAAGTAACATTCTTGCACAGAAAACATAGTGAAGTTTCAGAACATTAAGAGAAGGGCTGGTGTACTTCTGTAGGATCCAAAAGCACCTTTATAGAAACTGGAGAAAAGAAGGAGCATTTGCATGTTGACATTTTAAACTGTAATTCTGAAAGAGATAGTAGCAGCTCCCAGGATGAAAAAGACTTGACTTTTGTGGTGACATTTCAAGAAAACACCATCCAATAAATACAAGGGGAGTGAAGAAAAACAAGACAGTATTTGTTATTATTCAACAAATACAACAAAAAAGCCCTCCATACGCCTTGACAAAAACTGTTTAAAAAGTGGACTCCACCTTGGTCCACTTTTAATGTTGTCCAAGAAACACTCTGTCCTGTTCCATGTGAGCTCCTCATCACTGCTGCTTTTTGCCCTTTGTTCTCGGAGAGGACCCATACCCACCTCCCATACCCACAATGTCAGGGAGGTGATGCTGTGACATGCAAATGAATTGGATTTAAGTGAGGAAGGGCTGTGCAAAGTCTGTTTCTAAATAGGATTCTAAAAGTAAGATGGCAATACTTGTGCCCTGGGAGTTTCTGAAGTACCCGTCTGCCACCATGGCAAGAACTGCTGACTGGAGGGAAGGATCAGAACTCCCCAAGTCTCTCAGCCTTTATGATCTTAGAGCCAAAAAAAATCAGATTCTCAGGTGACTATCTGATGAAACAATAGAGGTACCCAAACTGCATGAAAATATGGCAATAATTCTTATAGAATTTTTTGTGTTGATAAATGAAAGTAGGTCCATCTTGAAGACCAAGAAATATAATCACTGGCTCTGGGGAAAACATGAAATATTAAGTCTTAGTTGAAAAGACTTAACGTTTTAAGCCAGATTTGTAACTGCATCAGGTCTCATTTTATGAGGAGCACCTAGTCATCACAACCACTTATCATCTTCTATCTATACAGAGCTAAATCACAGCAAACATGAATGTGACAGAATTACGCAAATTTCATTAAATAATAAGTGCTGTCCATTGCATTCATAACCAAATATGCCAGAAAATGCTTAGATACTTTTAAAAATATAGTGACCACACTTGACTTATTTTTATAATTTTGTTCCTCTTCAAATATGTGATGCCAAGGCTGATTTTGTACAGTAAACAAGTTGCATGAGATTTAGATCTGGAAAGATCATCTAGTAGATATTCCTTCTGGTTGTGTGATTTCAGAGCCAAAAGCTTCCTCCCATACCCCAATGTAAAAAAAAAAAATCATAAAATTTTCTGCAGACTGAAACTAAAGTTCCAGAGTGGTAAAGCTTTGATCACTGTTGCAATTCAAATACCCTGGGTATAGGGAACAGTATGTGCCTATCAGATACACACACATATACACACACACATACACACATACGTATGTATGTATGTGTGAATGTATATATGTATTATATCTACATACATGTACACATACATGTGTGTCTTAGTGTGAATTTCTTTGAAATAGATTCTAAGAGGTACAGTGAGACTATGCACATCTCAGGAAGCATAAGTTTATTGTGAACTAATAGAGGAGTTCTGGTGTATGCCAAGGCACTTGGTAAAAAAACCTGAGGAGATAGCCCTACTCCAAAGTACTTATTCTCATATATATGTATGTATGTATACATAGATGTACATATATATGTGGGGTGTAGGATGTGTTCAGGGAGGACCAGTACCTTTGGTGTGATGGCTGCCGAGCCCTTTTTGGGGCTCTTTCCACCCTTGGTGTCCACCTGTTCTGCCTAACTCTCACCTGTGGCTCCAAGAAGCTGTAGCATGTGCAGCAGCCACACCCCAGTAAACCATTTCAGCAGACAGGACAAACCAGGTTGAGGGTAACCAAGGGTTCTCAAACCCATTGGTGAGTTAGGGGGGTGTCTTCCCCAGCATGTGAAGACTTCGTCTGGTGGAATGGGCAGATGAGAACAATTTGTTCCAACGGCCATGAAGGCAGATGAAGCAGGTGATGTGGAGCACTTAGTGCTTGGTTAGACACTGAAGACACCAAGGTCATCCACTGCATCCCGAGTCATCGCCTGCCTTCTTGACTCTGTCCTGCCACTGGACTATGATGATACTGGAGGAGAGAGTGAGGCTGATGACTTCATGCAACTCTGCCTCACTTAAATCTAATTGACGCACAAATCAAAAGACATGACCCATACCATTTCACTATTATGCCTCAAAGTCCAGTGACGACAGGAAAGTGGTGAAGCAGCAGGTGTGGATACACTGGGAGCTGTAGTCACAACCCTGCACACAGGTGGCCCAGGCCATAGGGTCATTTCTCATTGGAAGCAGCAGTGAGACTCGGCAGCCCCCTGGGTGTCTGAGCAGCCTTTTAAGGATCGCACTGCTCACCTCCTGGTGTGAGCAAGGTGGCTGAACGGGATTTATCGGGGCTGTTCACCCCCAGCCGACAGGTTTACCTGACCAGCAGGGCCTGTCGACCCTGAAGGAGCTCGCTGTGAGTAACGGATGAGGCGGGAGGCAAAGATGTAAGGCAACTCCGTTTATTCAAACTAGCTCAGGCACTTATATAGTATCATGTACGCCTTAGTTACGTAAACAGCACAAGCAAGATTAAACTAGTTTAAGCAAGTTTTGCTACTGCTTTCCAGCCACGTTTCAGGAAGTATCTGGTGGTGAACAGGGGCGGAACCCTTCCTCCCAGCGCCATCTTGTTCATGCCTTACCAATCTCCCCTCAGATTACCTGAGCCGTGATTGGTGTATGCCATCCAAGAGAGCTGAGGGTTGGCAATTCCCTTACAGGTGGCTAGAAAAGTTTCCCTAAACACTGTCTGCTTACCCAACCCTGGCCTGATTACCGCGGCAGGCAGGGAATCGAACTATGCAGTTGAAATACAAAAAAATGTACAAAATGTACGAAAACATCTGCAAAGATCATTTCACTCACCATTGGCACATGGAATGTGGGCACACTAATAGACAACACAAAATCTAGTAGACCTGAAAGAAGAACTGCTCTTATTACAAGACAACTCAACAGGTATTGCATCCAAATAGCAGCCCTGAGTGAAACAAGGTTGGCAAATGAAGGCCAGCTTACTGAAGTTGGAGCTGGATACACCTTTTTCTGGAGTGGGCGCAGTGAAGGGGAGTGCCGTGAAACTGGCGTGGGTTTTGCAATCAAAACTAATCTAATCAGCAAGCTGGTATGCCTGCCAAAAGGAGTGAGTGACAGGCTCATGACAATGCAATTGCCACTCACAGGAAAACGTCATGCCACCATCATCAGTGCCTATGCTCCCATCATGACAAACCCTGATGAAGTCAAAGAAAAATTTTACGAAGACCTAGAGACTCTTATCATCAATGTACCAAAAGAGAACAAGCTTATAATTCTGGGTGACTTTAATGCTAGAGTAGGCTCAGACTACCAGACTTGGCAGGGAGTCCTAGGGAGGAATCGAGTTGGAAACAGCAACAGCAATGGTCATTTACTGCTGAAGACTTGTGCATCACATGATCTCATCACCAACACTGTCTTCCATTTACCTAAATGCAATAAAACTTCATGGATGCACCCTTGCAGCAAACACTGCATGTTGTCTCCTCCATTGGACTATGAGCTCCTTGAAGGAAAGAAAGGCGCCAAGTTTTTACCTTTCTCTATATCCTTAGCACTTAGCTCAGTGCCTGGCACATGGTAAACACCCAATAAATGCGTGTGGATGATGAATGGAAATCATGTTATATTATGAACTTCTGAGGAAGAGTTACTAAGCTTGAAGAAGAAAAAGACTAAAGATGTGTTGGGGGCACAAAATAGCCGAAGCTGCTTCAAGCATAAAGTATATGGAAAGGGAGTTCTAGATGCTACATTAGAAAGATAAGGTCTTGCCAGACTGTGGGGGGGTCTTATGTTCTGGCAGTAGAGCTTCTCTGTCTTTCCACGCATTAATTCACATCTCACTTTTTCTAGGAGAAGCTTTTCCCAGTCCTCCTTCATTTTAGTGCCTTTTCTCTGAATTGATCTCCAACTTACCCTGTTTGTTTTCGTATATATCCTGTTTGAACATTAGCTGTTTGCATGCCATCTCCCTCCTTAGACTATTAACTCTTTGAGAGCAAGGATTGATTTTTGACCTTTTTGTGTGTTGAACAGCAGTTTCCTGGTTAATAAATGCTAGTTGACTGATGGAAGTCACTCCTCTACTTCTTGGAGAATTCTAAGCTTATAACATTTGGGGCTGTGTAGATTTTCTGGAATGTATTCTAATACTTGTCTTGACATGTCTCATCTCTTCTTTAGCTTGCTTTATACAATAATTTTGGATTATCCAAACATTCTCTAGGATGGTTCCTTTTCTTTGTTCTTTCTTGATTGTTTCCCACCTTCCTGATTTTTTGCTCTTAGGATAGGAAAGTACAATACAGAGTCAGAGATATTAGGGATAATTCTCCACCATGAGGGACCCTCCCCTCCTCCCACCCCAAGTAGAACTGAAATAGCATGGTTATGTAAACCAGAAAAATTAGAGTTACCTGAACATTTAGTTACAAAAAGCCAATGAGTGTGCAGTCTGTCCCAGACAAAAAAATAAGTTAGAAATCTACTTAGAGAATTTTGTTTTACATGGAATTTTTAATTCTTGGTAGGAACTAGGGTGAATTTGAAGATCTGCAATGAATCCTGAAGTTGTTTGCTTCCAAAGCAAACCTAAGGGCCAGAATCTTGATAGTCTGAAGTTAACCTGACTGGCCTTGGCTCACTGAACCCATGAAAGATCAAGAGTGGGTCTGGTCGCTTTCTTTTCCCCAAGGGACTTTCCAAAGAGAACTAGAAAATATATGTTATGTCTTTTAGAGTCCTTTGGACTGATCTCCTACCTAAACCAGGTGCACACATACTACCAGGCAGTTGTGGAAATATATTTGCAAATAAGACCATCTTTTTCCTTCATATTTTTCCAGCAGTTTCTGTCGGATGATTGTAGTTCTTTGTCATGAAAGACCATGAGATGTCCCCTTGGTATTTTAAAAATTCTATACCCCTTCTGTTCCCCTTACCCCCATTCCTGCCTGCTAGTGCATATAGAGGCAGGTTTGTTTTGGTTTTGTTCTTTTTGGTCTGATACTATTAGCACACATTGTATTTGATGATCCTTGGGTTTGACTCTTCTCTGCTAGCACTTACCTCACTGTTTTCTAGCCTGGGAAAAGGTCTCTTAAATAGTAATGTATGTTGTGATCATCAAACTACTAAATTAGTACGTAGATTACTAATTTATATTACTTAGATTACTAATTCGGATTGGTAAGTGTTTCATTTAAAAGGATATGTTAAGGTATCCTATGTTTACCAAATGTTCAAAATGTGCCAATAAGTGCATGTTAAAATTAGTTTGGACTGACTCTTGCTCCAGAGATGTGGTGTTTCTGACCATGTATTTTCCTTACAGATATCTCCATGGTAATTTAAAAGATTCTTTATAAATATGATTCTGTGTTTTCTAGACCCCTAAGTCCCTTGATATAGAAAGATGAGGGGTTTTGGATTTTTTGTTTCTTTGCTTTTGTGGGGCAAATTAGTATGGGCAGAAGGATGAGATATCTGGAATTAAGTTTCTTTTCAACCAGATACTCATTGTTAACCACTGATTATTAGTGAAAAACAAAACTCAAGTCTATGCTGATTTGTTTTGAGAAGGATTTCTCAGGAAATGGGATACTGAGTCACTGGACAAAATGGATTTTTTTGTTATTGTTCATCATAGTTATTCGTACATATTTTCTTTTGGCTATTTATATTGTTTTGCATTACCTTTTAATAGATATTCAGAATGTAATTGCAGTTAGAGTGTGTTTTTTCTTAAAAGTTTATTGATTAATGGTGATTATAATAATCCACTTCAGAGTCCTCCTATGTCCTCAACTCTATTTATTAGTCATAGGTAGGGTTGCTAACTCTTTCTAAGTAGAAACAAAACAGTCTAAAACCAGGAATCATGCGTCTTTTGGAAAAGAGGCAATGTGTTTATGAGTTATGATCATACCAGTTTAAAAGGATAGTCTTTGTGATAGAGTCCTCTGAGAATTTCTTAGGTGATATTGAGGAAGAAATGACTAATGGTTCATTCATTTGGTTTTACCTCTGGATAACACTTTTTTCTATTGGTATTGGATGGTTCTTTTATTTGTTTTATAATAAGTCACTTATCTTGTGTTCTTATTTTCTATTACATGAGCAAAAGACTCTTTGGTGAATAATAGGGAATTAATTTTTAATTTTAGAAAGGCATTTGAAGGAGAATAATCTTTGCCTTGTAATTAGGTATTTTAACTTAGCTTTGTCTTTGAAACTGTACCAATACAAGGGACTATGTGTTTTTCCATAGCTTAATCCCATTTTTCTTCTATTTGCACCGTTCAGTCATTTATGAGTGGGATAGGTTTAGTGAAGACTTCTCAGATTGTAATTCTTCTCCCAGTGGTGAGGTAAGACCGAGAGGCTCAAGGTTACTATATTTTTAGAACAGAATAATTCCATATAAAGATATAAAACTAAGTAGTACATTAGGGTCTCAATGATTGGATAAAGTTTACCTAATTCTTCAATGTCTTCATTTCAAAAGGGATTGGTTAGATTTCATGTCTAGAATGTAAGATCATATTCTCAGCTAATGAGAATAATGGTCAGTGGGGGGGGAGGGACTTGCATTAGAGTCTATATAAATCACTGCCTTTTCTTTGTCTTCGGCTTTCCTACTCCAGGTGAACTGCTGTAGGATTGTCCAGATTCTCAAGAATCGAATAAATCTCTTTTCTGTCATCACTTTGAGAGGCCTCTGAGTAATTGATTTATGTAGGGACCTGAGCCATCCCACACATTTATGTGCAGCTAGACCACTCTGGGAGTCAACACAGTGAGGTTAACAAATGAGAATCTATAGTATATGCTGATATCTGGAAAAAGTAAGAAAAACAAAATATAAACTAAAATCACTTAAAGATCAATTGACCCAGAAACCATCTGGCCTTTGAAAACTTTAGGCAAGGACTGGTATATGAGGATTAAGTGCCATTAGAGTAAAGAAAATCATTGTCACCACCAAAATTTAGGTATGATTGACCTTAATGGAGATCTGTAGCAAGTTGTTAAGCTATTTCAATAGATGGGACCTGTTTTGTTTAAAGGGCCTAATCGTATCATTTCTTCCCCCATTATTGAATGGGGTCATTACAAAGATAACTTATATGGTATGTCCTTTATCCTTGCTCTCTGCCCAATGTGTGTCTTTTTTATATTAAAAATATCAGTTTATTTCAGAAAATAATTCTTTCACTTTCAAAGTTGGGAGGTGATCTGAAGAAATTTTTATTTTGAAATTTCCTCTCCCTGATTCACATCCATGTTCCCTTTGTATAGTATGTGTTGGTTTAATAAAGGAAAGTAGATAATGCTTTGGTTGAGTCTTTAAGCCTATCAATTTGTAGGTTATTGTAGGCAAGGTCAAATTTTAATTTTTCATGAGTGAGCAAAGAAAATGGCCTTGACCACTCCCTTTAAATCTTGTTTTCAATAGAGAGTTATGGCCTTGACCACTCCCTTTAAATCTTGTTTTCAATAGAGAGTTAGGGCTTTTCTAGAGGTGTTGTACTTGGGAAGAGTGTCATTCTCTTTGCAAAGGTCACAGGTAATTATTTTTGGAACGAGAGAGACTAACTGAAGGGAACCTTAAAATGGATGATGTCTTTCTTGAAACGAAAGTAGGATAATTGAACTCCTAGAACATGAAATATGCTTGGATTTCAAGCCCAACAACCTCATTTTAAAGCTGAGGAAACAGACTTAGAGAGACACGAGCTTTGTAAAGTTACCCAGCTGGATAATGGCAAAGGTGGGACATGAATCCCCAGGTCTTTGAGCTCCTACTTCACTGCCCTTTCTGCTCTACTATACGCAGTCTCTGGAGTTGAGACTCTAGAGTTTGAACTGCTTGCCTCATCATCAGCTTCTTGTTTACCTGGAGATAATGGAATAGCTTACCTTTGTAAGACTCTTAACTTTCCATTTTTGTGTATGCAGATTGGAAGAAGGTTTTGTGATTTTGCATTTTCTCCATTTTCTAAAGTTGTTACACCCTGGCTTGTGCTCTGTGTAGATTAGAGGAAAATATGTATGTTGCCTCTTAATCACCTTCCCCACATTCACAGCCTCAGCCAGGACACCCAGCCTGTGGATAGAACATTCTGCCTCTGTACCTCAGTACATTGCTAAAGTTGACCTTGTATGGCACGGCTTTTTTGTAAGGGAGTCACTATATTTGAGGAAATCTGATGCCAAAATTAGTAATGTTCCTTTAGGGTCTTATCACCACCAGTGTTTTAAAGTGCAAGAGACTTTGGTTATGTTTTTATTATAAAGATGAGGCTTAGAGAGAGTGGAATTTTGTTTTGGAGTGTGGGAGAGAAGTTAACTCCTGCAGAGCAAAGGTTTACTTGGTATCTTCTGGCCAGATGCTTGTGAAGGACGCTCTGGGAATTCTGATGCCAGCTGGCAGCAGGAGCTGCTATTGTGACTTTCCTGTGTTCATCAATGCATTTTGGCCCCAACCTGCTGATCTTTTCCTTGACAGCAGTGTTTCTATAAGGCTTTTTGCTGGGCCTCCTCCTTCCCGTACCCATCTTAGCTAAACACTTCCAAAGTCTACCCAGTCTGTTGGTATTCCAATAATAGGCATCAGTGACCCTCCTTTGTAAAGAAGCTACTGGTACCACCTCACTCACTTCTTTCCCACTGTTTGAGGACCCGCCAGCCCCCAGCATTTCCTCATAGTTCCCTTGCTGGAAGGAAGATGATCCTTGTACTTAGGTCTCTCAGTAAGATACTTTGTGCTATCAGACCTGGGGCTTCCGTTTCACAGACCTTTAGTTAGCCCTGTCTTTTGAAATTCCTTCTCATCCCTCCAGTTCACTCCCCAGATCCCAGACACTTCTTACCTCCATTCTCCTAAGCATCAGATTCCTCTCTGCCCTGCCAGGGTGTGATGGCTGCCCTCTCTAGGTCTTGGTATTGGTGAAATGGGATCTCAAATGGATTATGACCTTTGTGAGGGAGGCCTGGACCCTCCCATCTCCCAAACTTTCATGTTTCCAGTCTCCCTTCATCGTGCTGCCCTTCTCCAGCTTCCTCACTCCAATCAGCTGACAAATTTTACAACCTCTCTTTAACTTCGACGCAACAGGTGGCTTAGTGCCTAGAGTGCCAAGCCTGTAGTCAGGAAGACCTGAGTTCAAATCTGGCCTCATACATTTACTAGCTGTGTGACTCTGGTTAGTCACTTCTGTTTGCCTCAGTTTCCTCAATTCTAAAATGGGGATAATAATAGTACCTACAGTGCAAGGTTATGAGGATCAAATGAGATATTTGTAAAAAGCGCTTGGTATAGTCCTGGCACATAATAGGTGCTATGTAAATGCTTATTCACTTCCCCTTCCCTCCACTTCCCTTACCACCTTCTCTCCATCCACACAGCTATCCAGCTTAGTCTGGGCCCCAGTCATGGCTGGCCTAGGTTATTGCAACAGTCTTCTAATTGGTCTTCCTGACTCACTTCTCATTGTTCCACTTCATCTCACACACTGCTGCCATGGGATTTGAGCGTAATATAATATAATAGCTAGCATTTATGTGAGGCCTCAAGGTTTGCAAAGAGCTATGTAATGATCCCAACTGTTATCAATTCCAGAGACTTCCTATTGTCTCTAGAATAAACTTCTCTGTTAATTTAACTCCACTGTGGTATCAAACTCACATAGACACAGGGCCAAATAATATGTACATGAGGATTCCTGGAGGCTGCATAGTTTTTTTTTTTAAATCAGATATCATGACTTTTTTTTTTCCTAAAGTCTGAGCTACATAAAGTGTCACAAAATATACTCAAGACCTTTTAACCTTAGGTTGGCCCTTTCCTTTTTTCTCCCAATGCAGTATACCTTGGGGATATTACAGGTTTGATTCTAGACCACCTCAGTAAAGGGAGTATTGTGACACATCTTTTGGTTGCTAAAAGTTATGTTTATATGCCCAGAGGGCTATAAAAATGTGCATATACTTTGACCCAGCAATACAGCTTCTAGGGCTGTATCCCAAAGTGATCATAAAAATGGGAAAAGGACCCATATGTACCAAAATATTTATGGCAGTTCTTTTTGCGGTAGCCAAGAACAGGAAATCAAGGGGATGCCCATCAATTGGGGAATGGCTGAACAAGTTGTGGTATATGAATGTAATGGAATACTATTGTGCTACAAGAAATGATGAGCAGGCAGACCAGAAAAACATGGAAAAACTTATATGAACTGATGTTGAGCAAGGTGAGCAGCCCCAGGAGAACATCGGATACAGTAACAGCCACAAGTGTGTGAGGACTATTTTTGATAGACAGCCTTTCACAGCAATGCAAGGACCTAAAACATTTCCAAAGGACCCATGATAAAAAATGCCATCCACGTCCAGAGAAAGAACTGTGGAGTCTGAACACAGAATGAAGCAGACTATTTTCCCTTTTGTTATGTTTTGTTTTTCTCATGATTTATCCCATTCATTTTAATTCTTCTATGCAACATGACTAATGAAAACATGTTTAATAAGAATGTATATGTAGAGTTCACATAAGATTGCATGTTGTCTTGGAAAGTGAGGGAGGAGGGAGTTGGAGAAAATTTGGAACTCATGGAAGTGATTGTTGAAAACTGAAAACAAATTTTGAAAAAAATGAAAGTTATGTTATACTATATATTATAACCTATAAAATGCACAGTAGTATTATGTCTAAAAATGTACGTATCTTAATTAAAACATACTTTTATTGCTAAAAAATGCTAACCATAATCTGAGTAATCTTTTTGCTGGTGGAGGGTTTTGCCCCACTCTCAATGGCTGCTGGCTTACCAGGTTGGTGGTTACTGCAGGAAGCTGTGGCAGTCTCTTAAAATAAGACAACAATGAAGTTTTCCAGATCGATTGCCTCTGCCTTGCATTTGAATACTTTGAGGCCATTGTAGAGTTATTATTGGCCTAATTTCAGTACTGTTGTGTCTCAGGGAACAGGAAAGTGCAAGGAGAGGGAGAGAGACTCGGAAGAGCCAGTTGGTGGAGTAGTCGAACACACACAACATTTACTAATTCGGTTTACTTTCTTATGTGGGTGTGGCCCATGGTGGGCAATCCCCCTCCCCCATTAAAATGGGAACATCAAAGATCACTGATCACAGAGCGCTCTAACAAATATGATAATAATGAAAAGGTTTGAAATATTAAAAGAATGACCAGAATGACACAGAGAGGTGATGTGAGCACATGGTGTTGGAAAAATCCTTGCTCCAGGCAGAGTTGCCACAAATGCAGTATTTCTCAAGGGCAACAAGATGAAGTGCACTAAAACAAGGTATGCTGGTACATAAACAAACAATTTTGTAATAATGAGCTGGTTTGTAAAATGTTTTTCACCCAAGTGCACAATTCTTTTCACCTTCCTTGAACACTGACAACGCATAAATAAATTAACTCAACAGCCCCATGTGTGTTAGCTGCTGGAACTCTCAGCTGAAGGACTGCCCAAAGAAGATTATGGCAATAACAATAAGCAGCCATTACTTTTCTCAGACATATTAATTACAAAGTTTTAAAATGTAATATGTGTTGTTGTACCTTTGTTGATTTTGTTAAGTATTTCCTGATTACATTTTAATCTTGTTCAGCAAGCACTGGGAGTGTTGTTGGCCACATGTACCTTGTGTTGGGATGTTTCACACCTCCGCCGTACACAACCTGACCCCAGTTTGTCCTCATTAGACACACCTGCACTCCAGCCAAACTTGCTTCAGTTCCATCTTCCATCTTTCCGTCTTTGCACTGGTTGTCTCTCATACTTGTTAGGTCCTGTGTCCTCCCCTCTGCCTCATGATGCCTCACTGTTCCTTTAAGACACATGTTAGACACCATCTTCTATTTAAAGCCTTTCCTGATCCTCCCAGTTGCTACAACCTTCCCTCCCAAGATCCCTTGTTTTAAATTACTTTGTGTGTATTTGTATTTATTCACTTCATATTCTGTATTCGTTTATATATGTATTTGTTGACTCCCCCATTAAGATGTAAATTTCTTTTTTTTTTTATTTTTTAAAAGCACTAGAAGATTAATTATTTTTTTTTATTTAACTTTTAACATTTATTTTCACACAATTTTGGGTTACAAATTTTCTCCCCTTTTATCCCCTCCCCCCCCCAAACCCAAGCTTTCTAATTGCCCCTGTGATCTATCTGCTCTCTCCTCTATCCTCCCTCCCTGTCCTTGTCTCCGTCTTCTCTTTTGTCCTGTAGGGCCAGATAGCTTTCTTGACCCCTTAACCTGTATTTCTTGTTACCCAGTGGTAAGAACATTACATTTGGTCCTAACACTTTGAGTTCCAACTTCTTTAGCTCCCTCCCTCTCCACCCCTTCCCCTTGGAAGACAAGCAATTCAATATAGGCCATATCTGTTTAGTTTTGCAAATGATTTCCATACTAGTTGTGTTGTATAGGACTAACTATATTTCCCTCCATCCTATCCTGTCCCCCTTTACTTCTATTTTCTTATGGTCCTTTCCCTCCCCATGAGTGTCGACCTTGTATTGCATTCTCTTCCCCATGCCCTCCCCTCCATCCTCCCCCCCACCCTGCTTGTGCCCCTGTCCCCCACTCTCCTGTATTATGAGATAGGTTTTCCTATCAAAATGAGTGTGCATTATATTCTTTCCTTTAGTGGAATGTGATGAGAGTAGACCTCATGTTTTTCTCTTGCCTCCCCTCTTTATCCCACCAATAATAAGTCTTTTGCTTGCCTCTTTTATGAGAGATAATTTGCCCCATATAACTTCTCCCTTTCTCCTCCCAATATTTCTCTCTCACTGCTTGATTTCATTTTTTTTTTAAGATATGATCCCATCCTCTTCAATTCACTCTGTGCACTCTGTCTCTATGTATGTGTGCGTGTGTGCATGTGTGTGTGTGTGTGTACTCCCACCCAGTACCCAGATACTGAAATGTTTCAAGAGTTACAAATATTGTCTTTCCATGTAGGAATGTAAACAGTTCAACTTTAATAAGTCCCTTATGACTTCTCTTTGCTGTTCACCTTTTCATGGTTCTCTTCATTCTTGTGTTAGAAAGTCAAATTTTCTTTCCAGCTCTGGTCTTTTCATCAGGAAAATTTGAAAGTCCTCTATTTCATTGAAAGACCATTTTTTCTCCTGAAGTATTATACTCAGTTTTGCTGGGTAGGTGATTCTTGGTTTTAGTCCTAGTTCCTTTGACTTCTGGAATATCCTATTCCATTCCCTTCTATCCCTCAACGTAGAGGGTGCCAGATCTTGTGCTATCCTGATTGTATTTCCACAATACTTGAATTGTTTCTTTCTAGCTGCTTGCAATATTTTCTCTTTCACCTGGGAATTCTGGAATTTGGCCACAATGCTCCTAGGAGTTTCTCTTTTTGGATCTCTTTCATGCGGTGTTCTGCGGATTCCTTGAATATTTATTTTGCCTTCTGGTTCTAGAATCTCAGGGCAGTTTTCCTTGATAATTTCATGGAAGATGATGTCTAGGCTCTTCTTTTGATCATGGTTTTCAGGTAGTCCCAGAATTTTTACATTGTCTCTCCTGATTCTATTTTCCAGGTCAGTTGTTTTTCCAATAAGATATTTCACATTATCTTCCATTTTTCGAATCTGCGCGGTATGTTCTGAGATATCTGTCTTTCTCATAAAGTCCTTAGCGTCCATCTGTACCATTCCAGTTTTGAAAGATCTATTTTCTTCAGTGAGCTTTTGAATCTCCTTTTCCATTTGGTTAATTCTGCTTTTGAAAGCATTCTTCTCCTCATTGGCCCCTTGCACCTCCCTTGCCAGCTGAGTTAGGCTAGTTCTCAAGGTGCCAATTTCTTCAAGATTTTTTTGGTTCTCCTTTAGCAGGGAGCTGATCTGCTTTTCATGCTTCTCCCTCATCCCTCTCATTTCCCTTCCCAGTCTTTCCTCCATCTCTCTAACTTGATTTTCAAAATTCCTCTTGAGCTCTTCCATGGCTCAAGCCCATTGGGTGGGCTGGGACACAGAATCCTCGATTTCTGTGTCTTTGCCTGATGGCAAGCATTGTTCCTCCCCATCAGAAAGGAAGGGAGGAAGTGTCTTTTCTCCAATAAAGTACCCATCAATAGTTTTATTTCTTTTCCCTTTTCTTGGCATTCTCTCCAACCAGTGGCATGACCTCTGAATGTTCTCCTCACACCCACCTCGCCTCCTGGTCCTCCCAGACAGCGTTTGGGGACTGAGATTCAAATGCTGCTTCCCGCCTTAGGGTTTTTGGCGGGGGCAGGGCTGCTATTCAGTGTTAAATTAAGTTCAGGTGCTGGGGTCAGGGGCAGGGCCGCCTCTCTGGCTCAGTTCCCTTAGGGGGTTTATGCACAGACCTTCCACAATGGATCCAGGCTCCCCCCCGTTTGGGGAGCCCCTGTCTGCAGCCGCCTCTCAGCTTCTATCTCCTGGGGGGGCCCGAGCCATGGGGGCACCCCACTCCCCTCTCAACCCGCCAAAGAGACTCTCTCACCTACCCCTGTCAGTCACCTGTTGGTGGGGGGGCTTGTGCCGCCGCTGAAGATCCCATCTCTGGAGCCTTCTCAGATCTGTGCCTCTCCGAGCCACGGCCGCCGCCGCCGCCGCAGGTCCGGGCTGGGCTCCGCGTCTGAAGCGCGACGGACCTTTTGCGAGAGGTTTGCAGGTCCCTCTGTGAGTGGGGGGACCCGAATGGCCGCTGGAGATCCCGTCCCCGTAGCCCTCTCAGATCTTTTCCTCTTGGTGTCGTGGCCGCGGCAGGGCTGCACTCTGCTCTCCGTCCCGGCGCCCAGTCCACGGTGCGAAGGACCCCCCGCGAGAGGTTTGCAGGTCTCTCCAGAGCAGAAATCTCCCTCGCTCCAATATTCCGTGGTCTCTGGGCGCAGAATTCGCCCTGGCTTGGTCCCCTCTAGCCGGTCTGTGGTTTGTGGGTTCGGAGCTATGTGTATGTGCGTCTTTCTACTTCGCCATCTTGGCTCCGCCCCAAGATGTAAATTTCTTGTCAGCAGGGGATTATTTTGTTCTTTGCACTTGTATCCCCAGTGCTTGGTAACATAGTAAGTGCTTAATCTCTCCTTGATTGAGTTCATGTTTCAACTGAGAAGCAAGAGGAAGACTTTGAAACTTCTGGATTTGGAGAGTGATGTGGTCAGACCTGTTGTGCTTTAGGTGTAGCAATTTGGTAGTTGTGGGGTCAATGGATTGGAAAAAGAAGAGACCAGAGATAGGGATGGCTTTTACAATAATCCACCCAAAAGATGATGAGAGCTTTAACCAGGGTAACAATTATGAATAGAGGGAAGGACCCTGATGTGAGAGACTGGAAGTAGAACCATTTAGACTTGGCAACTGACTTGGGATGTGGTGGTTGAGGGAAAAAAAGAATCAAAGATGACTGGGATTGTGAGCCAAAAGGGTGATAGTGTGTCATCAATGGAAATGAGAAAGTCTGAAGAAGGGATGGATTTGAGAAGAGAGAAAAGACTTTTGATCTAGACATGCTGAGTTTGAGAGGCTGATGAGATCTGCAGATGAAAATATTCAACTGATAGTTAATGTTGTGGGACTAGAGTTCAGAGGAGACATTAGGACTGGATGTATAGATTTTGTCATTGTCTGCATAAAGATAATTTTAATCCCAAGAGGGCTGATGAGATCACCTAGAGAGAGAAGTCCTTAAAACAGTCTTCATACCTGTACTTAGTAGGTCGGAAGAGGAAGAGGATTCAGCCAAGATGAAGAAACCATTAGACTTGGAGGGGGGAGGACCAAGAGATGTATGTCAGAGAAGCCAAGGGAGGAATGTCCAAGGGGGAGAGGTGATTGATACTGTAAAATTAACAGTAGGGACCTCAAGAAGGGAGAGCTTAAAAAGCCATTAGACTTAACAGATAAGAAGTCAATGATAAAATGAGAATAATTTCAATCAAGTGATGGGACTTAGAAGCTAGTTGGTAAAGGCTTCAGACTCAGTGATTGGGGCCTCATCTTGGTCCATCATTCTTGACTATGACTACCATCCTTTTTATAGCCTCATCACCTTATATTTTATCTTTTTCATCCCAAAGAAATCTGAAGCTTATTTCTGTATCCACCTTTAAGAGAAAAGGCAGCTGGCTCTAGTTTTTATCATTTGATGAAAGAGAAGTCATATGAATCACTATAATTTTCATTGGTCCCACCTTTCTCTTACTCTTCACTGAGGCGATGCTTTAGTAGTCTTCTTTAGCCTCAGAAATTTTGGAGAGGGTTAGTGTTGAGGGTTTTTGAACTGACAACCTCATCACATTCTATCTTGTTTCATATTTAGTTATGTACACATCCCCCTACCCTCCACTCTATTAGATTATAAGTCCCTATATAAGGGACTGTTTATCTTCCTATCCCCAGAGCTTATTGTAGGCACTTCACAAATTCATGGCCTGAAGATTTACACTGAAAAGCAAGTAATGAAACTATGAATATTTTATCTCCTAAACTTAACACTCTATGCAATTTATCCCTTCAACAAATGTTTATTGAGCTCCCAAAATGAAAGGGATTTCCTGGGAACATTGTAAGGATTCAAGAAATAATTTCAGCAGGTTGAAATTAAGTTAACTTTAAAGTGATACAAAATAGTCCCATAAAAATGTTTCTAAGACCGTCATAGTGTATCCATGCTGCATTCCTTGAAGCTTACCCACCCAATCAGTTACTGTAAGATTATAAGCTTATATTAGATCTACTCAGGTGCCCCATGACCAAACCAGGATCTCCAGGTGAACCTGTGCCAAGCTGCTTCCTATAGAAAAGTGAACTGAGAAGCTCGACAGGCCAAGAGGTTTTGACTGAATCTAGAAGCAGCATACACTTATTACACTTGGAAATTGGAAGACCTTGGCATTTCTGGGTGGATAAAATAGTTCAACCTTCTGAGGCTATTGGCACCTCTACATTTGGAAGCCAGCACTGTCCTCTGCTGGTAAGAGAGAGGACGCACTTTTTTCATACAGGACAACCTGACTTCTGGAATCTTTAAGAACCAAACTTGATATGCATGAACCAGGTAATAAATAAAAATACATCTGTATTAAAATTTACATATTCAGATTATAAGATACTAGCCTCCTCTTGCCCTTCCTAGTTTTGATACCAATGCTTGTTGAATTATTGGCTTCAAAATCTTTCTCTGTCTCTGTTCAACCTTGTATGAAACAACTTGGCTGGAGATGAGAAGCACAGAGTCAAGCACCAGTGGCTCTGCTTATTTCATGGTGACTGTGTTCAATATTCCTATCCCTAGAAAAGGATTAGGTCCTCAGGTAACACCAGCATGTGACAGTGTTAGAAACCAATCAGAGAAAAAAATAAACAAAGAGGCCTTGAAATATCTTAGAGGAAGGATGCTTGGTAAATTATTAGTCAAAAAATCAGTCCCAGCTTCTTTCTGGATTTTGAGTGCTTGAAGATCTCTGTTAACCTCTCCCCTATAGCACTAAAGATTTAAGACTTATTCTTCTTGTTCTGGGGATTAGGAAAGGGCAGTAAATAAGAGGAAAATATACTGTATGGTAGTCTATAGATGAGAAGAAGAAGGGGAAATTTCCAGGATAGTTCTATGTTGAGCAATACTGTTGTGCCATAAGAAGTAGCAAAATGGACAGTTTCAGAGGAAACTAAAATTTCCCATGAATGGATGCAGAGCACAGTGAGCAGAATCAGGATAATTTACACAATAATACCTTACAGAAAAAAGCAATTTTGAAAGACTTTAGAACACTGACCAGTAAAAATGATAAACCATGAATGAAGAAGAAACATACCACTTACCTCCTTCCAGAACACTGATAAATTGAGAGAGAGAGAGAGAGAGAGAGAGAGAGAGAGAGAGAGAGAGAGAGATGGGGAGGGAGGGAATGAAACATTTTTGGACAGGGCCAAAGTGGGAATTTATTTTGCTGGACTATGTGTGTATGTAATGAGATCTTTATTTTTCAGTTTGTTATTTTCTCATTGTGAAGAGTGAATAATGGGAGGGACAGATTAAGAAAAGAAAAAATACATTTTTTATTTTAGACTGGGACATTGAACTTCCCTATTATCTCTGCTTATGATGCAGGAATTCCAAGGAAAGAGGCATACAACTTCAGGGTGATCAGTACAAGCTTTATTGGGGGAATTTACTTTTAAAAGACCCCTGAAATAGCACCTTGCCACTAACAGCAAGAATCAGGGCACAAGTTCATGCAGGAGTTTTGTTCTTAAGCTTATGTATTTTACATAAATGGCTTAAGCAGGGTCTAGAATGAAACATGAAGGCCAAAGTAGCAGATGTATGGATGTTCAACCAAGATGGAATTGGTTGCTAGCTACACTTCATTCTTGACCTAGCAAGAAAATGAATTTCTTCCTTCTAACTGCAACTATGATTCCTTTAACCCAGGTTGCAAAGTGGGGGAGAGAGTAGGGAGGAGTGGCTTGGAGGGGTGGACTAATAGGTAATGATATGACAAGAAAAAAGAAATGAAAGAAATGAGCATCAATAAGACTTTAAAATACATAGGACAGAATAGAAGAAAATTAAGAATGGGACACAGATTTTTCAGGGCTGTTTTGTTACAGTTTCATGTACAGTTCTCCTCTGTTCTGATTTGTATATTGAAATGTTTGTTGATGTTTATTAAATTCATGATGAAAAAGAAAAAAGATTTTAAAATTGGCAAAAAATGGCAGGTATAAATGAAATCTTTTTTTAAGTTTTGTGAATTGTTACAATAGCCCCTAGATAAAAATCATATCTAATACTTAAATAGCATTTTAAAGTTTGCAACGACTTTACACATATCTCATTTTTCTGCCACCACCACAGTCATAGCATTTGTATGCACTTATATAGCACTTATTTATGATACATATCATATATATTATATAGCACTTTGAGGCTTATGCTTTACAAACATTTTCTTATTTAATCCTTACAAGATTTAAATAGCACCAGCCCTGTAAGAGAGATGCTATTATTTACCCCAAGGTTTTCCAGTTTTCAAAAATGTACTGAAGGCCCCAGCGAGATATGAACTCGTGACCCTTGGTTTATAAGACCAGTGCTCTAATGGATAGAGCACCAGTGCAGGAGTCAGGAGGACCTGAGTTCAAATCTTACCTCAGACACTTGACACTCACTAGCTGTGTGACTTTGGGCAAGTCACTTAACCCCAATTGCCTTATCCTGGGTCATCTCCAGTCATCCTGATGAATATCTGGTCACTGAATTCAGATGGCTCTGGAGGAGAAGTGAGGCTGGTGACCTGCACAGCCCTCCCTCACTCAAAACAAAGTCAAGTGCAAGTCATGTTATCATTTCTCTGATGGCATGGTCTTCTTTGGCAACAAAGGACAAACACACACATTATTTCCCCCATAGAGGGAGAAACTGAGGCTGAGAGTTAAACTGCTTTCTCAGAGTTGCACAGCTGGTAAGTGTCTGAGGCAGGATCTGAACTCATTTCTTCCTGAATCCATGTCCAGTATGCCATTCAGTCAGCAACACTGTCTCTAGATGTCTGGTGAGGTTTATCTCAGATCAATATGTGTTTAAGTAAACATGTGGAAATGGGAACCAAGTGACATGACTTGTCTCCCACTGTATCAGGGTCACAGCCAGTTGTCCTGACCTGTGTCTTGCTACTGGACTCAGATAACTCTGGAGGAGAAAGTGAGGCTAGTGACTTTGAACAGCCCTCTCTCACTTAAATCCAATTCACTTGCAAGTCAAGACTTCTCCCTCCTGATGCCACTGGTCCTCTTCAAAATGGTGGATGAACAACAACATAACCCCTCTTTACTGCTTGGATAAAGCTCTATGACTATAGTTAGAGAGACCTGAGTTCAAATCTAGTCTCAGACATTTATCAGCTATGTGAGTCTGGGCAAGTCATTTAACCCATTTGCCTCAGTTTTCTTATCTATAAAATGGGGATAATAATAGTACTTACCTCCCAGTGTTGTTTTGATACCCAAAAGAAATCATTTCAAAATGCTTAACACAGTGCCTGGCACATAGTAAGCACTATGAAAATGTTAGCTGTTATTATTATTGTGACATCCCTTCAACCCTCTTTTCTTAGGAAAAGATGCCCTTTGTCTCTCTAGATCGTTTTTCTAACTAGTTTTCACAGTAAAGCCATTCTGTGTTGATTTTTTAAAAGGAAAATTAATGTGTCACTTTTTTTCAAGAGGCATTCCTCAAGTTTCTTTGCCTTCTTTTCTTTGAAAGTGGTTTGCATTTTGTATGTAAGTAGCTGGAAATTCTAAGAGCAGGAGTAAGGAGGGAGTATATTCCAGATGTCCAGTAACCTGGCTCTCACCTTCATCATAGGTACTTAATGTTTACTGAGTGATGACAGAGATGGTAGGTGGGATGCTGTGTGTGAGCAACAGCAAGTCCCATCAGCTTTACTAAATATGCGTGAAAGGGACTAATATACAATTAGCCTGGAAAGATAGGCTGGAGCAAGATTATTGTTGTTATTCAGTCATGTTCAACCTTTCATAACCACATTTGGGATTTTCTTGGCAAAAATACTGAAGTGGTTTGCCATTTCCTTCTCCAGCTCACTTTACAGATAAGAAACTGAGGCAAAGAATGTTAAGTGATTTGCCCAGGGTCACATAGCTAGGAAGTGTTTGAGGTCAGAACTCATGAAGATAAGTCTTCAGAAGCTGCCCAGAGCCAGCTTCTGAAGACTTTTAAATGCCAGACATACAGTGACACATTCCATGCAAAATCTTTCCCACTTCCCATACTTAATGCAAGCAGTATCCTGTCTTTATCTTACTTGCTACAAGACTCCAAACACCATATAGAAGAAATGTGCTTATCTGTACAAGAAAATTCAACAACACACAAAGTTAGAGTCAAAAAACTTATTAAGCCAGGTACTGTACTAAGTGCTGAAGATACAAGAAAGGCAAAAATCCCTGATTTCAAGGAGCTCACAGTTTAACGGGGGAAACAATTTATGGCAGTCAATTTAATTATTTATTTGTTAAGCAATTAATTAAGCAATATTTATTAAGTAATCAATCAACAAGTAAGCAGTCACCTACTACGTGCCAGGCACTGTACCAAATGCTGGGGATACAAAAAGAGGCAAAAAGACAGTCCCTGCTCTCAACAAGCTTACAATCTAATGGGGGAGCCAACACACAAATATGTACAAACGAGCTGTGTACAGGATAAATAGTCTCCAATGTAAGTCATCAGAAGGGGCTACCGGACCTAATTGACCCCATGCTTGGAGCAAGCAGGCCTTGCGATGTCTCTGGAGCTCCGGGATCTGCTGTTCCAATGATTCAGCAACAGTCCTCATCTTTGACTATTTTGCAAAACAACTTAGCTCTCCCTGCTGCTGCCCCTCTGGAGCACTCCTTCCCATTGAAGTTAAGTGTTGTCCCTCCGACATTTCCCCTTCACTGTGTATAACTCTGCCCCCTTTGCATAGACAGTACTTTGGTGCTGTGTAATGCCCCTGGATTGAAAGACCCTTGTTGCTACTTTTGATCCTCTTTAATTCAGGTTGACTACAGGAAATAATAGAGTTGACAGCCCTGGAATTTGGGAGTTGGGGAAGGCTTCCTGTACATGGTAGGATTGTAGTTGGAATTTACAGGAAGCCAAGGAGGTCAGTAGTCAAGGAGAGGAGGGACAGAATTCCAGATTTGGGGAAAGCCAGAGAGAATTCCCAGAACCAAGAGACCAGGGTCTTGTTCATGGAACAGCCAGGAGGCCAGTGTCAACTGAATTCAAGAGGTCATGGCAGAGAGTAAGGTATAAGACACCAGGAAATGCAGGAGGGGGCTAGATTATGAAGGACTTTGAAAGCCAAGGAAGTGCATGGAAGGTAACTCCTTATTCTCCTAGGATTATAAGATAGCAAGGAAAGTGGGAAATGTGCTTTTTCAAAATTTTGGCAAATTAGTTCCTAATTTAATTCAATGAATATTTGTAAAGTGAGGCCAATGCAAACCTTGGTGCTACACTCACAAAGGGGACCATTACATCCTTCATTACACAGGCATTGAATAGAGCTGCAGGTTTGGAGTAAGGAAGACCTGAGTTCAGATCCTCCCTCAGACATCTTAGTATGTATGTGACCCTGTGCAAGTCCATTAATCTTTTAACCTCAGTTTCTTCTTCTGTAAAAATGGCATATAAAAATAATTGCAGACTATTTCATAGGGTTGTGATATAGCTGCACATCTCAAATGAAATATAAATCACTTGGGAAACCTTAAAGCTCTATCTGAATGTTAGCTATTATTAATCTATCTTCCGAATATTTCTCACATCCCTCTTTTCCTCTCTCCTCCCAACACCCCAGTTCCAGGCAGAAGGCTTAACACCACAGCTCTTTTTTTTCATTTCAATGTCTTTATTACTCTCACAAATAGAAGCATATGATACAGATAGGTACAATATTATCATTATCCTTGTGACTATTAGCCACTACAACAATGTTTCCAATGTGACTACTTATCTTTTTCACATTCCTGAACAAACTATGGGTTTTTTGTATGTCTACACTATATACAAATTAACAATTTAGCATTTTAAGCATTAACAAGTCTTTTAAGTCCTATTTCTTTAGAAATGTACATGACACCATGCATTCTTTACTGCATTTTTTGAGAAAGGGAAAGATTTTGAAATAAATAGGTTAAACCAAAAAGTAATAAAAATTTTAATGAAATGAGTCAAAGAAAAGCGGATATACTTCTCAGAGAGAAATTGGCAAAATGTAGACCCCCTCCTCCTTCTCCATTCCCAAAGAGGCAAAAAGCTAAAAATGCTGAAAGAGAAACAATATGTAGGGGTGAGGAGAATTCAACATCAGAGAAGAGAAGTTTAGAAATGATCTGTATAATGAAAATGACCTACTTTCCAAGTTCTTCGGTGTCTCTCATCAACATGCTAGTATTTATCCGAGACAGTGATTTTAAACCGGAATTTGTTTTGTTCGGCTCTCTTTATTTTGTTTTCATTGAATTCGATATCACTCCACTTTGGAAGACGCAAGACTGTGTGAAGCCAGCTATCTTCCTCATACACCTGGTCGGAGTACCACCATTGCTGGGTAAAGGGAAAGGAGTTCAGAATGAGCTCTCCAACAAATTCATTAAGGGTCCTTATCTTAGAAATATTATGTAGACCCACTGGGCTTTCCAAAACAATGGAATTGATTAGATAATTGATTGACTGCTAAATTCATTCTGGACTTGATAGGAAGAGAGACAGAAGACAGGAAAAACTGAGTTCAAGTTCCTGTTCCAGAGACTACCTAGTTGGGTAACCCTGGGCAAGACATACCTCCCCCCATCCGCCTCTGTTTCCTCATCTGTAAAACAACAACAACAAGAGGCATTTATAAAGCACTTAAAAGCAGGATTTCATTTGATCCTCACAACTACCCCAGGAGGTAGGTGTTATTTTTACCCCCAGTTTTATAGATGAGGAAACAGAGAGACTGAGATTAAGTGATTTGCTCAGAGTCACACAGCCAGTAAGTGTCTGAGACAGGATTTGAACTTGGCATGATAATAGCATCTACCTCACAGGGTTATGGTGAAGATTAAATGAGATAACATACAAAGCGCTATAGAAATGTTAGCTATTATTAATATAATTATTCTGTTGTATTCTCTGAAATGCTCATACATCATCAAAAGTAAACAAATACACACTAACTCACTTGCTCGTGTTCCTCTAGAATAGTCCAGTTTACAAAGTTATTTCAAAGGGACTGGATACAGAGAGGCACTAGTGGAGTTCAGAGTATTGAAGAGTTGAATACAAAGGATAGAATTTCCATATTATGGGAACAAGGATGGAGGGACTGAACTTGGCTTTCTCAAATCCAAGGAAAAATGAAAACTGCATTGTCATGTTCTTGAGGACCAGGAGGATTTTAGTGATCTGTGAAAGGCATGAGGAGGATGGTGGAGCAGAGGAAAGATTTGGAAAAAAGGCTCTCTTTTTGTTTGTCTCCAGAAGGTAGCTGGAAGGCCATTTGGGGATGATGTTCAGGATGGGTTCAGCTTTCAGGGATGAAATAGAAATTTTAGCTCAGCCAGATTTTTCTAGCCTGTTAGTGTCTGGATGGATATGCATGATAAAGGATTCAGTGTAGAGTTACCTCATGAACAGGACTGGGTGAAGGCTCTATGGTAAATCTTTGCTATAAATCATATGAGGGAGATAGGTAGATATAGATATAGAAGATAGATGATATAGAGAACAAATGATAGATATAGAAGATAGACAAAACATTTATTAGGATCTTACTATCCCAAAATTAAATGAGAGGGGTTTTGAATAAAATAGGTTGTAAATAATTACAGTATTAGCACCTTCTCCATGACCTCATCTACCAGGTAATTGACATGTCCATATAGTTCCTGGCACACATGAAAGAGCACACAAGTATATGGACAGACTTCAACCTTCCCCATCCTCAACTTATTGTTTGCCACCTGGCAAGGGTGGAGATCCTAGAAAGGACTCCTCAGCTTCCAGGAGCACCTGGCCACAGAATCCTCTTCTCTGGAGGAGGAATCTTTCATTTTTATCAGAAGGGGATGTGCATATGATGAATAGAGCAAAAGGGAATCCAGAAGGATAAGTAAGACCCCAAGGTACCACCATCCTCCCACTCCCTTTAATCCCCACCCCCCTCCAAGGGGCAGGAAGATTGAAGTTTTCTGTAGTTAATTAACATAGGGGGAAAAGAAGAATCAAGATCGAGAAGAAGGCAGTGGGCCAAATTGTCTTAATCTTTATTCCCCTTATTCCCAGTGGGAAAACCCTGAAGAAGAAAAATCTAGCTGGCAGGAATGAGGAGGATGCTAGCAGCGAGGAGCAGAATGTAACGTCCTTAACTTTTTGACCTGACCTGTGATTTCATGGGTGGAGGGAGCTCCTGGGCATTTATTATCACTTGTTTAGAAATTTAGCCTTAGACTTGAGTGGGGCATTGAGAGGCATTGTGACTTGTTCAGAGTTACCAGTCAGGACAGGACAGAATCAGGAAGGCTTAAATTCAGCCTTCCAGACTCCAAAGCCAGCTTCCTGTTTGTTCACTACGACATGCTGCTTCTCATTAAATTAAACTTATAATTAAGTGGGTAGGATACTGGACCTTGAGTCAGGAAGACCTCAGTTCAAATCTGGGCTTAGACACTTACTGGCTCTGTGACTGGGTAAATCAATTGTTTTCTCTCAGCCTCAGTTTCCTCAGCTATGGGATGGGGATAATAAAAGCACCTACCTCTCAGGTTGTTGTGAGGATCAAATGAGATCATATTTCTGAAGTGCTTTGTGCACCATAAAGAGCTATATAAATGCCAGTTTATCATTATCATGATTATCAATTATTTCCAGAAGGTGTAGCCTTCACTTAAAGCCTGTAATGACTACCTCTGGAAAAGCCCAGTTCTTCAGGTGGCGTCTAAAGTTACCTTTGAGGTCAGAGTCCACAAACCCCACTTCCCTTTCCCAGGTTCCATTATTTACTTTGCTGATATTTAGCCAAATTTTCTCCAGTACATTTCCTTGGTTTTCACAGATCTTTAAAGCTGTTTTCAGGAAGAGGTTACAGTTCTCTTCATCTCCCATTAATATGCATACATAAGCCATCAGGTGGTAAATCCTTGGGTGGAAGATAAGACCCGTGGAACTTTGAGTTACCAAATTCTCCATAGTCTGATGAAAGAACAGTGGATATCTGGTTTGGAAAAAAGAATCTTATACCTAGAAAATTATGTTATTCACAGGGTAAATTAGTGTAATCACAATGACGTACACATTCAAAGATGGTTTGATTTGTGTGTTTATTTCACTCATACCAAGAAAAGTTTCTGTAGAAAAAATTCAGAGAAAGTTAAATTTGTGAAATGCTGTATAGGATCATAACAAATAGAGAGCCCAGCCAGTCCATGATTTTGTGGGAGTCAGTGGTACTGAGAAGCTTTTCTGGGGAGGATGTGTTTGTCCTCCTTGAGACAGATTTTAAAAACTAATGGATGAAGCCAAACTATGACAGATACATGTGCAAGATAATATGCTAAGTGCCATAGAGGCTATAAAGATGCATGATAGTCCTGGTCCCAAAGAATCTTATGATTTAATTAAATTGGAATCTGTTATGTGCCAGGCACCGTGCTAAATGCTACAAGCATACACAGTTCCTTCCCTCAAGGAGTTTACATACTCATGTCAGCCAATACTATGTTGTCAGTATGATTTATCTGTATTATCTACTGTAATAAACATTTAATGTCAGTACTATTATGTGTTACCTCAAGGAACACCACTGACTCTACTGTCCTTTGTATCTACTGTCCTTTGATTATCATGATGCTAGCTGTTATTGAAATAGATTATTCCTGGAATGGTGATTTCAATTAATGATTTCAACCATTTTGGGAAATTTATCTGAAATGAATTCCTCTGCTTTGTTTCTTTAGTCATTGGACTATGGTATCAGTGAATTCAGATTTTTTTCTTTTTAGGGCATCAAGGTCGACAAAGTGCTTTTCCATGATGTATTTTTATCCTCATTTCTATAGATGAGGAAACAGGTTTAGAAAGATTATGTGATTTGAATAGTTACATAGCTAATTAAGTAATTAGACTTGGGATTGACTTCCAAGCTCATGACTTTGAGTTCAGCATTCTTTCCTTTCTGGGCCATCATTCCAAAGATAGTAATGGTTATTGTGTTGGACTGGTGATATGGAACACACAGGAGATTAAATTGCTGGGAGTGATTCCCAGACATGACTTGGAAGTTTGTTTGCTCATTTCCTGATTCTGCTGCCATTTGCCTCCATCTTCTACATGGTACAAAGGGAATCAAGGAAAATTCTGGCTAACTAATGAGGGGTTGGGTGGGGCTAGGGGGTTACTTGTGATTTTACTGGAATAGTTTCTGGTGAATTTGTGACACTGAAGTCAATATGTCTAGCCTCTAGGCTACAAGTGGCCACAGAGTAAAATACTAGAGCAATGAAATGTAATTCCAGATGTCATGATGTAGGGGAGTTGAGTAAAGGGAATTCCCTGGTTGGGGATGAATGATGGGGACATACAATAGGGCAAAAGGGTCAGGGCCTCTTTGCCCCAAGGGGGGGCTCAGAATTAGAAAGTAAAGGAGTTAGTTTAAAGTCGTACTGAACACAATACAATAGGGTTGGAATCAAGGTATGATAATTCTAATTTAGTATGTGTCCAAATACTCTGCTAGTGAAATGGTCAGGCTTGAGGAAGTCCTTTTCTTGTTGGTAGCCACTCTCTTAGGAGCAGTGAAAAAATAACTCACAGTAGTAACAGCATATCTAAGTAATATGCTCTATGTATATCTAAGTAGTGTCCTCTGTTGTTATACTAACTGTCCTGGACACAAACTCAGCAAAATATAAGGAAGAAGTCACCTTGAGTAGTTCAACTCCAATGTCTTGGACGTTCTCCATTTGCTCTTGAATTTGTTTTTGGAGGCAAAGAACCTGGCATTCCAGGTACCTGTTAAGTCCGGAGCAGTAAAGGAATGAGGGAGTCCTTTTCTGGATCAGCTTTTTAGCTCTGTTGAAAAATACTTGAAAACTGTCCCACTCCTCAAGTCTAGCAAACCTAAATCACCAACAGAGGGATGGGGGAGAAGGGAAGTAAAGTCAGCATCACACTTGAGATCTGTTGCTTTTCTAAATTCAGTTTTAGTGAAAATATGCCTTCCTAAAACTGGGCCCCCAGAAGCTGCCCTGAGCCCACCAACTGTGGGAGAATGCAGTTTCAAATTTGCATTTTGGATTGAGCAGATTCTGGGCATATTATAAATGGTGCCTCCCTCCCACCTTGATTCTTCCAGATAGGGGAAATAGCTGGTGGTAAGGGGGTAGGAAAGGAGAGTTGGGATGAACTGGAGAATTGGGCACCCAGAAGACAAAAGGAAAACATCAACTCCATTATCTGGCTGCCGGAGGGCTGCACTCCAGTGGATTATAAGCTCCAGGGCTCATGGTTAACTAGAATGTTGGAATATGATCTTGGGTTAACTCTCCTTCCTCTCTAATCTCTTGATCTTTCAAAGCAACCAACATTCTTGCCCAAACTAAATATGTTACAATTCTAGGGAAAAGCATCTCTTACTGGAGGCAGTGAATGTTTTCTAAGGTTTCTTTTTTAGTTTCTTGGCTCTTACTCTTACCAGCACTGGTGGCACTTTCATTCACTAAGATCCCACTGGTCATGGAATACTCCTTGGTTCCCACTATTATTTTTCTCTCTACCACTATCAATCACTCAGTAACCCTTCCCTCTTTGAGGTTTATTCAATCCATATTTATTAACCAATAAAGATTCCGGTAACTGTTGTCTAGATCTCCTTACTTCCTTAATAAATTCAATACCTGACTCACAGTCTTTTTCTACTCCCCAAATCTTGACCTTATACTAGCAGATTTCAATATGCATATTGATATTCTCTCAAACATCCTAACCTCTTAATTGATCAATTCACTTATTTCCCTTGACCACCTCCTCTACCCTATCACAGCTACACACAAATGGTCATACTCTTCCCATCACTCACAAATGTTCCACATAAACTCTGAAATTCCTTTATCTAATTATAATCTGTTATCATTCCACTTCTCCCTCTGTTTTTCAACCCTAATACTGTTGTTATTGTTTTGTTCCTTATGTGACCACCAATCTTTTCATCCCTCAGATCTCTCCCAGGTTGTCACCCCTGCATGGGCTACACCCTCTTCCCTTTCCCATCTTGACCCCTTGGTGAGCCAGTTCAACTCTACACTGTCCTGTTCTCTTGAATTTCTTGTCCTTTTATTCTAAAGAAAACCTTGCTCTTCCAAATCGCAGACTAGCATTGCTCCTACCATCTGCTTTCATTGCTTGCATTTATTTACCATTGAACAAACCTGGAGAAAATCATGAAACTGTGCTGACTGGATCCACTACAAATTTATGTTATATGATCTCAACCAGGCCCTAATGCTTTTACACTTCCCTAATGGAGTCATCATTGCATAAATGCACAGCGGGTTTTTCAAACATTTTCATCTTCTTCAAGCATTCTATAATAGTTCCCTCTTCCTTGTCCTGTTGGCTGAGAGCCTTATCTCATTTCACTGAAAAAATTGAGGGCATTCTCAAGGAGTTCTCTCTTCTGTCCTGTTCCTCATCTCACATCACTCATATGTTTTGGCCCACTATTTCCTCTTTAAATCTTGTTCATATGAAGATGTGGCCCTTCTCCTACATATATATACAGATATGTACGTATGTACATGTATATATCCCATCCTCTGCAGCAGATTGTCCCCTCTCTCATTTTTACTTTCACTAATATTCAATCACTCCATGTCCACTTGCTGCTTCCATTTTGTCTACAAACATGTCCACGTCTCAAAATGACCTCACTTGATCCATCTGCCCCTGCTACTTATCATCCCATCTATCTCCTCCCTTTTGTGGCTAAACTGCTTCAGAAATCCATTTACAATAGGAGTCCCCACTACCTCTCCTCTCACTCTCTTCTTAATGAACTCTTTGCCATCTGGCTTCTGACCTCATCATTCAACTGAAACTGCCCATTCCAAAGTTACTAATGGTCTCTTAACTGTCCACAGCAGCAGAGGGCTTCCACAATGAAGGCATCCAGCAAAGAGCAGCTCAATAGAGAGATCCAAGCAGCAGGGGACCCTGATGGGTAGAGAAAGCAGCTCCTCTACTGACATCAGCAGATAGTGTCAGCAGCTTTGTAGCATCCGTGATCTCTTTCTTGCCAAATCTCATTGTTCTCTGTCCTCATCCTTCCTGATCTTTCTACAGCCTTTGACACTATCAATCATATTCTTCTTTTTAATGCTTTTGTGGCACTCCTCTCTCCTGATTCACCTCCTACTTCTCTGACTCCCCCTTATCTCTCTTTTATTGGATATTTATGCATGGCATGCCTGATAACTGTGCCTCAAAATTCTGTCTTGGGCCTTTTCTCTTTTCCCTGTATACAATTTCACTTGTGATCTCATCAGCTCTCATGGTTCCAGTTATCATCCTTATTCAGATGATTCACAAAATCCACTCATTCAGCTCTTACCTCTCTCTCAATCTCCAATATCACTTCTGCAACTGCCTTTTAGACCTCTCAAACTGAATGTCCTATAGACATCTTAAATTCAACATATCCAATTGAACTTATTATTTTTCCCCCAAAACTCTTCCGTCTTCCTAACTTTCCTATTATTTTTAGGGGTACCACCATTCTCCCAGTCACCCCAGCTTGCAACCTAGGCATAATTCGTGGCTTCTCACTCGCACTGCTCCCTGCCCCCTCAGTATCTAATCAGTGGTCATTTCCTGTAGTTTCCACCTTCATAAAGTCTCTCACCTACCCCACTCCTTTTCTTTTTTATGACATTACCATGATCCTGGTGCAGGCCCTCATCACTTCACAATTGGACTATTGCGAAAACCTGCTAGATGGTGTCCCTGCCTCAAGTCTTATCTCCATTCAAATCCATTTTCCACTCAGTTATTAAATTAACCTTCCTAAAATGTATCTGATAATATCACTCCTCCTAGTCAATCAACTCCAGTGGTTCTCTGTTGCCTCCAGGATAAAATATAAAATCCTCTGTTTGACTTTCAGAGCTCTTCCTAGTCCCTTCCTACCCTCTCAGTCTTCTTCCAACTTACTCCCCTCCAAGTACTCTGCAGTCTAGTGACACTGGCCTTCTTGCTGTTCTATCTCCTGACTTAAGGCATTATGACTGGTTGTCCCCCATGCTTGGAACGCTTTTCCTCCTCATCCCCTCCTCCTGGCTCTGCTGGCTTCCTTCAAGCCTCAGCTGAAGTCCCACCTTCTACATAAAGCCTTTCTCAGTTGTCCCTTTGAGATGACTTCCAGTTGATCCTCCATTTTGGTTGCACACAGTTGTCGGCATGTTATCTGCTCAGACCGTGAGCTCTGGAGAGCAGGGTCAGTCTTTTGCCTTTTATTTTTTTTTGCACCCCCAGCACTGGACGCAGTGCCTGGCATGTTAAAAAATGCCACTTGCCTGACTGACGGTCTTATCACTGATTCTTTTAGACAGTGTTCATTACTGTCTGACACTGAGTTTATCATCTCTCCCCCTCCCCCAAACTATCCCTCCTCTTCCTAATTTTCTTATCGGTGATAATTGTATAATTTTCTTATCTGTGATAATTGTATCACCCAATCGGCCCATGCTCGTAAACTCAGGATTGTGCTTGATTCCTCCTTCCCCTAAAACGTTTCACTGTCAAAGCCTTTCAATTTCAGGTGCCCCCTCTCTCATTTTTGCCTTTTCCTTTCCATTCCCAATGTCACCATCCTGGTGATAACTTCCTCTAAACCACAGAAGTACCTTCCTAATATCTCCTTGCTTATAAACTCTCCTCTCTACATTCCATCTTGAATATTGCTGCTAGATGAATCTTCATAATGCACAAATCTGATCTCATTACTTCACTTCTCAGAAATCTTCAGTGGTCTACTAATGTCCACCCCACTTTGCCTGGCCTTCAAACCCTCCACACTCTGGTTTTAACCCACTTCTCAGTTCAATTTAATCTATCCTTAACACTACCTTTCCTCTGAATATGTCTTTATTCTCTTGCTTTTGAACCTTTGCTCATATAGTTCCCTACACCTGTAATGCCACCTTGTACTTCCTCGACCCAACTTGTTGACATTTCACCCATCCTCACCTCCTGGACTGAGCCTGCCTTGTTCTTCTCCATTGGGAAGTGATTTCTTTCTCATCAGGTCTTAAAACACTTCACTTTCCTCTCATAGTAATCCCACAAAAATGTAAACTCCTTGAAGGAACTGGGTTATAGCCTATGTGTTAAGGTAAGCCTAACACATTGGTTTATATGTGGTAGACATTAATAAATGTTTGTGTATTGAAAAAATGAGAGAGATGGACAGGTAAGCTTTGTGTTACCAGATTGCTACATCCGTATAAAGAATCAGTAACAGGCCACTGTGGAATTTGAGGATTTTGTTATCTTCTTGGTCATTTATGAATTCCATACATTCTTCAAAGGTCCTATAAATAAAGCCTATGAAGGAAAGGAGAAAGAATATTTCACTTGGGGGTTCCCTTTCTTAGCTTAGTAATTATTCCAGAGAGAATTTCATGAGAGGTGAGGTTGATGATTTGAAACCGGAAGTGGGACATGTGACATGTTGGCCCCATGCCACTGATTGCTGCTCTGTACTGGATCTAGGGTCTGTAGAGACTTGGTCAGTCCTGTAACCTCACATTGGGCTGAAGGAGTCGGGTCTTTTTCCTCTAACGTCAGAAAGGCACAAATTTCTACCCCATTATGTTCTAGCTATTCTCTAACTGGTAGCAACACTTGGATTCCTTTGCCTGACATAGTACAGTAGGACCACCCTGGGAGCTAAGGGGACTAGATTGGACTCTAGTTTAAGATGTGCTCTGGACCAGCCTTAAACAAAAGAATTGTAGATTGTTGTCTCATTGGTGTGAGGCATCACTGAAAGCATTCTCTACCACAAATATTTAACTGACCACTCTACTATAGATGTCTGAAACTCTGACCATTAGAATGTTGTTGTTTTTTTTAACTAAGATTTTTGGTTTCTAAGAAGCTTTTATTACAATGTGTGGGGAGAAATAATATTGCACAGTGCTTTAGTGTGTTCTCCTCGGTGCTTAACCTTAGGTCTCTTCTCTGGTAGGTGCCTCTGTTTCCTCAGCTTTATAACAAAGAACCATAGATTTAGAGCAGGAAGGGGCCTTACAAGTCAGTGAGTCCAACTACGTCATTTCACAGATGAGAAAACTTGAGGTCCAGAATTGAGGCCCCAAGATTTGCCCTGGGTCAGGGCAGTTGCAGTTAGTGAGTGTCCAGGGTGAAATTTAAATCCAGGTCTTCCTGACTCTTAAGCTGTTGTCTGCCATGGAAATCCTGAGGTAAATTTTTTTTAGCAGATTTCTTAGCGATACTTTTTTTTTCTCCAATGATTTTCCCAAACTATAAAATACAGAGAGATGCTGCTCCCTTTTTCCCTGCAGCTTTGTTCCTCATGTTCAAGGCAAGGTTAGCCTTGCATGAACTTTCTGTCCTGTAACTTCTTGATATTAGTCCTACCACCCAGAAAGTAAACGGTAACAGCTTCCCTCTGATAATGTTTAATATAAATTTTAGACTTTAATAAGGGCCAAAGTTTGAATTAAGAAGAGTCTGGACCTAGTAGTCTCCTTTGTTTAGAGGATGCCTACACCTTGGGTTGTGAATAAACATTTCAAAGGCCTGTTTAGGATGTCTGCAATCTGGGTGATGGGACTTTTCCTTACCTTGAATCACAAAGGCATGCTATGGAAGGAAGATGCCCATAGCCTGGGATCACAAAACCCAATTACAATGTGTTTACAATGTGAAAACTCCTTTTTCATGGCAAAATGTACTTAAGACAGTCAATTTCTGTACTGTCAGCCAGTTCTGATCCTGGCTCCATAGCGCTATGTAACTGTTATCTTTATGGGGAATTGATTAATTAATTAAATCATAAAATTTAGCGTGTTGCCTTTTCTCTAACCAAGTTTTCAGGTCAACACCTCCCACTGTAATCTCTTCTCCACTAAAACCAGGAAGTAGCCAATTCTTGGAGGAAGCCTTTTAAGATGCATGGTCTTGTTGCCCTCTCAGAATGCAAAAGCAAAACTTACCACCATAAAGCAAGATGTCTAGACAGATGACATAGAAAAGTCCTTGGCTGATGGTGTGCTCTTCGATGGTAGCAAATGACCACATCCACTCCATCACTTCGATCATTTTCTGGTATCTGGGGCAAGGAAAGAGTATGTCCCATCCCTGCAGTAGAAAACCACTTGCCACAATCTAAGCTGAAATATCCCACTGCACCTACCCTGCCAATACAACATTTTCTCTTGGGGTTTGCCACAAAAATACCTGGTTTTCAAAAAGAGAGCTACAGTGAGTCTTTGAAGGACAGAATAGTGCCTGTTGGTATCCTTGATCAACTGCCACATCGCATGTGCTCTGAAGCCTGTAGAAGAAATAATCTCAATCTCTCTTCCTCCTCTCTTTGCCTATTAGATCCCCAATAGAATGCAAATTCTGTCTTTTGTCTTTCCATCCCCAGTGCCTTGCAGGTAGGGATAGGGATGATAGTTATTATACTTGTGATTTCATTGGTACTGGGAGGGAACTCCCAGGTGAGTGAACTTCCTCAACCAGGGCAGGTGATATTTTCTCTGTGACTTATAATCTTCAAGGGTTGTGCACTGAGAGGTTAAGTAACTTGCCCTGGGCGTCCTGCCAGTGAGTACATGTTAGCTTGGATTTGAGGCTGGCCCTCTATCAAGTTGTTCTTGAACTGTAGTCTACAGATGCCTGGGAGTCTCTGAGACCCTTTCAGGGCACCCTCAAGGTCAAAACTTCGTCATTATTAAATGAATTAAATTATTATTGTTGCTATTATTAAATTAAATATTATTATTATTAAAATTGTCCTCCCTCTTCCAATTCCATATCTGTGTGAATCTGGATTTCCTTTCTATCTTTCAACGAAAACAACATACTGCAATAGATTAGAAGCAGACATGAGAACCTGGCAGTCTTCTTTTAAGCCAGATATTAAACAGATTTGCAAAGATATATAAAGCAATGCCACTTTTCTTACTAAAAACTTGTATAAAACATGTGATTTGTGTTAACAGGTAATGGGATTATTATTGTTATTTTAAGTGAATTGATAAATTTTTAAAAATTATCAGTTTCAATTTCTAATTTAATCTCTAATATGGTTAATTTCTATAGCTATAACCCATATAGATATTTCATATGGAAATAAGAGCTCTTTGGGATCCACAATAATTTTTAAGAGTGTAACAGAGTCCTGAGACTTTACAAATGAGATAATATTTGTAAAATGCTTAGAACTTAATATGGTGCTTAATAAACACTTTTTTCCTTCCCCTTCCTCGTAACACCAAATAGTTTGAGAATCACTATATTCCACCATGCTGCCTTTCTTACCTTGCACATACTAGGCCTCTAATAAACAAGAGTTGATTGAACTGGAGGTCCTTTGCTGCACAGTCAGAAGGAAGTGAAAAGGAAATCTTACCTAACTGAATAGACAGGTCTAGGTAACCCATTATGCACTTGATGTAAGACAATTTTTCTGCCACATAAGCAATTATTTCCACAGTCTCTCTGTTTAAGGGCTTATTGAAGATTTTCTCAAAGGCCATGACTTCATACTTGAACCATAATCCCTGGTAACCTGCCAGTTGGCTGTGCAGTGAGTAGTCCAAGTAGGCTTTAATGATCTGAAATGTCATCAGTGAAAGGAAGGAAGGAAGGAAGGAAGGAAGGAAGGAAGGAAGGAAGGAAGGAAGGAAGGAAGGAAGGAAGGAAGGAAGGAAGAGAAAGAGACAAATGTGAGATGGGTTCCAAAGCTAGATATCCCACATGCAATCAATCAACAATTATTTATTAAATGTTTACTATGTGTCAGGCATTGTACTAAGTCCTAGGAACACAAAGAAAAAGCAAAGACAGTCCCTGCCCTCAAGGACCTCATGGTCTAATAGGAGAGATATTGTATATCTAAGTAGGTCCATACAGAAGGGCAGCTGGGTAGTGTAGTGGATAGAGCACTGGGCCTGGAGTCAGGAAGATTCATCTTCCTAAATTCAAATCTGACCTCAGGCACTTACTGTGTGACCCTGGGCAAGTCACTTCACTCTGTTTGCCTCAGTTTTCTTTTCTATAAAACAAACTGGGGAAGGAGATGGCAAACCATTCCACTATCTCTGCCAAGAAAACCCCAAATGGAGTCACGAAGAATGACTGGAAATGACTGAAAAACACATAAAGAATGAATGAAAGGGTAGTCTTAGAGGGGAGGTACAGGAAGCTTGGAGTCCACCATAGACCTCCTATTTGGAATTTTATCTGAATCTTGAAGGAAGCACAGGTAAAAGTAAAAAGGGAGAACACTCTAGATAGCGAGAAAAAAAGACACCAAGATAGGAGATGGAGCATCATGTTTGAGAAACCAAAAGTAGGCCAGAATGAATGTCCATAGATCTAATGGAAGGGAGTAATGCGTAAGAAGAATGGAAAGACAAGGTAGAATTAGGTGATAAAGAACTTCCGATACCAAGCAGAGAAGCTTCTATTGGATCCTAGAGGTAATAAGAAGCCAGTGGAGTTTACTGAGGAGGAGTATGACATGGTTAGAACTATGCTTTAGGAAAATGATTTTGGTAGCTAAGTGGAAGATAGTTTGGAAGACACAGATGATTAGGACCTGACCTAAAGGGGTGGCTGTGTGAACAGAAACAAAAGGGTACAGAGTTGTGGAGTAGAAACAGTAAGATCAGATTGGCTGATCAGATTGAGTGACCAAGGAGTCAACGATGGCACCAAAGTTATGCGCCTGAGTGATTGGGAGGATGGGGATGCCCTTAATAGTACAAGGGAAGTTTGGAAGAGGGGTGGACTTGGTGGAGAGAGATTATGGGACATGCTGAGTTTGAGATGCCTAAGGTACTTCCAGAGAAGATAGATAGGATGAGAACCAGAAGAGAGTCGTGTCCTGAAAACCCAGAGAGAAGAGAGTATCAAGGAGAAGATGGTGATTGACATTGTTGAAGGCTGCAGAGAGGTTAAGAAGGATGAGAACTGAGAAAAGGCCATTGGATTTGGAAACTAAGAGGTCATTAGTAAGTTAAGTTACTAATCATTAGTTACTTTCATTTAAGTTACTAATCACTTAGTTACTGTTTCTAAGATATATTCTCTAGGGAACTGATTCAGATATATAAAAACAGGAGCAATTCCCCAATGATTAAATAGTCAAGATATGAACAGTTTTCAAGGAAAGACATCCATGATATTAAGAATCACATGAAAATTTGCTCCAAATCACTAATAATTAGGGAATTGAAAATTCAACGTAACCTGAGATCCTATTTTACATCCATCAGATTGGCAAAGTTGACAAAAATGGAAAATGGCAAAGTTTTTGGGAAGATAGTCACATTAATGCACTATTAATACATTAATGCACTGCTGGTTGAATTGTAAATTGGTTGAGCCATTATGGAAAGCAATTTGGAATGATGCCTCAAAAGTTTCTACATTTGACCTGGTAATACAAATACTTGATTTATACCCCTACAGAGATTAAAGAAAGAGGAAAAGGTACAGGGGCATGTTGCTGATAAATGTTTAACAACTTTCTGTACAACATACTTTTAAATTATATCTATTACTGTTTTCTAAATCACTTTCTTAAATCCATGTAAGGGGCGCTGACCGCCACACCATCCAGGATACCACACTGATGGACATCAGGTAAACTGAGTCCGGTGCAGGGAAGGGTGAACAAGATGGTGCTGGAAGGGACGGCCCCACCCCTGGTTTGTTTTTCTCATTATAGTTCCAGCTTGTGTTCATTACTATAGCTTCGGGTTTGTTTGTGTGTGTTACCATGGTTCACTGGGCTAGCTGGCAAAGACTATATAATCAGAGTGCTTGCTTGAATAAATTGGAGTTGCTTCATGACCCGCTCTCCTGCCTCATTCTTTTACTCACGAGCTCCACAGGAGGACAAGCAGCCTGCTGGTCAGGCATAAGACTTGCTCCTCTCAGTAAGCTATGCCGTCACAATAGCAAATCCACATAACTAACAGAACAGTAAATTAAGCCCTGATTTATGGCTTTCACCTTTTTCTGAGATCTAAATACCCACACAGAAAATTTCACAATTAGATCTTTGAGGCAGTTCAAGGCCTGGAGTCAGGAAGACTTATCTTATTGAGTCCAAATCTATCCTCAGACACTGTGGCAAGTCACTTAATGTCTTCATCTGTCAGATGAGCTGAAAAAGGAAATGGCAAACCACTCTAGTATCTTTGCCAAGAAAACCTCAAATGGGTCACAAAGAATTGGACTAAAACTATTGAACAACAACAAAAGAATTGAATCTAAGAGGATGTCCATCAGTTGGGGAAAGGTCCAAAAAATTATAGTATATGAATGTAATGAAATACTATTGTGCCATAGAAAATGATGAAAGAGATGCTTTCAGAGAAACTTGGCAAGACTTATATGAACTGATATATTTTGAAATGAGTAGAATCAGGAAAATTATATATATACACATACATACATATACATATGTGTGTATATATATATATGTATATATAATAATAACCTTGTAAGGACTTAAGAACTCTAATCAATGCAATGATCAGCCATGATTCCAGAAGAATGAGGATAAAGAATGCTGCCCAACATCTGTAGAGAAGTGATAAGACCATGGGTGGGGAATTTGTGGCCTGAAGGCCACATATGGCCCTCTAGGTGCTCAAGTGCAGCCCTTTGACTGAATCCAAGTTTTACAGAACAAATCTTTTTATTAAGTGGATTTGTTCTGTGAAGTTTGGATTCAGTCAAAAGGCTGCACTTGAGGACCTAGAGGGCCACACGTGGCCTTGGGGCCACAGGTTCCCCACCCCTGAATAAGACTGAATATACAGAATAAGACATACATTTTTGGACATGGCCAGTGTGGAAATTTGTTTTGCTTGACTGTGTATTTGCTGTAAAGTGTGTGTGTTTTTTTTCTTTCTCAGTTGAGGGGAGGGGTTGGAGGAACGTGGCAAGGAGAGAAAATAAATACTTATTAACTGAAAAAAATTTGAAATAAGAATGTAAGCTTATATGTAGGGACTATACCTAGTATCTGGTAACATGCCTGGCACACAGTAGGTGCTTAATACATCATTTTTCATTCATTCATTTGTAACAGGCTGGATGATCTCTTCTATTTCTTGAACTCCTGAGACTCTCTAAGTATACGAAAGCCTACCTGGAACTTGTCTAGAGTTTCCAGTGCAATATTCACTTGCATCATGGCAGCTAAGTGGGCAAAGTACTTGCAATGACGAGCATAATCCAGGCTGTATATCTTCCATAATGAGGACAGGCAAGAGATTTGCTGGTGGAGCTGAGCCATTTTTTTCTTCCTATTAGGTAGAGGACAAGCAGAATCATACAATGGGGCATAACACAAAGAGGAACCTCCTTGGGGTGTGAGGGGGGGTCACAATGGCCTCAGAAGTTACTTCTGACTCTAAGATTCTGGGCAAACCTATCTAAGCAATGTGTAGCCTGGGTGGCATGAAAGACTTCCTCACAATGATTCCTCCTAGAGTCGAAGCAGCTGTTTCCTAGATTCATAGGATTTAAAGTGGGAATAGACCAGAGAGGTCAACTAGTTTAACTCCCTTTGTTCTAAAGATGAGACCCAGAGGAATTTGTGTGTCTGTCTTCCCCCAAAAGGGTAAAGGCCCCTCTCTTCTACTTCTCTGGTATTGCTCATAGTGCTATAACCAGATATTAAACAGACTCTACACTGGGAGACGAGTAGGAAGCCTGGATCATAAAGGATGACACAACAATTTCACATCTGTCCTAGACTAAGCAGCAGAGAGTAATCCAGAAGGGAACAACTCATCTAAGGGAAAGGAAGCAAAGCCTGGGGATCCACATAGAGACCCCAATCTCTCTTCCACACTATAATCCTCTTAGATATCTGAAGACAGCTATTGTATATCCTCCTAAGTGTTCTCTTTTGTACGTTAAACATCCAGTTACTACACCCCATGCTTATAGGGCATGACCTTGAGGTTTAGGACTATCTTGGTTGCCAGCTTCTGAGCACTCTCCAACATACCAGTTTCCAGAACTGAATATAAAACTCCAGATGTGGTCTAACCAGGGCAGAACACATCTGGACTTCATCCCTCTATACTGCTGTACAATGCTCCTCTCTCTTAATGGAGTCTAAGATTAACTTGTTTTGGCTTCTGCATCATGCCATTGGCTCATCTTGAGATTACAATCCACTAAAAACAGTTGATCTTTATCAGAGTCTGCCATGTTTCCCCTATCTTATATTTGTGAAGCTGATTTTTGAACTCACATTCAAGGCTTCATTTTATGCTCATTAAATATCAAGCCTTCAGCTCTAGCCCAGTGGGTCAGCATGCTATTGCTGGAGCCCACCGTCTGTTTTTGTACAGCCTGTGAGCTAAAAATGTGGGTTTTTCTGGGATCCAGACTGTGTCATTCAATGTGTTAGCTCTCCTGCAAGCTCTTTGTTTCATCTGCAAATTTGATAAGGAGGCCATTTATGTCTCTACCCAACTAATTGATAAAAAGGTTAATATTAAGTGATATTGCTCATAATTTTCTGCCATCCTTCTCTGTAAAAGTTTATTAATGATTTTATATTTTAAAGTATAAGACTCAGCATAGATCACTATGGTACTCCACTAGGGATTTCTTTCCAAGTTGCTACTGTGCCATTAATGACTCCATGTGTGTGTGTGTGTGTATGTGTGTGTGTGTGTGTGTGTGTGTGAAGGAATCCCAGCAATTCTATTTCAACCTCATCTAACCATATTATCATTTTGCCCACCCTTTTCACTTTTTCCATGAGAAAAGTATGAGAAAGTTTTTTTAATCCTTTGCTAAAATTCCAATACTCTTAACACCCTAATGGATCCACTACCTCATCACCAATGTGAGCATTTCCTCTAATGATGCAGATCCATTCTACCTAAACTATGTGATTCATTAGGGATGTGTTGCTAAATATTTTAGTAACTAGCTCCCTGGGAGAAAAAGTATACACAACATAGTTTTAAATTTATGCCTTATTCACATTTTCTTCATCACTTTCTTAAGTCTAGAAGATCAACATAACAATAAACCAAACCCTTTTTTGCAGCATTTGCTGATTTCCAAGACACGAAAGCTTAAATGAAAACTTAACAATGGGCTACTGCGACCTGTTGGAGCTGGCTCTGATGAACTTGTCTATCCTCTTCCTCACATTCACCATAAGGCTTCTTCCCAACATTCTGGGGACCTTTCTCATGTTTTCTTGAAATGCAAAGGATACCAATGAAGGATGTAAAGTGCTTGTTTTTTAACCCTTATTCCCATGCCATGGTGGCACATCTGTTTCAGGCATATCTTTCTTTATACTATTTCTCCTGAGTATTCCCTTCTTTGTGTAATAAGGGTCTGATGCATGTGTCAACACCATGGATTTTCTTAGCTTCATAGAGGATGTGAGAGAGCTTGCTTCTGGGAGAATCATGATAACGGTAAGGGGAATGCCTTGGAGAGACTGTGGAGTAAGGGTAGATATTCTGTAATCGATCAATTGGTTAACTACAAAGTGGAGGGGTAATTCTTTGAACTGGCTTCAAAGGCACTAAAAGAGGTTTATAAGCTTCAGATACGTCCTTTTTGCCTCTCTTTGCTCCATTTAGTGACTGCTTCATTTACAATGCCCAAGGTGAGACTATGCTGGGAGGGAAAAAGCCTTAGAGACTCCTTCTTCTCTGAGGCCATGTGACCCCAAGAATCAGGCCCTGGTCTGTTCTTTTCCATTCTATGTGAAGGGATTGGAGTCTCTGACCTTGTTTGGTGAAGTGAGTCCCAGAAATCCAGGAGTCACAGTACAGGCTGAGTTTTATAGCCAATGTACCATAGATGCCCCAAGGAGCAACGAGTGATCTTTGAGAGTGACCCTCACAACATCAGCCCAGAAGGACTCACCCAGCAACAATGCTGGCTTTAGATGTGAACTTGGTGACACTGAGACTAGATAGAAACTAAGCTAAATGTTGAGCTTACCTCGCTGAAGAGACCAAGGTGGTATACTGGAGATTACAGGTCTGAAGTACCGGGAGAAATGTTTGTATAATTTCTCTTGCTATATTTTTGAGGTAACTATGTCATTGTATGTTTAAACAGAACATTGTTAATTGTTGTTGTTAATTACTGTTGCTGTACAGTTGTGTTTCAGTCATGTCCAACTCTTTGTAAATCCATTTGGAATTTTCTTGGTGAAGATACTGGAGTGGTTTGTCATTTCCTTCTCCAGCTCATTTTATATGTGAGAAAACTGGGGCAAACACAGTTAAGTGACTTGCCCAGAGTCACACAGCTAAAGTGTCTGAAACCAGATTTGAACTCAAAAAAATGAGTCTCCCTGACTCCAGGCCCAGCACTTAATCCACTGTGCCACCTGGATGCCCAGTTAATCACTGTGCCCTAACAGTGGAGGTGGGGAGAACACAGTCAGTGAGGGCTTGGACCTATGGCAAAAGAGAAGAGACATTCCACCCTTCAGGGTAACTCCTCTGGATCCCTGGAAGGAGATGGAGCTGTCTGGCTTTCAGAGAGTATATGTTTTGTTCTAACTGTTATATATTTCATACTGCTCCTGCCTACCATGGAGATCTCTGTTGTCTTTGGGCAATTCTCCACTTTAGTTTTTCAGAGAATGCGGTGTCCTGTTAGTCACATCCAGACAACATAACCAGAAGATTATTGGTGTTGAAAAGACAGATCTTTATTTCAGGGAGAAGTCTGCAGTCATTAAAAGATTTCTTTAAGCAACGTAGTCTACTCTTTTCTTCCTGTTCAGTTCTGGGGTCAAATTATTTCTCACTTGCAGTGTCTATGTCAAACGCACAAATTGATGGCTGAGTAGGCTCTGCAGCTTTCTGAGGCTTGGTACTATCCAAACAACATCCTTAGCAAACATGAGCATCAGGAGGACTTTATTGTCTGATACTAGGCTTGCTTTCTTCCCTAACAGTGGCTGCCAACTTTGGTGGGCCTACATGTCTACCTTCATCCTTCACTTGATGTTAATGAATCATGTAGAATTTTTACAACTGCAAAAATTTTAGGAGGAGGGACTTTAAAATGGTATTTTGTTCTACAGGATCTAATTCTTTTTTTTTTCTGTAGTCAATAGTGAGACCAGTGGGGCCTTATGTTCTTTATACGTTTAGGTCAATTGTGTGATATTGCTTACTGTGGATTATCACTTATAAAAGCCTGCCTGTTCTATATTAGGCAGCTAGGGCTTAGTGGATAGAGCACCAGACACAGAAGCAGGAAAACCTGAGTTCAAGTTCAGTTTCAAACACTTCTTAATTTAGTGACTTCAGACAATTTCTGCTTAATTTCTGCTTTCTTCAGTTTCCTCGATTGTAAATTGGGGATAATCATAGCACCTATCTTGTAGGGTTGTTGTGAGGATTAAATGAGATAATATTTATAAAAAGTGCTTAGCATAGTTTCTAGTACACAGAAGGTGCTATATAAATGTTTTGTCCTCCCTCCCCCTTTTCCTACTAACACTGTCATCAAGGATATCTTTGACATGTACAAATTATTCTTAGAAACATTTCATATAGATGGAAAAAAGGCATATGTGTCATTAATTACTGACATTCTCTTGGTCACTTTTTAAAGATAATAATTAAATGACATTTTTTTCCATGCCAATACTCCTTTTAAAATTGGAATCTTCAGAAGATACTATATTTGACTAACATACAGAGATTGTTCTCTGAACCCTTAAGGACTGTCCTTGTGCCTTATTGTACCCTAAGGCTACTTGAAAGTCCCTTGAAGACCCTCCAAAAGCTATACCACCCACTATTTTCCAATGTGGAAACTTCCTTTGGAGAAGGCACATATTGAAAAGGCACCTAAAAGGAGGACACCCTTCAAGAGCATGCGAGGGTTCTTCTGTAGCAAACTGTTGGGACACCCTATCCTAGGAGGGGTAGCTCACATGCCCTATTCTAATTCTATCTCTTACCCTGGAGGACAGATGTCATGTAGCTGTTGACTCATGTGAAAGTCATGTTTATTTTTCTCAACGTGGGTCTGGAGGAAAACTGAAACTCTATTATAAGGGAAGACACGTTTTAGTAACTTCAGTGCTTTCCTCATCATTTTCTTGGCAAGTGACATCTGGCCCACATTGAAGGAGACCTATTTAACAATGAGAGAAAAACAGAAAGAATAATCACTGGCATCTATCTTTCTTCTATCCATCTACCTGTCATTCTCTGTTTATCTCCTATCTACCTATCCTTTCACTCACAGACCAAAGCACACACCAGGAGAGAAGGAGACACTTCTCCTTTGATCATACAGCCTTGGAAGAACTTCAAATGAACAAGTCCCTAGAAGTATCTCTGAAAACAGCTGCACAAAATACCCTAAGGCTTGGGACAGTACGCTCTCCACGCTGGAAGCAGAGTCTTACGTTTAAAAAGAGTTAAAAAGTCAAGTAATTGGCTGTGAAAATGAACAAATAGCAGGAAAAAAAATCAGACCATAGAGTCTTACTTTGGTGACAAGGAAGATCAAAACATACAATCAGAAGGAGATAATAAAGTCAAAGCTCCTACATCCAAAGCCTCCAAGAAAAACATGAAATGATTGCAGCTCCATGGAAGAGCTCAAAAAGGATTTTGAAAATCAAGTAAGAGAAGTAGAGGAAAAATGGGAAGAGAAATGAGAGTGGCAAGAAAATAATGGAAAATGAGTCAATAATTTGCTAAAGGAGACCCAAAAACATGCTGAAGAAAATAATACCTTAAAAAATAGACTAACCCAAATGGCAAAAGAAGTCCAATAGCTAATTAGTCAGGTAACCTACTATGTCCAATTGAATTATATTCAAAACAAGTTTCTGCCTTTGTTAAAATTCCTTGTTTCTGTTATAAAAATCAGCTCTGTAAATCATTTGAGATCTCTGACCTCTGAGATTCAGGTGACTTAGTCTGGCATGCAAATACTAGCTTTGCAAATTAAATCATAGCTGGTGACTTTATTCTCAGTTTCCTTTTTATTTTAGATAACTAATTTTAACAGTGGTTTGCTCAGAATAGGTGCTTAATATATATGGAACTGCATTCCTCTTCATCTCATTATGTATCCAGTATGATCTCCTTGAGAAATTCTGTCCAGTAACTTTTTTTTTCTCTTTGCCAACTAGGGTAAGTACTTAATTGACCAAAGAAAGGAGAAAAGGAGAGAACACTTTAAACAATAAAAATTACAGTAAAGGCAAACAACTTTGAAAGCTATAAAAGCAATGATCAGTACCATGACCATCTGTGATTCCAGAGGCCCAAGAATGAAGCATACTCTCCAAGACAGAGAGGTGATGGATTGAAGGTGCAGAAGTGATGGAATACAGACTCTGGGAACCTCCTTGAACTCTCCTTGAATCTTCCCACTTAATCTGTTGCCATTAACCTAGCCTGACGCTCCATTGTCTGTTACCTTTGGGTTGCCCCACCTGCTTCCCACTCCAGACCTCCATTGTCTGTTATCTCACAATGGCTTCTAGCAGTTTCCCACCTTTGATCACTTCCAAATCTCTCTCTCTCTCTCTCTCTCTCTCTCTCTCTCTCTCTCTCTCTCTCTCTCCTCAGACCCATCAAGATCCTCCTTAAGAGTCCTCCTCAAAACTCTCCCTAAACCCCTCCTTCCATCACCCCAGACTACTAGACCACCCTCAGATCCCTCCCACAGTCTTTCTATATATAAGATACTTCTTTTCTCCATGAAGGTGCTCCAATTCAATCTAGCTCAAAATCTATCTGGCCTACAAGCATCACAAATGGTGAGGCTTCTTAAGAGTCAATCCAATGTGGTGAATCTTAAATAAATTTTTTTTTTCCTTTGGCTGAAAGAAGGTTTGGGTCAAATTCACTGGGGCAGAATCCAGGGTATTGATATTTTGGGGTGCCAAGCAACAGAATGACACACAGATATTTTCATATACAGCCAATGAGGGAATTTGTTTTCCTTGACTATGCATATCTGTTGTAAAGGATTTGTTTTTCTTTTCTTTCTTCCCCCAATGAGGTGAAGAGGAGGGAGAGAAAATAGATTTCTGTTAATTAAAAAAAAAAGAGACGGGAGGGACATTGATGTGGAATGTGGCATACACTTTCAACTGAGGTCACTGAATCATTAGTTTTGTTTGATTGCTTTTCTTTATTGCAGGAGAACTCTCATTGATGGATTACCTGGAAATATTTGTAACATAAAAACATAACAGGTCAATGAAACTGAAGAAAAGAGATGCTGGGAACTCTAGGTCTAAAAGACAGCAACTTAAAGTCACTCGTGTGTGTGTGTGTGTGTGTGTGTGTGTGTGTGTGTGTGTGTGTGTGTGTAAACAGCTAGGCAGAATGATGGACTTACTAGCTCTGTGATCCTGGACAAGTCACTTAACCTCTGTCTCCCTCAATTTCCTTATCTGTAAACAGTGATAATAATAGCACCTACCACATAGGGGTTTGGGATAATTTTTGTAAAGCACTTTGCAAAGGTTAAGGCATTAGATAAATATTATAATCATCATAATAAATTATATTGTTAATTATAAATTCACCAGCTTCATCATCTACCTACATTTTACTCTCCTCCCCCTGCCCCCAGAAACCAATGGCCTCTTCTAGAATCCAAACTGATCAGTTAAACTTTTTTAAATATTGTGCCAAAAATCACTTGCAATGATTGGGAGGAGAAGAGGAGAGTGTAGATCTGAGTTTTCTTTCCTTGCTTAGGGGAAGACAACAGTAGCAAATTGAGTGAGATGAGGAGATTGCAAAGACTTTTCATGATAAAAATATGGGGAATATTGGATTTTCTAAATAAAATTTCTCTTCCATAAACCCTCTCTCCCTGGATACCTGAGTTTCAGGTATCCAGGGCCTGTGGACAGTCAGTTGGTTTCCCCCTCCTTACCAGCTACCAGCTTTCTTTGTGAAAGTGCTGTGGGCTGCGGCTGAAACTTGGAAGTTACTCAAATCTCCCCTTTGTTTGTTGTACTGTTGCCACATCAACACTACCAGCTCCCGCTTCTCCCCCTCCCCTCTTTTCTAAAGCCACATCAGCAGTTAAGTTAGATATTAGATGAGGTAATTGTGTTAGGATAGGTGAAGATTTCCCGGGATTTGCCTAGTTCTTCGAGGCTTAGATTGTGAGCCTGCCTCCCAGCCAATGGAGAGGTAGGATAGTGAGGAGGTGGGATTTTCTGTGTTAGGGTATAAAATTGTGCTTCAATTTCTGTAACTTGCCTCCTTCCATCAGATTCCTCGACCTGGTGGAAGGATGTCCCTTTCTCGAGGACTGTAATAAATCTTTTTCTTTTTGGTCTTATTGAGAAACGTCTTCATTTATTTAAAATTTTGAGTAAGGGTCTTTTTATCCAATACACAAATGAACTGAAGTGATGAGAATTTTCTGGTTTTGCTGGCAGCCTGTGTAATGAATGATATGGAAGTAAAGAATGAAAAAAGGTACTAGAAAGTTCTGTGTGCAGCTTCCAAAGGAGAATTAAGGTTCCACACCATTCTGTAGTAGCTCTTACCTGGCCCTTGAGGTTATAAAAGATGGCAGTCTCAAAAGTGTGGCACCAAGATTTGTCATGCTTCAAAGATTTTAACAATCTCTCTCCTTCACACAAATGTATGTATGCCTGAAACCAAGATAAGGAGGCATCAAAGCAGGCAAGGTTAAGCTTCCCAGGAGGGTCTTTCTCCACTTTTAACCAGAGAAAAGAACACAAACAACAACTGCCAAGTTCCACCCTTGCCTCCAACCCTCTCTTAGCTCTCAACTCTGGTGACAAGACAAAACTCTACAAAGCTCCATCACTGGAAGTCAAAGCCTGGAGAACACCTTTCAATAGGATTTACACATCTGCTGGACAAATTTCATCCAACTGCAGGCTCCAGAGCCCAGCGCAGATGAATCTGGTTATCCTCATTTCAAATTTTTACTTCCACAAAAGGCAACAAATGGATATCCATTGTTGAATAAAGATAGAATGAGAGTGTTTCTCCCCTCACCCCTACAACTCTTGCCAGCTATGTGACTCAGTAGATAGAGTTCCGGGTCTGGAGTCAGGAAGATCTGAATTCAAATCCGACCTTGACACTTACTAGCTATATGACACTGGGCAAACCACTTAAATTCTCTGCCTCAGTTTTCTCATACAATGAGGAAAATAGCCCTTGTCTCCCAGGGCTGTGATGATTAAATGAGATAATAACTCTAAAGGGCTTAACACAGTGACTGGCACATAGTAGGTGGTATATAAATGTTAGTTGGTGGTCTTATTCTCAAGTTCTCATGCTAGCTATGTTCTCTGAAGATACTTCCCTGGGTGATTGTCTGTGTTGGATGCTAAACCTAAGACACGTATAGCCATCTTGTGAGAAGCCCCTTGTGGAATGGGAAGAGGAAGTGAGTTGAATTCCCAAGGGAATATGGAGCCAAAAGGATATTTTCTTTATTTCCCCTTAATCTTGTTTCCTTCCCCCATCAACCCATTTTCCATAATATTTTGATGCAGATGAAATATGATTCAATTCAATGACAAAAGTAACTTTGAAAAGAAAAAGAAGGGAGAAGGGATTGTCAAGAAATAGGGCAATGTACAGGCTGAAAGGTATGTATGGAAAAAGAGAGGAGTCCACAGGTAGGCAGCTCCAGTCCCTCCCAAATTATTTGAATGGGAGTGGTGGTGCTTATTTGATGACTACATTTGAAACTCAGGTCTTTTTCAGAACCGACAACTATTATCTTCTTCCCCCTTTGGGTCCTGACCGTTACTATCCCCAATTACTGCACAGCTCTAGTTGCTTGGTCCCCACATAACAATGTCTCTGATAGTTCCTGTACCCTAGAAAGGACTCTTGTCTACATGGTCCATGGGAGCTATGAGTGAGTGGCTTACTGGACTGTAAGCAACAGAAGCAAATTAAAAATAGATTACAGAGGAATTTGTCTAGGGTACTTGGGAATTCTTGGGAGAGTGCTATCAGGAGAAGTCCTTTCTTTCCTCTGTCTTAAATCCCTTTCCCAGACCCACATTTTTACCATTGTGCATATGAATAGATGATGCTGTGGGGTCTAGTGTCATAGCACCTGGTATTGTTCTCCAGAGATACACGTAGTAATTTTGGCACTGGGCATAAGCAGCATGCTCTCAAAAAACCATGTCCTTGAAACAACTTGGTAAGGCTTTATATGAAAATAATATAAGAAGTAATTAAACTAATTAGGTACAGGTTGAAGTTACTATAGAGACTCAGAGATAAGTATTACCAGTGCCTGGCATCTGGTAACTTACTGTTTTAATAAATCATTCTCACTAATTAAGGGAAAGTTTAGTTGTTTTTGTGCTCCCAAAGGAATACACATGCCATTATCGTGTAACTATAACAAATGTGAAAATTGCACATTCCTTTAACATAATTATTTTAAAGTTTGACACACTCAAAACTTACCAAATAGTTATCACTTAGGCTGATATAAGCAGCCACAATTTCTAGGTAGTAATATAAGGCTTTGTCCAGTTTTTCCAGAACTGTAAAATGGTAGGCAAGAGGCAATAAAACAAACTCCAGTACCTCCTGACACTGACAAGATTCTACAGGGGTGAGTATTTCATCAGCTGAAGTTATTTTGTCTAAAGTGATGTCGAAGAAATACAAGATCTTTTCTCCTATTTCTTCAGGGCTGGTGAAGAAAAACACATGGTGATAACAACTTAAAATATCCTATATGTTTTCAGCATCAAAATCTCTTGCCTATTACGCTGCATCATAATATAACAGAATCTATTCTGGATTCTACTTCTGCCTTTATCAGACCAAATCAGATCAAATGACAGGTTTGACAGATCAATTTATCTAACCTCTTTCAATTATCTGGAAAATGGAAGACTGATGATACTGACTTTCAAATGTCTCTGGAAGGGCTTGGTGTCCATCTGTTCTTTTATCATATTACTGTACCTGAGATCATCTGTCAAAACATCAGATTTCTTTGAAAGTCTTTCTTTGATTTTGAAGACTTCTTTTGTCCCTAGGAAGCAAGTGAACAATTCAGTTGTTTGACTCATTTCTGTGCCTCACAATGACGAAATACTGAACTGATAACCTTGAACAAAAGTGAGATGAGATGCTAACAGAGAGATGCAGTGGGATCATAACCAGACAACTCCTTGTCAACCAATGTCAGACAAAGCCTACCTCCGGATTTTAGAACACTATGAAATCCACCAATAACCCAGAATCTCTAATGTGTCTTGGGGATTATAGGCCAACTCCCTCATCTTCTAGGTGAAAAATCAGGCCCAAAGATGGTGTGACTTAGCTTAGTGGCAGAACTAGGTGTAGATGCTAAGTCTTCTCCCAACTCATGCTTTCTGCATCAAATCATATGAATTTATATATAGGAAAAAATCATGTGAATTTTTCCATGTTGGTTGCTCCTCCCCTTTGAATAAGGGTGAGGGATGAAAAAGAGAAAAGTTTAAGACTTCACAGGTTAGATAAATAAGAGGTAGCTCCCTTTCTGTGATTCTCAAGGGCACCCAATAGCAGAGTTGACATATCTAAATTGTGTTGTTTTTTTTCTGGTTGCCTGTTTGACCTTGGGTGAATCGTTAAGTTTCCATTTTTCCATTTAAAAAAGAGGAATTCTATTAATTCTTCTCTACTTCATAGTATGATTATGAGAGAATGAGATGCCCACAAAATGCTCTCAGTTCCTCAGAAAGCACACACATGAGATTCCATTATGTTACCCTGTCATCTCAGGGCTGCAAGGAGAAATACTGGCAATGAAAACCAGAGAAATGTTCATAAAACTCTGAGTTGATCTGCAAAGATGGCAGTGTGGTATCATGGATAGACAGCCAGGCCTGGAGTCAAGAAAACTTGGATTTGAATACTACTTCAGTTTGTTAACTGTATGACCCTGAATAAATCACTGAACTTTTCTGGGCCTCAGTTTCCCCATCTGTAAAACTACTCCATGACCTTTAGTTTTCAATTTATGATCTTATGATGAAACTTTGGATGAAGGGAGAAGCTAAAATGTCAATAATTAAATCACCTCAGAATTGTAGCTCTACAATAGGTAGCTTTAGTGTTAAACAGAGAAAACTGTGAACTATTTTAACTCAAAGAGAAGAGATCTAGTACAGAGCTCTGGGGTACAGTGGAATATGTATGACTTTAGAAGGAGAAGTAAGCCCAAGAGACAGAAGTTATACAGAGGCAGATTTGGCTCAATCCAAGGATAGCCATTAAAAAAAATGCTATACAACAATGGGGTGGTTTTCTTATAGGAAAACAAGTTGCCTATTCCTAGGTTTAAGCAGAATATAGACAATAATCATTAATGCTATATAGAAGATTCAGACTTTAGATAAGGATTGGACAGACCCTTCATAGCCTGTGGGACTCTAGGATTGCATACCTCTTGAGAAATACTGCATCCTTTTGTGGAAATAAATTTAAGTGTCTCTCAAACCAGATATTGGGGCAGCTAGGTTGCACAGTGGATAGAGCACCAGGCCTAGAGTCAGGAGGATCTGCATTCAGATCTGGCCTCAGATACTTACTAGCTATCACTTCACCCTGTTTGCCTCAGTTTCTTCATCTGTAAAATGAGCTGGAGAAGAAAATGGCAAACCACACTAGTATCTCTGCCAAGAGAACCCCAAATGGAGTCATGAAGAGTTGGACATAAGAGAAATGACTCAACAACCACAAAATCTGATATTCTTCAAGTCTGAGCCAAATGTGGTCACCTATGATTTAGGCTGCACGATGTTATAGATCCCATCCCATCCTAGAACCAAACTCTGGGGTGCCCATTTTGGTTTTAGAGAGGAATGAAATGATTTTACTTTTGATTCCATGGGTACTGATCATCTTCTTAACTGTGTCCAGGTCTAAGGTATTCAGCCGAATGTCCACTGCGTAATGGTGGAAAGGGATGAAGTCGCCACTTCCACAGTGCTCACACTTATGAGCACTTTCCTCTAGGAAACGGGCACATTTCACATGGAGAGCTGCCTTCTGATCCTTGAGCCACAGCTCGTAGGCTGTCTTCTGCATTATGGGTTTGCAGAATCTCAAGATGTGGGACTGAGTCACTTCGTTCTCTAGTACATAAATTTCCTTGTCATCTTGACCTTCTAAAGGGAATAGAACAGTTTTATTAGCTTGACTGGAGGCAAAAGGTACCTGTTGATTTAACATGGACTTTTTAGGATTGAGTGTGGATTTACTCAAGGAGAAAACTGGCTCTCCTTTGGGGTTTACTTACCTATCTTTGATGAGGATTTCAAAGCCAGGGAACGGTGATGTAGCTCAAAAGTGGCACCCTTTCGTTTGGCTGCCCATCGAAGTTCTTTTTGGCTCTGGAAGCAATAGAAGATGCTGGATTGAACAAGAGTCGCCAGGGCTTCAACCATCATCTTCATGCTCCAACAAGGGAGAATTTCAAAAAGCAGTGATGTAGTAAAGGTCTGTCCAATAATGGCAGCACACCTCACCAACATCTGTTGAGAAAGGCTCATGCTATCTAATTGGACTAGGGAGATTTCTGCAAATGGAAAGTCAAAGAATATGTAAATTGTCACTTGCCCACATCAGGTAGCATAGTAGGTAAAAGCTGACATTCTTGTTCTCTTAAGGGAAATTTGTCTTCTTCTAAGAAACATTTTTAGAACCCACTTTGGGCACAGCACCCAGACTAAGGATATAAAAGATATAATAATAATAACCTGTATTTATACAGCACTTTACATGTTATCTCATTAGATCCTCCCAGTAACCCTGAAGGATAGGTGCCATTGTTATCTCCATTTTACAGATGAAGAAACTGAGGCTGAAAAAGGTTAAATAACTTGCTCAAGTCACACAGCTAATAAATATCTGAGGCAGGATTTGAACTATCTACCTACTGCATCACCTACAAGGACATAAAAGCAGTAGAAGACAGCTCTCCCTTCAAGAAGTTTATGATCTATGATTTTAGAACAAAACAAGACTGTATAATTAGATGCTACGTTGAATATTGCAAAACAAACTACCAGGTGAAGCAGGGCATAGAGTGCTGGACCTGGAGTCAGAAAGATCTGAGTTCAAATGCTGCCTCTGACGCTAGCTATGTGAACCTGGGTAAGTCACTTAGCCTCTGTCTGCCTCAGTTTACTTGTCTATACGATATAATAAAAACTGTTACTTCCCAAGTTTCCATTAGATTGTGATGTCCTTGAGGGCAGGAGCTGTCTTTTGCCTCTTTCTGTATCCCTAGCACTTAGCAGCTTAGCACCAATAAACATTTACTGATTGACTGAAGGTTGTTGAAAGGATGAAAGATGTTTTTAAATTCTTTGTAAATCTTAAAGAGCTGTATTAATGTTAGCTATCATTATCATCATTGCTAAAGGAATCTCAAGAAGGGAGGCACAAATGTGGGCTGACTTAGTGGGGGAGGGGGATGGCACAGTAGCTGTCTTCAAATACTTGCAGTGTTGTTATTGAAGACAAATAGCTTCTGTCTGTGGTCCTGAACTAACAGGAGGAGAGAAGCACTGCCTAGGGTCTGGAAGCCCATACATTGTAGCAAATAGAAGAAACAAAAAATTATCTCTATGAAGATACTGCAAATAACTGGGCAGCATTTCGCCCTTCCAGTGACACCCCTCAAAAACCTGGCTAGTAAAGGAACTCAGAAGCATCAGTGATAATCTTGACTCAACCCCTCTACCAGTGGGACTTTCCAGGAGATAAATGTGGAACTATGAATGAACTCCTATGGAAATCAAGCTTCCTGGAAACATTTGACCCAATTTCTTTGGTGACTAGTCTTAATATGTGGTGTGTGTGTGTGTGACAGAGAGAGAGAGAGAGAGAGAGAGAGAGAGAGAGAGAGAGAGAGAGAGAGAGAGAGAGAGAGAGAGAGAATAATCTTCTCAAGTTAAGATCTGTTTTCCTTTGTATTTTTGCATAGGAATAAGAAATACCCAGCAGAAATTTTGAAGCTGGTCAGACTTCCAGAGGGAGGAGAAGACTGAGAATCAGTCATCTCAAGTAACTTCACATGGTCACACACATGTAATAAGTTTCTAATTCAGGATTTAAAAAAAAATTCAGGTCTTCTTGGCTGCAAGGCCACTATATCACACTGCCTTTCAATGTATATGACAGAATTTAAATTATTAGGAAGGAAAATATAGAAAAATACAGGAAAGGAAGGATATTTTTTGGGACAAGAATCAGGAGACTGGTTCATCCTCTGTTCTCCAATGACATTATGAGAGTAATGAGTTGACTTGCAAGTGAATTGGATTTTAAGTGAGGCAGAGCTGTGCAAAGACTTTAGCCTCACTGTCTCCTCCTGAGTCATCAGAGTCCTGGATGACCTTGGTCTTTCTAAATTAAAGTCTTTTCCTGGTCTCTGTTTGTCTGAGGAAACACCCATTTCAATGACTAAGGGCTAGGTAAGAATTGAAACAAAAGATGATCTAATTTACCATCACAAAAATGTCAGTCTGGGTGAGGAAGACCCTCAAAGTCTCTGGCCAGAACAGAAAAACAATTGCAATTTACACTCATTCTAAGCCATCAAAACTTAACTATGAGTCACCTAGGCTTGGGCTGGAGACTATTATTAGTCATTTGATGAAAGCCAAAGTGATTTGGGTTTAAAGGCTAGTCAAATGACTCCACTTGAAACCATGCCAAACTAGCTCTGAAAAAGGAGGCTGGTCTGACTGCAGTGGAGAATTTGTGTGGAGAGAGGTTTTTGCCAAATCCAGTAACCTTTTCTCAGGCCTTAATTGTTTTAACCTCTATGATATAGTTGACATCGTCAATCATCTTTTCTTTCTTGAAACTCTCCTCTTGACTTTTGTGAAAGAACACTATCTTGGTTTTCCCTCTATTTTTTCAACTCATCTTTGCCTATTTCACTAGTTCCTCTTCTTCCCTCCCCATAACTGAGGGAATTCTCCAGTATTCAGGCCTCAGGCCTCTCTGCTCATCTTGCTATGTGCTATCTTTCCCAGATATCAATCCATTTCTCTGCTTTCTAATAATGGGGTGATGGGACCTGGACCCTGTATTTTCCTATACATTTCAGCAACTCAGTCTCGGGCATCTTGCCTGAGGCATCTGGCCCATCCCAACCCACCTAGGTACTCAATAATTCTTTTAATTGCCCTTTCACTGTGGCTCTCTAACCTCTTAACTACTTTCATTGTCTGCACCTCTCCCATCTCAGGCTATTTACCCCTTCTTAATTCCATTCAGATCTTTTCGCTGTCTTTTCTTGAATATAAGTCCCAATCTTACTCCCATTGAATTGTTCAGATTCCCTGAAATATCTAGCCCACTTCTACAGGTGTCATAAATAAACCTTGCTACTTTGACTGAAAGAAGGCTTAAGTGGTTGAATTCTTTCAGACCCCCTGTACCCTTGCATTTCGGTGTTCCCAGTACCCCAAACTGCAACACCAATGCTAGCCCTTTTATGCTAATAATTCTCAAATCTTCAAATCTGTATCTCTAGTAAACCTGTCACCCAAGTTCTAGTATCATAATGTCTACCTCTTTGCTAGATATCTCTACCTAGATGTTTCTCTAGAACCTCCAATTCAGTATATATTTAGGACTTACAACTCATCGTTTCCCTTTCTCTTTCCTTTAAAACAAACAAACAAACAAAACAGATTTGGTTCTGCACCACTTTTTTATCTTAATAAATACAATATATGAAATATAATTGAATCTTTCTTTGAAGATTGATAATTCTTTGGTGCCTTAAGATCATCATATTGAACACCACTTCTTATACACAACTGAAGATTTAGATGTAGAAGACACAGGAGATTGAGTTGAATATATATTACACTTACTAGCTACTGGACCTGTTGACCTGAAAACTTGGTTAAAGAAAAGGCAACAGGCTAAATGCATACATTTTATGATTTAATTAATTAATTAATCGATTCCCTATTAAAGAAAATGGTAACATAATGCATTATGGAGCCAGAAAAATGTTCTGGCTACCCAAAACAGAAATCTTCTGGCTTATATACATTTTACCGTGAGAAAGGAACTCTCTTAGTTGAAATAAATCATAAATTTAATAAGACAAGACAATTAACAAAGCAATGTCGGTTGGGCCTTGTGATTCCAGGCTGTGTAAACATATGTCTCTGTGACATAAGATGAGGAGAAGTAGCAGGCTTCCTGTCCTAAAGAGGTACTCAAAATAGCTGACATGGGAAAGGGTACCTTTAACAAAGGTTCAATTGAAATTACAACCCAGGATATCTGTGTGTTTTTTCTTCCTTATCACTAAAATGCCAGGAGAGAGGGTCTCCTAAGGAAGTTAGTAAGTCAACCCTGTCTGCTTTTCTGACAAAAGGCATTTTCGGAGTTTACTTAACAAGGGAGACTATTAGGTTTGGACTCTTCTTAATTCAAGCTTTGGCCCTTATTAAAGTCCATAATTTATATTAAATATTATCAGACCTTATGTAAGTAACTTCACTTTTCTATATCTCATTTTCTTTTTCTGGAAAATGACTGGATGATCTTCAAGTTCCCTTCTACCTCCCAAAATCTTATCATTCTATGATGCCATGACATTTTCTCAGAAGTATAGCTTCAAAAAAAATCTCTGCTATCAGATTTTGGGGAATAATTCTTTTATGTTAAGTCATGATCATTCAAAAAAGTGTGGTCTAACCATTTATACAGGAAAGACAGATGCATGAAGAATGCCTCTCAAACCAGCAGAACTCCCTACTAGGGCCAGAACTAGATTAAAATGTAATTGGGAAATGTTTAAAAAAATAAATAAAAATACAATACAACATAAATAATGTTATTTTGTGGTTTTCTAAGCTAATTTCCTGACCACTCCACCATGCCCATACCATTCTATTTGAGTGTGACATCACCGGTCTAGATTATGATATTCAGCTGAATGGAATGTGTACACATCTATACATGCATGTAACATACATACCTATATACACTCACATACATATATGTATATACACACATCCATACTTGTCTGTCATGGACACACACTGCAAATGGAGAGTGAGCTAGGCCCAAAACTGAACAAAAGGAGGATCTGATCTAGTATTTCTTCCTTTCTTCTTAGAAGTTAGCTTATCAAAGCTAAGGGGGGTGGGGGAAGGACAAAGATCTTGTTTTTCTTTACCTTTCAATGTTGATGGGGGTGACATATTTTTTAATCTGACACCAGGGGTAATGTCACATACTTCTATTTTATCCTCATGCGAAGAGAAAGAAAACACATGAAAGCTCATCTGGGGCTTAGTGTAGTTTTCTGTAGAGAAATAACAAAAATAAGAGAAAATGGGGGAAGAAAGAGAAAAGAATGAAGGAAATTCATAATGTCATTCCCTTTTGTTATTAAGCTTGATGTCTGGAGAGGAATTGAGGTCATTCTCATGTAACCAGAAGACAAAGACTTGAATGGGAACAGATTTAGTGAAGACTTCTCAGGGGTATGGGACTCAGAAAAAAAAAAACTTAAAAAACAAACTTAAAAAACTTAAACTTAGGCCCAGGTTTAGATTCCTCCAGGGTCAGGTGATTTCCATGTACGGCCATACAGTGCATTAGGATCAATGATTAGCTAACTAACTAACTCTTCATAACCTAACTTGCATATGCCCACGCAGTATGCAGTCCCCACTCTGGTCCGCCTGATTTGCATAAGTTCTCAATGCCCAATTTGCATGAGTCATCAATGCTTCATTTGCATATGATGACGTGTATTTTCGCAGGTTTTGTAACTGTTGGGGAGAGGGAAATTTGAACCGGGAAATTTGAACTGGGTTTCAAAAGGGATTGGTTAGATTTTGCGCCTAGAATGTAAGACCATGCTACTCAGCCAATGAGAATAATGGTCAGCAGTGGGAGGGGAATTTCCACAGTCAGGGTCTCTATAAATTGCCATTCTGCTTCCGTAAGGCGCCTCTGGACTCCAGCTTTACTGGTGAAGGGACTGCCCGCTTCTCCTGAGAACGAGTAAAGGAGCTTTTCTGGTTTTACTTTTAGACACCTCTGAGCCGTCAATTTGAGTAAGGGGGGGTCATGCTATCCCACACAGACTTTCTATGGATTTATATAGACATGAAGGGAGGCAGAAGAGGGAATGCTGCTGGTTTAAGTGGACTTTTCTTTAGGCAAATCCAATAAATGAAAACCTAAACTTATGGAAAAAGATTAATTGAGGGAAGATTCTTTATTTTACAAAAGGGGTCCTAACACCATTAGAATTTTTTCCAATTCAAAATTTTGTTTTTCAGGAACATACTATCTTGTTAGGTGAAATATGCTTGCTTAATTCATATGTACTTGCACAGATTATATGTACTTATATATTGTATTACATTATACTACATTATTATATATCATATATATATACACATGCTTTTAAGAACAAAAATGTGTATGTCTATGCATGTACAAATATGTAAATATATGCACATATTACATATATACACACATACACACATATGTGTGTGTATATCTACATATATACATATGTATCCCTTCTGTGGAAGATTAAATTATAGAAATATTCTTAATTTAGAATACTAATATTCTTAAGTTTTATTATTAGACTTGGATCTGGAACAAAATGGGAAAGCTTCTAAGTAGCAATTAACCATTGATTGCTATCCTTATTGGCAATGAAAACCACAAGATTTATTCCTTCAGTCAGTCTAATAATTATAATTATTTCTGGGGCAGCCACAATGTATAATAGCTCTGTGGAGAACAGCAAGAAGTCTAAAATATGGCCCTTGCCATTCAGAAGTTTATGACATGGTTGGAGATGGTGTATATCAATAATTGCAACTACAAAAGTAACATTTTGTTGGTTTGGCTTTTGTACTATATTTTTTCTTTTCTTAAAAAATAAATTAATTTTTTGTTACATTTTAAATTTTGAACTATCTCCCTCCCTTGCTCCCCACCCTTGCACTACAGAAGGACACCATTTAAGATAAAGGAGAGAGAGAGAGATCTATCTACACACACATATGTAAAACCACATGATGCCTAATTCTATTTATCACTTTTTTCTCTGGAGGTAAATAGCATCTTCCTTCATAGGTCCTTTGTAGTTTATTTGAATATTTATAATATTCAGAATAGCTTAGTTGTTCACAGTTATTCTTTGAGCAATATCGCTATTACTATATACAGTGGTTATATATATAATATATATATTATATAGGTTCTCTCATTTCACTCCCTTATTTCATACAAGTCTTTTTGTGCTTTTCTAAAATCAACCTACTCATTATTTCTCACAGCTCAATAATATTTCATCACAATCATACACCATAACTTGTTTAGCCATTCCCCAAATGATGGACTTCCCCTCAATTTCCAGTTCTTTGCCAACACAAAAAGGCTGCTATAAATATTTTAGAACATATAGGTTTTTCCCTCTGCCCCCTGCTCCTCCTGATCACCTTGGGAAGCAGAACTAGTAATGGTATTTCTGAGTCAGAGGGTATATACCATTTTATAACTCTTTGGGCATAATGACAGAAAGCATTCTGGGCAGAGAGAATGACATGGGCAAAGGCACAGAGAAAGGATATTTAAGGGACAATGAGTAAGGAAGTTTGGCTAGAGCAAAGGATTTATATAGAAAAGCAATTAGAAAGAAGGACTGATTAATATGGTGAAAGAGTTAGAATTAAGTTGGACTGAAACATAACAAAGTTCTGAGCATGATCAATTTATTAGGAAAACTCAATTACAAATAAACAGGATCGCAGCTTCCTCAGCAAAGCTAAGAACCTGCATGAGGAGGACAGCTTTCTTTCATAGTTTTGAGGAGTACAGAACAAAGATCAGGACTTTGTAGATGGGGAACAAGTTATGATTGGTTAAAAGAGCTCAGCATCATGAATGACAAAATCAACATGGTTGGTTACAGGGCTGAGTTGTAGGGGACAATATAATTGGTTGGAAATTGGGAAGGAGGGGCTAGCAACAACCCCCTCCTGCCTTCCTACAACTAAGAAATTTTCACTGTGTCTACCTGCAATGTGGATCATTCTTTTTTGGATAACAGATAGATAACCTTGAAGGATCACTTGGCGATATAAAGATACCAGACCATTCTCCCTGGTGTCCACCCGCATTCCTCAAGCATAACAGATTTCCTTGATGCGAGAATAGAACAGCGATTAGCCAAGTTGGATTTCTAACCTTAGGACCTGCTGAATTTCTGAACTAAGTTCAGAGACAAAGAACCATGACTTAAGCAGTTACTGGACAAAATCAATTAATTGCAAATAGAATCAATTAAAAGATAATGCAGAATAAATCTGTTTGTTTCAATAGCAGTATATCTGCTATCAAAAATATCTGCTATCAAAAATCAATCAAAGCACCAAGAAGTTACTTCATAGAACTAGGCAAAACACGAACAATTCATTTGGAGGAATAAAAGAACAAGAATCTTAAGGGAAATAATTTTTAAAAGGAGGAAGAGGGGGAATAGTATTTCCAGACCTCAGACTCCTTTCTGATCTCGCTGCAATCTTGTGGAACTGCTCTAACTTCTCCCCCATGCCACAGCAAGCTCATTCCTGGGAGAACCCCATCCTCTCACTAGCCTTGGTAGTCTCCGTCCTCACTACTGTCAGCCTCTCTAACTGGGGAGCGGGAGAACTCGGCTCAGAACACCTCCTCATTTTTCCCCTGGCTGCATTACTCTGGGACTTCTCTGACTTGCTACCCTCTCTGCTACTTTTCACTTTACTTTTTTTTTTTTATCTTCTCCCATTACATTGTAAGGTCCTTGAGGGGCTAGTTAGCTTCATTCCTTCCTTCCCTTCTCTCTCTGTCTCTCTGTCTCTCTGTCTCTCTGTCTGTCTCTCTGTCTCTCTGTCTCTCTGTCTCTCTGTCTCTCTCTGTCTCTCTCTGTCTCTCTCTCTCTCTCTCTCTCTCTCTCTCTGGTATTTGTATCCCCAGCTCTTAGCACAATACCTGGCACATAACAGGTACTTAACAAATGGCTATGGATTACTGACTATTACCAAGCAGTAGTCGCTAATATTCTTTGAGACTAGTTAAAAAAATTTTTAATGTCAATACAGCAGACTCATAGTAAAAATCAGAAACAATTTAACTCAACGGTCTAGAGTTTGATATTGACAAGAACTGGGGAAACTAGAAAGTAGTCTGACAAAAAAATAAGTTTAGATCAGCAGCTTACACTTTATATCACTTTAACTTTCATTTAGACATGACCTAAATATGAAAGATCACATAATTTTAAAAACATAAGAAAATAGATAGAATTGGTCCGACCACTTTGGGAAAACAAACTAGTGTTATGTTTTTTTAAAAAGTGATCCAAAAAATACCTCAAGGAGATTGAAAACAGAAAGGAATGTCCCATACAGAGCAAAATACACTTAGCTACACTTTTAATGGCTGCAAATCACTAGACACAAAGTGGTTGCTTACTGATTAGTGAGTGGTTAAGCAGAGTATGGCATAAGAAAGTACTCAAATCTTATTGCATTATATGAAACATATCAAGAACTCAAAGAAACATGGGAAGACATAGGGACTAATGCTAATGAAGTAAGAAGAACTAGAAAAACAATATATGTAATAAGTTCAAGATGGGGCACGGTGGTTGAGCAACGTCCACAGGTTAGGAGGAAGGGAATCTGGAGAGTGAGTCTTTGCACAAACATGGTAAAGCACCACAGGAGTCCTTCTTCAAATGTTGTTCCAAGGGGTCATAGTCATCAACCAGGAAAGAAGGAACTAGGGGCAGACTTTTCTGAAGATTGTGAAGGTGGCAAGTGAGGAGAAGGTTAATGTTGGAGGGAATGTGGAAAGACAGGCCAACTAATATACCAGTGTTTATAAAATTATCTAACCATTCTGGAAAACAGTTTGTAATTATTTTTTAATTCTGTTTGACCTAGAGATCTCACTGATCACACATACCAAAAGAAGGTCTAAAAAAGATAAGGCCCCCATATATACATATATGTATATATGTATATGTATATATATATATATATACATATATATATATATACATTTTGTGATAGCAAAGAACTGGAAACAAAATGGTTGCATTTTGATTGGAAAATGGAAAAACAAATTGTGGTATGTAATGGAGTATTATTGCACTGAAGGAGACAAATATAAAGAATTCAAAAAAACATGGGAAAATATATATGAACTAAATCAATCTGAAGCGGGAACACATAACACTTGATGACTGCCATAATGTAAATGGAAAGAACAATTTTTAAAAAAAGCATAGCAAAGGTTAAAAGGTAGCTTGGGGCCATATTGTAAAAGGCCTTAAATGCTGAGGACTTTACAAATATTATCTCATTTGATCCTCACCACAATCCTGAAAATGCTATTACTATCCCATTTTACAGGTAAGTAAACTGAGGCAGACAGAGAGTAAGTCACACAGCTAGTAAGTATCAGAGGCCAGAGTTATCTTCCTGACTCTAGGCCCAGCAGTCTGTCCACTACTGACTGCCTCTAAGACTTAAACTAATTTACGTAGATTTCATGAACATTTTCCCTATGTCTGAATATACTTGAAGGAGCTTGCTGATCCTCAGGAGTTCTGAACCTAGCCACTAATTGCATATATAGTTCTTCAGTTGTTGTTCAGTCGTTTTACAGTTGTATCAGACTCTTTGTGGCCCCCTTTGGGTTTTCTTGGCAAAGACACTGGAGTGGTTTGCCATTTCCTTTTCCAGCTGGTTTTACAAATGAGAATAATGAGGCAACAGAGTTTTGTGACTTGCCCAGGGTCATACAGTTATCCTGAGGTCACATTTGAATTCAGATCTCCCTGATTCCACTGTGCCACCTACCTATCCATATACACCCATATAGAAGCACATCTGGTTCTATAGGTTGGTTTTTTATGCTTTCTTACCCCTATCCTGTGCCTCTCATCACTTGATTCTGTTTCCCCAGATTAATCTTGCTTTGCTCCACCTATTGAGAAATTATCAGTGTTCACACCAGCCTTGGAGTCTGCACTGAGTCTCTCCCAGGCAATCAGTAAAGGAAATATGACTTATGTGTATGATTTGCATGACTAGGTGAGGATTGGTGGATGATTTCTTCAACCCATGTGAATGTATCACACATCACAGAATACTCTGCTCCTTCTGAGAAGAGATTTACATGGGAAAGTGAAGGAAGAAATAACTGTCATTGTGTGTGACTTACTGAACAGGGCATGCCAATTCACATTGGCCTTTTCTTCTGACTGATATTGATGGACCATGAGTACCTTATGATGGTCAAGATTTTTCAACAGTTCTTCACAATAAAATGGAATCCCACAGCTTCCTTCCACTAAGTACCTGTAAAAAGAAGCAATGAGATCTGTACTTAGGTTGAAAAATTTTCTCTGATAAAGGGGAGGTGGGAGGGGATTAGTAGAGATTGGAATTTTTCCTCATGGCTTCCTGATCACCAGAAAACTTATATGGAAATGGCCTCATTTCCTGCCTAGCTCCTCTTCCTCCTCTTCACTCCCACCCTCTTTCTTTCTTTGATGCCCTTCTTGGAATATCTTGGTAAAACAGAGGCATGATGACCAGAGGAGGATTAAACTAGAAGCATGGCACACAACGTAATAGTATCAGCTAGGCCACTGTTCCCAACATGGAGAACTGGGAAATATTTAACAAAATAAACAAAAGAACACAAATGACAATAACATGTGGTTTTCTAAGTCAACATGTGGCTTAGAGGGATACTCAGAGTTTCTATCTGAGTTGGACACCACTGTCCTGGACCATGGCCTTTGATCACTTCATTTCTTTTCTCTACTCTTTCTGCCCCTCCATCTCTGTCTCCGGCTAGTTTTCAAACCCTTTTTCATTTTTCTTTTCTCCATCAACTTAGCACCCACTTCCACCTTCCCTTTACTTCCTCTTAGGTTAACTTCTTTCTCTCCCTTTTCCCAACAAATTGACATTAAGGAAAATTATACCCCTACAAAGCCTTCCTCCTGCTTGTCAAGCTGCTGTCCAGCATGACCAGTATGTCCCAGTACAGCAGTAGGAGGAACAGGGCCAGGGGCAGTGCTAATATTATGTGGCAACAGCCAAGGGCAAAGGTGTCATCTTCATCTTCTATGTCTCTCTATATGAGAAAGCCCCTTTTAACTTGGAGAAAAGAATGGTGCCACCACATCCCCTGTTCTAGAAATCCAGCTCTCTTTCAGACCTAGGAAGAGAATTCTATCCTTTTTGTTTGTTTGGGTGCAATCCTGCTGGCTTCATCATTTCATGACTCCATGACTTTTCTAAGGTCTTTAGCAGTTCTGGGATCATACAGTGTTCCAGAAATCTTGGTGAAGTTTTAAAAATCTCTGAAGTTAAAAACTACAAAATTATCCCCCAAAAATCATTTGAAAATTCAGTTAATTATTTTCACACTTGTTTTGTGAATTTTAGATAATTTTAAATTTATTTTAACAAGATGGAGCATCCTGTCATTATTTAATGCATATAAAGGAGTTTGTGGATGATACTTACTCAGACTAGTGGATCTATATAGGAGGTCTTCTTTCTTGGCCACCTTGGTCATCTGATCTAGCTCTGTTAGATTTTTATTGTGTGTGGTCAAGTCAAACCTAATGTGTATGCATCAAAACCTTATTCTTTGAATGCTTTTAAGGTTAGGACTTCAAATACAATCCTTTCAGTCATTGGGCAGTCATTGACGAAATTCTTTGCAAAGTTTAAAGGTCAACTAAAACTATGTATATATAGTACAAGACCATCGTTACATTGGATTTTAATAAGACACATATCAGTATTTTTAAATATAAATAATTAACCTGTCAAATGAAATATTTTTTTCTAATTTTGTAACATTGATACTACTGAAATTATTAAAACTTAACACTGGCCTGAGATTTTGGGGACACCCTGTATAGAAATGCAAAGTGAAAATAGGAAGATACTATTAATCAAAATTCTCAACTTCCTAGAATCTTGTCTGACTGACCCTGAATTACCCTTGGGCAAGAATGTCCTGAAAAGCTCTTTGAAGAAGATCCAGCTAATTCTGAATTGATGTCACTCCCCCAACACTACAGAGTGGAGATCTGGCTACAGATCTTAGACCCAAACTGAACCCACTGTTGTATAAATCTGGATACCCACAGCCAAGCGTTCTTCAGAGATGGTAGAGACAAGGTGTCATTTACACTGGAGTTTGCCACCTTGCCTCCTGAAACTTGTCCACAATAATGCCTCTTTGCAGTTGAACTGAGTACATATCCTTGATTGCCATTTTGTGTTAAGAGAAAAGGGAAGTGGTACATATGGTCTTCTGCCACTAAGCAAAGGCAGAAGAATTCTAAGCAGAAGTCACAGTGGGCAATATCTCAGGTGTGCATGGGGGGTGGGGGGGGGAGGGACAGTAGCTATTATAATAAGCAGTTCCTTATAATAGTCCTAATAATCACAATACAACTTACCACATAGGATTCTCCAGAATCAATTTATGCTGGAGTTGGAGAATGTAACAAAATTGTTTCTCAGGGGTGGAGCCCTTTGGGCTACAAATCATTCACACCATTATAGTGGGTACTCAGAGGTAAAAGAAGACCATAGCTATGGTATGATACCTAATTTTCAAGTGTACATTGGAAGTTAGCCAGAGAATTAAGTAATCAGCCTTATGATCCTTTCAGAAGGCAATGGTGGATGGGCCACTTGATGTTGCCCTCCCAGATGTGTTCTTCTATATTCCTAGACCATGGGATAGAGCCCAGCTCTGAAAGTGAGAGTCCTTTTCCCTTTTTCACTCAAGATTTCCTCACCTTTTTTAAGTGTTAAGTTACCAAAGTCCCAGAGTAAGAATGGGTCACTTACATTTCCAGCTCCTTGGGGATGCTATCCACATTGAGGTCAAGACAGACCTTGGACCGTATATCTTTCGCACTTATCTCACCAATAATGATATAGGTAGTGTTCCGATTCTTCATGATGGCACTAGCAGATTTGCAGGGAGCATCGATGAAAGGAGACAGCGACATGATAAGGAATACATTGAGTTTCTGGATCAGCTTCTCCAAGAAATCCCAAGAGGTTGTGTCAATGTACTGGGCTTCATCAATAATGAAAATGAACTTTTCATCTTTACTTGTCTGAACAAGGTAGAGGAGACAATAATTGGTGTAGGATTTCAGTTTTCATGACTATATGGGAACAGTGTATGTATGCGTATATTTTTTTTGAGTGCAATTAGAAGCGATCACTTTTAAGGAAAAAATGTCATGCAATAAAATCTTAAGAATTCAGTTTCTGCAGCTGGAAACTTATGAACATTTGGATGGTACAAATTCATAGCATAAACAAAATCAGAGGGAGAAAAAACTATTTAAAAATGCTTACATGCACAAATTCTTGGCATGTTAATTGAACATCACTTTTATCTTATCAATACATTTGGGCTTATAAGGATACCTATTTGATATCATTTATTTTCTATCCTTTCACAAATTAGTTTTAAACGTTTTACTGCCTAAGCCAGTGTAAGCACTTCACAATTAGTCATATGCTTGTCATAATTGACTCTTTCTGACTCCCTGACCCTGTGTCCGTGGGGTTTTCTTGGCAAAGATACTGGAGTGGTTTGCCTTTTCCTTCAGCTTTGTGTCTCCATTTTACAGATGCGGAACTGAGGCAGATAAGGGTTATGTGATTTGCCCAGGGTCACACAGCTAGGAAATTTCTGGAACAGGATTTGAAATCACATCTTCCTGACTCCAAGCCTAGCATTCTATCCATTAGCTCCCTGAGAAGCATATTTTATAACTTCCTTTTTAGTTTCTCTAGAAAAATTAAGAAAAAAACATTGCTCTAGTCTAAAAATCCTTTCCAGGCTTATGTCACTGGATAAAATGGTTTAAGAGCAAAAGGGATTAGGAAATAGTGATTAAGGCAGAAAACCAAACTTTGAACAAAAGGTATCTCTTGTTGGGTTATGATCATTAGCTTCCCATACGTTTTATTTTATTTTCTTTATTTTTTTTGTCTATGTTTTCTTTCACAGCATAATTACTACGGATATGTTTTGCATGACTACACATGTATAACCTATATCCAATTGTTTGCCTTCTCATTGAGGTGGGGGGGTGGTAAATGGAGGGAGAGAATTTGGAACTCAAAGTTTTAAAAAAACAAATGTTCAAAATTGTTTTTACATGTAACTGGAGAAAAATAATCAAAAAAAGATCATTAGTTTCCCCAACTGTGCAAGTCTTTGGGCTAAGACCCACCTAGAATTAATGCTCTGTTCTTATCTGAGAAAGAGTTAGAATACTGATCACAGGGAATCTCTCTTTCAAGAGATTGATCCAAGGAGGAATGGGACAATCCTAGCTGAAGATGAAGTAATTATTATTAGTGACTATTGTTTTGGAATGTTAATACAAAACTGTGCTTTCATATTGTGACTTTTTTCTTCAAGATTCCTGTAGGTGGTACTTCAAATTGTCTTTGTGCAGGGAAAGGTCTGAAGGCATGGGGGAAATATGCCAGTTCGAATATTTACCTCTCTTAGCTTTAAATATCTGGATATAGAATAATTTTAAATATTTTTTATGGTAGATTTGGACCAGAAATGCAGAGTACAGCATTAATATTTTTTCTTCAACATACTGTCACAGCATCTCCGTGGATAACTACCAACTGCTACTCTGGTTTGGAGTCTGACATGAATGGGATTTCCTCTTCCTCTTTCAGTTGCCCTGTAATATTTTAAACAGCCACCAGGTGGCAAGGGGTAAATGCAATTCTGGACAGATGGCAGAATAATCTTGGGCAAAAGCCTTTTTCCGGAGGAAGTTTGAATGATATTCAGTCCAATTAGGCAAACATTTATTTAGCACACTTTTTTGCAAGAACTAGGACATAAAAATGAAGATGAAAACGACCCAGTCCCTGATCTTAACAACATTACGTGAGGTAGGGAAAGGTGAAGGATAGACATACTAAAACATATATTGTAAAACCAGGTTACGCGAGATAGAGGCATAAGAACTAAAATTCTAAAAACCTAAGCAAGTAAATAAATCTATGGCATAAAGAAAAAAACCCATAACAAGCCAAAGGGAACCAAATACCAATAAGATCCATTCTCTCCTTCGTGGGCAGATACTTTTTTCTCTTGACTTTACCTTATTTTCAAATCAAGTAAATAATTTGTCAATATCTCACCCCCAATCTATGTCTTCTTAACAAGACATTTTGTCTGAAAGGTAGCATTTTCATGAAGGCAGAAATTCGGTAGATTTGTAGTCAGTAGTATTTGCTCTCAGCATGAAGGCCACTCCTTTTTTTTTCTGACTTCTAAAAGAATGTTCTTAGTTCGGTTTGGTTTTTTTGTTTGTTTGTTTGTTTGTTTTTAATCATTTCTTTACTGGATATTTTGGTTGCTTCTAGCTTTTTTTTTTTCTTTTAACATTTATTTTCACAAAATTTTGGGTTACAAATTTTCTCCCCTTTTATCCCCTCCCCCCCCAAACCCAGGCATTCTAATTGCCCCTGTGACCAATCTGCTCTCTCCTCTATCCTCTCTCCCTGTCCTTGTCTCTGTCTTCTCTCTTGTCCTGTAGGGCCAGATAGCTTTCTTGACCCCTTAACCTGTATTTCTTGTTACCCAGTGGTAAGAACATTACATTTGGTCCTAACACTTTGAGTTCCAACTTCTTTAGCTCCCTCCCTCTCCACCCCTTCCCCTTGGAAGACAAGCAATTCAATATAGGCCAAATCTGTTTAGTTTTGCAAATGATTTCCATACTAGTTGTGTTGTATAGGACTAACTATATTTCCCTCCATCCTATCATGTTCCCCATTGCTTCTATTTTCTTATGGTCCTTTCCCTCCCCATGAGTGTCGACCTTGTATTGCATTCTCCTCCCCATGCCCTCCCCTCCATCCTCCCCCCCACCCTGCTTGTGCCCCTGTCCCCCACTCTCCTGTATTATGAGATAGGTTTTCCTATCAAAATGAGTGTGCATTATATTCTTTCCTTTAGTGGAATGTGATGAGAGTAGACCTCATGTTTTTCTCTTGCCTCCCCTCTTTATCCCACCAATAATAAGTCTTTTGCTTGCCTCTTTTATGAGAGATAATTTGCCCCATATAACTTCTCCCTTTCTCCTCCCAATATTTCTCTCTCACTGCTTGATTTCATTTTTTTTTTAAGATATGATCCCATCCTCTTCAATTCACTCTGTGCACTCTGTCTCTATGTATGTGTGCGTGTGTGCATGTGTGTGTGTGTGTGTACTCCCACCCAGTACCCAGATACTGAAATGTTTCAAGAGTTACAAATATTGTCTTTCCATGTAGGAATGTAAACAGTTCAACTTTAGTAAGTCCCTTATGACTTCTCTTTGCTGTTCACCTTTTCATGGTTCTCTTCATTCTTGTGTTAGAAAGTCAAATTTTCTTTCCAGCTCTGGTCTTTTCATCAGGAAAATTTGAAAATCCTCTATTTCATTGAAAGACCATTTTTTCTCCTGAAGTATTATACTCAGTTTTGCTGGGTAGGTGATTCTTGGTTTTAGTCCTAGTTCCTTTGACTTCTGGAATAACCTATTCCATTCCCTTCGATCCCTTAATGTAGAGGGAGCTAGATCTTGTGTTATCCTGATTGTATTTCCACAATACTTGAATTGTTTCTTTCTAGCTGCTTGCAATATTTTCTCTTTCACCTGGGAATTCTGGAATTTGGCCACAATGCTCCTAGGAGTTTCTCTTTTTGGATCTCTTTCATGCGGTGTTCTGCAGATTCCTTGAATATTTATTTTGCCCTCTGGTTCTAGAATCTCAGGGCAGTTTTCCTTGATAATTTCATGGAAGATGATGTCTAAGCTCTTCTTTTGATCATGGTTTTCAGGTAGTCCCAGAATTTTTACGTTGTCTCTCCTGATTCTATTTTCCAGGTCAGTTGTTTTTCCAATAAGATATTTCACATTATCTTCCATTTTTCGAGTCTGCACGCTATGTTCTGTGATATCTGTCTTTCTCATAAAGTCCTTAGCGTCCATCTGTACCATTCCAGTTTTGAAAGATCTATTTTCTTCAGTGAGCTTTTGAATCTCCTTTTCCATTTGGTTAATTCTGCTTTTGAAAGCATTCTTCTCCTCATTGGCCCCTTGCACCTCCCTTGCCAACAGAGTTAGGCTAGTTCTCAAGGTGCCAATTTCTTCAAGATTTTTTTGGTTCTCCTTTAGCAGGGAGCTGATCTGCTTTTCATGCTTCTCCCTCATCCCTCTCATTTCTCTTCCCAGTCTTTCCTCCACCTCTCTAACTTGATTTTCAAAATTCCTCTTGAGCTCTTCCATGGCCCAAGCCCATTGGGTGGCCTGGGACACAGAATCCTCGATTTCTGTGTCTTTGCCTGATGGCAAGCATTGTTCCTCCCCATCAGAAAGGAAGGGAGGAAGTGTCTTTTCTCCGAGAAAGTACCCTTCAATAGTTTTATCTCTTTTCCCTTTTCTTGGCATTCTCCCCAGCCAGTGACCTGACCTCTGAATGTTCTTCTCACACCCTCCTCGCCTCCTGGTCCTCCCAGCCAGCGTTTGGGAACTGAGATTCAAATGCTGCTTCCTGCCTTAGGATTTTTGGCGGGGGCAGGGCTGCTATTCAGTGTGAGAATTAAGTTCAGGTGGTCAGGGGCAGGGCCGCCTCTCAGGCTCAGTTCCCTCAGGGGGTTTATGCACAGACCTTCCACAATGGATCCAGGCTCCCGCCCGTTTGGGGAGCCCTTGTCTGCAGCCGCCTCTCAGCTTCTATCTCCTGGGGGGGCCCGAGCCATGGGGGCACCCCACTCCCCTCTCGACCCGCCAAAGACACTCTCTCACCTACCCCCGTCAGTCACCTGTTGGTGGGGGGGCTTGTGCCGCTGCTGGAGATCCCGTCTCTGGAGCCTTCTCAGATCTGTACCTCTCGGAGCCACGGCCGCCGCCGCCGCCGCAGGTCCGGGCTGGGCTCCACGTCTGCAGCGTGACGGACCTTTTGCGAGAGGTTTGCAGGTCCCTCTGTGGGTGGAGGGACCCGCGTGGCCACTGGAGATCCCGTCCCTGTAGCCCACTCGGATCTTTTCCTCACGGTGTCGCTGCTGTGGCAGGGCTGCCCTCTGCTCCCCGTCCCGGCGCCCAGTCCACGGCATGAAGGACCCCCCGCGAGAGGTTTGGAGGTCTCTCTGGAACAGAAATCTCCCTCGCTCCAATATTCCATGGTCTCTGGGTGCAGAATTCGCCCTGGGTTGGTCCCCTCTAGCCATTCTGTGGTTTGTGGGTTCGGAGCTGTGTGTATGTGCATCTTTCTACTTCGCCATCTTGGCTCCGCCCCCCCCTCGGTTTGTTTTTTTTAATCAGAAAAAGGCTTCACTTAACACCATTCCTCTCCTTTCACTTTTTGATATATTCAAAAATACATATCCAAGTTATAGTAATAACAAAGTTCAACCTTTTCCATCATGTGAATGCAACCCCAGTTTCAAAGCTCATTCAGTATGAGATTCTCCTTATTGGTGATGAATGCCCTCTCCTGTGTGAGGGGCTTTCGTGAGTCTCTTTGGATTTCAACTGTGCTAATATTGAACTGACTGTGCATCCGTGATACAAACAAAAGCTGGATTTTCAATATGTATTGGCTAATAATGTACTTGGATAATATTTTATTGAAAAATATTTGCAACAATACTTATTTAGTATGTTGGACTATAGGTTTCTTTCTGGTTTTTTCTCTCTGGTTTAAATAGCAATACTATATTTCTGTGATGAAGAAAGAATTTGATAGGATGGCTTTTCCTATTTTCACAAAGAATTTATGTAGGAGGGAACTGATAATTATTTAACAAAGGGGGATATACATACAACACATTTTAAAATTTAATCTTAATTAACTTTTACCCTATCACTTTCTTAAGTCTAGACAATCAATGAAACAATAAATCAAGCCTTGATTTGTAGCATTTGCTAATTTTCAAGGAATAAATGCTTACACTGAAAATGGAACAATTAGTCTGGTCTTAGCTGGCTCTAGCACACCCCTGAGCTTATGGAACCTTGCAATTAGTTGTTCTTTCAATATATACTAGACCTTGTAAATCTGTCTTAACTTGGGTTTGTTTGTTTTCTAACCTTTGTGAGTTTGTTTATAACTTGTTAAATTTCTTTTTTTGAAATTGGGGTAAGCCATGCATTTTATATTTTTAAAAATATTCTTGTTAGTTTTATTAGTATATACTTGAGGAAAATAGTTTTTAATAATTTCCATTGTTTCTTTTTCATTTGTTGTGATTTTGTCTTTTTTCTTTTGGTACTAGTAATTTAGTCTTCTTTTTAAAGCACTAGACTAGCTAATGGTTAAGCTATTATATTATTTGGTATTTTTTATCAGCTACTTTTATTTATCATTTTTATTTATTTATTATTCTTTTTTGGTTCTGCTTTCAATTTTGTGAACAATCTCTTCTTTGATTTTCAAAATTTACATTTTGTTGTTTACTTCCAAGGTTATAATTTCATACCCAATTACTGATCTTTTCTTTCTTTTGTTGATGAAAGTATAAAGTATAAAGCCTGCTTTAGTGGCATCCTAAAAATGTTGGTATTTTATCTAATTGTTGTCATTTTCTTTGATGGAATTGTCTATTGTTTTTATTACTTGTTCTTTGATTCTCTGGGATTGTCTCCAATTGCTGTTTAGTGCCTTTTTCAAAATCTTTTAAGAATATAATTTTAATGTGTTATAGTCTGTAAAGAATGTGTTTAATATTCATGTATTTATTTTTAATGTTTTATTCTCTACTATGCCACGAGTTTTTGTAAGTGTGCCATTCCCTCCTGAAAAGCTGGCTCCATTAATTTCATATTATGATGTGTCATGGATGCTAGATGAGTCCTTAAATCAACTTCCACTGGCCAGAGACTGCTCTTTGCACTTCTGGGCATCAGTAAATCACAGGCTGTAAAACACCACTGGGGCTGAGGCTGAGGATTCTGGAGGCACTGATCTTTCAAATCCCCAAGGATAAAAAACCTTACTCCTTTCAGGTAGAATAGAAAACCAGCAACCAGCCTAAGACAGAAAGCCCTACGGCCTCTTCCCTTGCAGAATGGTTTTACTCCAGTATCCATGAGTAAAGAAGTCACTGAGATAACCCAAGAGCAAATAATCATAGTAGTAATCCTAATAATGGTGAGGATAGTTAGCATTTATTTAGTGCTTACCAAACATCAGGTACTGTGCAGAGTAAGCCTTTTACAATGATGATCACATTTGTCCTCACAAAACTCTGGGAGCTAGATGCTATTAGTATCCCTTTTTTACAGATGAGGAAACTGAGGCAGAAAAAGCTTAAATGACTTGCCAAGGGTCATATAACTAGTAAAAGTCTGAGGTAGGATTTGAATTCAGGTCTTCCTGATCCCCAAAGTACTAACCAGGAACAGAAATTGCAACTGAGGCCAACCCACCTTTGTAAATGCCTCCTCTACAACGTGCATTTAGCCTGCATCTGCTTCACAGTCTTGCTAGGATGTTTCCCTAGCAAGTCATCATGATTCTCCCAGAGGCAAGCTCCCTCACCTGGCACTCTGCACACACACCAGATCCTTGTCCCAACTAGAAAGCAGCACTGCACAATGCAAAAGTCACTGACTCAGAAGTCATGAAGGACCTTGGTTCAAATCTCTCTTCTGATACTACTTGTGTGGCCATAGGAAAGTCATTTAAGATCCTTGGGCCTAAGTTTTCTCACCTGTAAAATGAAGGGGTTGGACAAGTCGGCCTCTGAGTTCTAGTTCTACTATCCCCTGACCCCCCCCCCCTTTCATAGGAAGCCCTTCCCGATCTCTCTTAATTCTAACGCCTTCCTTCTGTAGATGATTTCCTTTTTATCCTTCATGTAGCTTATTTGTACAAAGTTGTTTGTATGTTCTCTCTCCTGTTAGATTACGGGCTCCTTGAAGACACAGATAGTTTGTTTTTTTACCTTTTACCTTTTTTACCTTTTCTTTTACCTTTACCTCAGTGCTTGGTATAGTATCTGGCTTATTAACTGCCTGCCTGATCCTCCAGCCAGGCATGTATAAAAAGACCAGAAGGTTTTAGTAAGCTGGAAGCTCCAGCTTGAAGCTGTATGAGAACTGCATCATGTGGACACTCCTTTATAAACTTCAGAGGGTGGTTAATACATGTGTGGTGATAGAGATGATTCTGCTGTAGAAAAAAAATGCTATTGCCATCTTTGGCTACAGAAATAAAATTTAGCGTTTAGAATATGCTACATGCTGACCAGCCATATCACACACAATATGTTTAGTTCTGAGCCTTATGCTTTAGGGAGGATATTAACAAACTGGCTACTGGGAAGGGGAGAATATTGGAAACCATGTCACATGAGCATCATTTAAGGAAACTTGGGGCGGTTAGCCCAATGAGGAGACAATTACAATTCAATCAAATATTCAGTCAGTCATCAAGCCTTTATTAATTAAGCACTTACTACATACTAGATACTTTGCTAAGCTCTAGGGATATGAAGGAAGGCAGAAGACAGTCTTTGCTCTTGAGGGGCTCACAGACTAACGAGGAGGCAACATGCAAACAACAATGTACAAACAAGATATACATAGGATAAATTGGAGATGATCTCAGAAAAAAAGTACTAAAAATAAGGGGAATCAGGCAAAGTTTCTTGTAGAAGGTGGGATTTTAGCCTGGACTTGAAAGAAAACCAGTGAAGTAAGCAGGCAAAGATGAGGAAAGAAAGCATTTCAGATATGGGTAATAGCCTGTGAAAATACTCAGCGTTGGAGCAGGGGAGGAAGGAAATATACAACTTAGGTAAACAGAGGTTATTACAGCTAGTAAGGCACATGGGTCACAGCTAATAAGTAACTGAGGCTGGATTTGAACTCTGATATTCCTGATGGTGGGTCTAGTACTCTATCTGCTTCACCATCTAACCAGCTCTAGGTACCAGAAGGAATGTCTTGTACATGGAACAAGGTCAGTGTCACTGGATCTCAGAGTATAGGAAAGGAGAGTAAAGTGCAAAAAGACTAGAAAGGCAGAAAGGGGACTGGTTATAAAGGACTTCTTAACAATGAGAGGTCTCATAAACTGCAAAGAGTTGCCTCAGTAGACGATTCATTCCCTTTTACTAGAGTCTTTGAAATCACAAGTTGAGGAAGAAAGGAAAGGAAGGGAGGGAGGAAGGGAGGGAAGGAGGAATGGAAAGAAAGAAAAAGAAACAGAGGGAGGGAAAGAGGAAAGGAAGGAAGAGATATAAAGATAGAAGGAAGGAAAGAAAGCATAAGTTCCTCACTGGAATCTTATGGAATCTCCTCTATCAACTCTAAATTGCAAATCAATTTCCAGCTTGAGGTCTTGAAACAGGGGAGGAAAACAGATCTTTCCAGAGCAGAATACAAGGAGATTTAACCACAAGCTTAGTGTCAACTTAACTTGATGCTCTTTGCCTCGTCTATCTTCCCCTGGGGATTATCAATTCCCCATTCCCCTGCTGATGACCCAGAGATATACATACCTCCTTCAGGATGTTCATAAACAATGCTTCTATCTCCTTTTGCTTTTTTATTCCACTCATTTTACAAGCCTCCCGTGTCATGGGGAACTAGAAATAAAGCAGGTAGTGTACTGAGTTTAGTGGAAATGCATTTAGGAAAAGCAATTCCAAGGCTCAATGCATCGAGGTCCTTCCATGACCTCTCCCTCCATTAGAATAAAATAATTTTGTGCCCTTTATCAAAATTTAGAAAAGGGATGAGAAGAGTTTTTGAAAAAGTAAGTCATCAAGATAGATCATTTTAATGTTGTAGGAGGAATTTCTCATCCTCTCCACCCCACTCTCTCCCCATCTTTCCCAAGAAAGTGGGTTTAGGGCCAGGGAGGACTGGAAGACCTGCTCCCCTCTAGACACATCCTGGCCATGAAGGCAGTAAGAATAAGGATGAAACAAAGGATGTGGATTCAGAAGGGAAATCAACAGGAATGATGGGCAAAACAACATGATGTTTCAAAACAAAACAAAATTGGCATTTGCCTAATTACCTGAACATGAAAAATGTCATTGAGGATGCAATACAATGCTTCATCCAAATAGTTCTTGACTTTTTCCTCCAGATTGTGTTGTCTCTCCTTGTAATGTTTGCAGGTATCAAGGCCCAAGACACTGGCCATGAGTAACTGAATGGTGTAGAAGTACTGATGGATGCTAACCTTAGTCAATCCTATAGCGATGACCCTGCATGTTAGAAAGTCAAAGGTCTAATTATAATTCTTGGTAGGTTTCTTTTGGGAATGATAGGGGAGAAGGGTCATGGAAACCTTTTAATTAAAGAGACCTACTATGCTTCTAGTGTATTCTCTCTCTTTCTCTCTCTCTCTCTCTCTCTCTCTCTCTCTCTCTCTCTCTGTATGTGTGTGTGTGTGTGTGTGTGTGTGTGTGTGTATCTGTGTGTGTGTAGGTATATATGTTTGTATGCCATCTCCCCTAGTAGATTGTGAGCTCCTTTTGGGCAAGGATTGTCTTTTGCCTCTTTTTGTATTCCCAAGCACTTGACAGTGTTCAACACATAGTAGGTGCTTTATAAATGTTCATTGATTGATATTATCTGTACATGTCCTCTGAATCTGAGTGAAGTCTTTCTTGTCACTTATTTTGACTTGCTATATAATTCAATGTCTCATGCTTTGAACTAACACATCCTCTGGTCATCCACATCCACTTTGTACCTTAAATTTTGGGGTAGTGAGCTAGAGTGGGGCACATGCGAGAAACAAGTCTAGGCTGAAAATTTCAGTTTCTTCTCTAGTTCATTTGGCTCCTGTATCCAATTGGAGACCACATCCTAATAAGCCTTTCTTCTTTAGGTCTCTGTTTTTTTCTTTGCATCACACCTTGCCCTGCTTCCTCTCCCTCTGCCCCTCGCAGTAGTCTTTGACTGCCTCACAGCTGAGCTATGACAGGAGTTTCACAAGTCTATACACCTCCTTGTTTTCACTCTCAGACCTCCCCCTCAATGCCTGATAGGTAAAGCTGCCCTCATGTCAGAAATCTTCATTAGAAACTGTCAGGGGGGAGGATTTGCCCAGAAGAAATCCAGCTACAATTCAAGTCCCTAAAACATGGAAGTTGAGTCTTGTCTTTCTGGGACTCTTCAGCAGCACCTAGAACAATATCTTAGGGGCTTAATAAACAATCTCATTGCTGACTGATTAACCAAAATACTGGCTGGACCTGGCTTTGGGGAATCCCTGTCCCTGTTGCTTTTGCATTTCACAGAATGTAAAGTATCCCACTGAATCACCCCTACAGAGGGAGATAAAAGGTTGCCATAGGACTTGGGAAAGGGCTCAGAATTTGGAGATGGGAGATCTAAGTTTGAATCCCAACGCTATTGGTATAAAATGAGGTGAGTCATTCACCTTTCTAGGCCTCAGTCTACTTAACTGCAAACCGGTGAGGGTTGGGGGCAGGTTTGAGCTAGGTGCATAGTAAGCTCCTTACCAGCTCCAAAATGTTATGATTAGAAAGCCTCCATTTTGCAAATATGTTCTGCTCCAGCTCACACTTCTGGGTGTCTAGACACCAGTTCAGGTTGAGACAGGGACTCTCATAGGAAATAAAAATGACCAGAGAAGTAGAAGAGAAAGACAAATGTGTTGCTAAGAGGACACAGAAAGTTTGTTTCCTGCAAGTTTCCCAAGGTAGTTTTGAGGACACTGACCTGTGGTCTTCAGCTTGTGCCAGATAACCTAGTTCACTAACTAACTGGCTTTTTCCATATCCTGTTACACCTTCGAACATTAGAACTTGGCTGCTTTTTGACAGCATAAACTCCTTCATATTCTGCAGAAACATTCTGATCTCCTTATTGCGCCCTATTAGAAGATATGAAATAGAACAGGAAATCTCAATCAAAGCAAAGGAAGATGGTCTTTTTTATTGGTGCCTAAAATGGTCCATGCTGATGCCATGGCTTTCTATTTATGTCCATTTTAATATTTATAATAACTTTCTCTGGAAGAAGCTGAGAACATTATCAGGAAAAAAAACCTAATTACATAGAACCTACAATATATCCATGGAAAATTCATGTTACCTCTTGGAGTATTGGTTTCTGCATCTGTAAAATGGGTATACCATATTTTAACTACTTACCACATGGGAATTTGTGTTGAAAGCCCTCTAGAAACCTTAAAATATGGGTATTTATAAGCATGAATAGTTACAATCTTCTTCCTCCTCATTATTGTTATTTCTACTACCTATAAAGAAATTATGCCACCAGGTTCCTTATTCCCCCAGAGATAATGTCAGAGAAGTTTCTCAACAGCTATGAGAAGTTATAATTCATGGTTCAAAACAAAGGGAAAATGAAACACTGAGGAAAATACAATAATAGATGTGGAGCCAAGAATGGAACCTAGGTATGTAATTTTTTTTTTAAAAAGTGAGGTCAAAAATGGGCAGCCAGGTCATTGAGGAGAAGATACACTCTTCCAGTACAGACCTTGGCAGGGAAATTGGTAATAGTGAGCTTGGAGAAGAAGACTTGAAGAGGCCAAGAGAGTATTCTTTTAAAAGGACGGCATATGGAAGAGAGAATGGATTTCCTTCCCTTGGTGCCAGAGGACCAACAGCAAATATAAGAAAAGCAATTTGGGGTAAATGTAAGGAAAAATGCATTTTCAAGGGGGAAAAAAAAGAAGAAAAAGGATGTGAAGAAGTAAAGAATTCTAACTCAATTCAAGAGTTTGGAGAGTGGAACAATGTGACATGAAAAAGAAAGAGCTATTCAACATTTGGAGACATGTAAAAGATGTGAAGCTCTTTCCATAGAGAAGGAAGCTGGAGACTCTAAACAGCTACTTGCACCCAAGGAATCAAGACATGGACCTCTAGAAGCCACCAGGAGAGAGAGATCATCTATTAAGAGTTAGACGAAGAAGACACAAGTAATGGTCATGGGTTTTGTTGACCTTACAAAAACAGTGAAGAGGTCAGCTGTTTTCCTAGGGCACATACATGATGGAAGACTTCTCAAGATTTGTTAGATCTAATGACTACTACTCACTTTCAGTGGTTCATACGGGAGAAAATAATATTATCCAATTGATGAATGGTCTCAAGAGAAGAAATTCAAGCCACCACTAGCCTTATGGGGAAAAAAATTTTCAAATAATTGATAGAGAAATGTAATTTAAAGCAGCTCTGAGGTTCCATCCCCTACCTATCACATTTGTGAAGCTGATAAAAAAGAAAATGACAAATATTGGAAAGGGCTCCAGGAAAACAGGCACATTTTGGTCATTCTGGAAAATAATCTGGAATTCTGGTCCAAAAGTTACAAAACTGTGTGTAATCTTTAACTCAGGTATTAGGCCTCTATCCCAAAGAGAAAAAAGATAGATTACAAAGGACCTATATGTACAAAAATCCTTATAACTATTCTTCTTTGTGGTTACAAAGATCTGGAAACTAAGGGGTACCCATCAATTGGGGAATGGCTGAACAGGTTATGGCATTTAAATGTAATGAAATACTACTGAATCATGAGAAATGATGAAATGGATGATTTCAGAGAAACCTGGAAGATTTGCATGAACTCAAACCACATGGATATGCTGAAGGGGCACCACACCCTTCAGTTAGGCCCTGTTTCAAAGCATAAGTATGATGTCTCTCTTGAGTTGTCCATTGACTACAGTGGTGGTTGAGCTTTCCCAAAGGAATGAGGTTATGGACGTAAAGCACTTTAGAAACCTTAAAGTGCTACATGAATGGTTATTACCACTTGTAGCTGTCACTGTCATAATAATTCTACAGTAGTCTGGAGATGACTTGGGCAGAGTTCCAAGCAGTGTTTATAGAGTAATTCAGGGGTATGTTGGCAAATGTTCAACAACCTGACTCTTTCTGGGGAAAAAGAATATGGATGTACACATTTTAAAGTTTAAACTGCATTATTAACTCTTTCTTAAATCTAAACAAAAAGCAATAAATCAAGTCCTGATTCGTTGTTCAGTTGTGTCTGACTCTTCATGATCCCATTTGAGGGTTTCAATATCTCTGCAGAGATATTGGAGTGGTTTGGCTTGTTCTTCTCCAGCTCATTTTACAGATGAGGAAACTGAGGTAAACGGAGTTAAGTGACTTGCCTAGGGTCACACAACTAGTAAGTGTCTGAGATCAGATTTGAACTCTGGAAGATGAGTCTTCTGGACTCCAGACCCAGCTTTCTGTGCACTATGGTGCCCCCTATCTGCCCTTGTTCCACATAGCTGTAGTAACTAGTGATTTCTGATGTATAAATACTCACACTAACTTTGTAAAAATGGTTCTTGTAAGCTGCTTAAAGCTGGGTCCAGCATACCCTTGACCTTACCTTAAGCTGACTGTAAACCTAGGCAAGCAGGTGCTTCAGATGGATATCTCGTGTGTGTGTGTGTGTGTGTGTGTGTGTGTGTGTGTGTGTGTTCAACCATTGCCAGAAGGGAAAGGCTAAGAAGTGTCTGTATGGAGGTGACACCAAGATCAGGGTCTTCAGAAGCAGTCACAATGGCAGCAGCTATAGGGATACAAAGGGTCAGTACTGGGGAGGTAGAAAGAGGTCACTAAAAAGTAGATCCTGCTTGTCCTTCAGTCTAAGTGTGCTCAATGGAGATGGAATGTAAAATGGCTAATGAAGACCCTTTAAAAAAATAGTTTCATGCCCCCATGAGGCTTGGATACTAGCTTCCCAGCTGTGGGAGGCCCTGTCATTCTGTAGGGCAACTTGAAACCATATCCAAAGAGTTACCAAACTATACATACCCTTTGCCTCAGCTGTACCGCTACTTGCCCTATGCCTAAAGAAATCAAAGAAAGAGGAAACAGATCTGTAGGCACAAAAATACTTATAGCAATGCTTATTGTGGGGGAATCAAGGGAACATCCTGTTCCTGCAGAATGACTAAACAAATTGTGGTGTATGAATATAATGGAATGTTATTGGGTCACAAGAAATAATGTGATGGACAATTTCAGAGGAAACTGAGCCTCAGGACAGAACAAAGTGGGCAGAATTACCTTTAGAATTCTGATCAATACAATGACAGTAAATGAGTCCAAAGAAATGAAAATAAAGCATGCCACTTACCTCCTGACAGACGGTGATGAATTAAAAATGTAGAAAGAGACACACGTTTTCATGCAGGGCTAATGTAGGGATTTGTTAGCTATGTATTGGGGGATTTGTTGTTGTTTTTAATTTGTTCACTTGGAGTGGAGGAGGGGAAGGAGAGACTAGTTTTTAAAAAAATCCTGTTGCTTAAAAATAAAAATAACAAACTATTAAAAAAAAAATTTAGCCTCCCAACGAATGGTTTGAGTAGTTAGTAAGTTAATAAGTTCTGTTGTAATCACTCTCTTTCTCTCTCAGAGAGAGGCTGGCAATCCCTGAGGGACTGAGGAAGCTTTTTCTAATGCTATTGGCTAGATCCCATTCCAGTATGTTTCCCACATCGTTGGCTTACAGTGCTTAACACCCCACTTCTATTGAACTAATTTACGTTGTTTTAGGCACAGGTCTATAGCTGGCACTCTCTTAGTTCAGGTTCAATGTTGGGTTGAAATGAGGTACTTACAAGGTTACAGTAATATTTAGCTTTTCAGGATGTGACCCCCCACTCATCTGGTCAGTCAGTCATCAGGGTGACTTGCTAGTGGTCTTGGGCATTCACCAAGCTTGAAAAGTGGGGGCTGTACAAGGTTGGGATCTTATATATTCCCAGACCAGGAAGCTGCATCAGAGAATCTGAGGTCAAGCAGGTTGTGCGGGGGAAGGAAGGTATATCAGGGTCAGAGAGACTGTGTCAGGTAACTACTAGTCTTATCATAAATATCAATTAACTTTTAGAAAATTATATTTGCTGAGAAGGCATAGCAAACACAGAAGTTACCAACATTTTCCTCCTGACTCCTAAAGGGCATACTCTCTCCTGTGCCATCTCAGTGCTTGGATAGAGTAGACTCAAATTTAATGTAGCTTCTACATAGCATCTACCTCAACATGTTCACTCCCAAATATGGCACAGCTTCTGGATGTCCTCATCTCAACTACCAGTGAGCTGGGGCCCTGAGGTCATGCAACAGGAACTTCATTTTGGTATATAGGGCCATGAAAGCTGGCATGGACTCTGACTCCCAGAACATGGGTGGTTTGCCCTTCTGACCTTCCAAAGTTCATGAAGCTATAACTGTTGCTAACACTTTTTCACGTAATGGAAGGTCAGGACAAACACAAAGAGGCAAACAACAGGAACTCATATTCACATATTGGATGGGGGTTAGGGGTGGCTCAGGTCCTCTCCTCTTATAGCATTGTTTCTCCTCCAAACAGCACGTGGGTAGGGGAAAATGAAGACAACCTCTCTTTGCCAGTTAGTCCATCTTAACCCACCCCAGTGGCAGCCACTCAGCAGCTCCTCATATGGTTATCAGATGAGAACCAGTTACAGAATGTCTGTGGGGCATGGCATCAGCCCCCTTCCCTTACACTTATGGTTCTTTTTACTTAGCATTCCCTTTCCGATGTTGAAATAAAGGATTTCTTTTCTACCTGATACACATTTGTATGATGGGAACCTTTTGATTTCCCATTTGGGGTGAAATCCTGAATTGGATTGAAAAGTAGAATTCCAATAGTAGGAGTAACAAACTAGTGAAGGAGCTTATTTCCCCTATCAAGAAATGGATCTTGTATACAACTGAAAGGTTGAGTAGAGAAAGTGTGGGTACACGGTGCCTCAGAAGCATCTACCTCAGAAGCATCCTTGTTGAAACAAGGATGAAAAAGAGATTCAAATGCAAAGGAGAGAAATTTAACCTCATAGGAATCACTGACCTGGTAGGACCAAGGATCTTTGAATAAAAGGTATCCATGGGTAGAGAGCATAGCCATATCACTGTTGCTAATTGTTAATTAATATAATTATAATATAGTCCTTGAATCGAAGTAGAAGGAATGTATAAAGGTAGACTTGGAAAAGGTAAGCTTGAATTTACAAAGGGGTGATTTGGAAGAATTGGAAAGGGACTTGAAGAGAAAGAGAAAGAAACCAATGATGAGAAGAGGAGGAGGAAAGACACCATGGTACCAAGGAAAAGTCAAGGGAGCTGGATTCAGGACCTAGGTCAAAATCATGGCTCTGCTATTTGACCTTTGGCAAGTCAACCTGTACACCAGCTTCTTCATCTGTGAAATGAAGGACTGGACTCCATGACAAGTCTAGGACTTGAGCAAACAAAACTTCAGAAAGAGGAGAAAAATAAGGTCAAGGGAACCAAAGGGTGCAAGGAAAAGGAGAAGTGCAGTGGAAGGAAAAATAGAAGGAAAAGAAGTAAAAAAGAATGAGGAATAGGAAAAAAACATCACTCTACTTTGTGGGGATTGGTATAAAGATGGTCTCAAAATCTCTAAATTAATAAGGACTCAGGAATGTGAAAAGATTGTTAATTCTTTCATATTTTATTTTTCCTCCCTAACCAAGGACTCTTCAAATAAACTGGGGATGGGGGAATAAGACAGTCCTTTCTCCAACCCCACATAACCTGTGTACCATGCCTCCCATCCCCACTCAAGAGAGAAAAGATAATTGTACAACCTTGATCATATGATATTCTTCTAGTGATGGATGTTATGTGGATGCAAATCAAGGAAGTCACACTGTTTACCTGCACAGACTCCAATGTTCCAACCAATTTCTAAGGGGAAGGGGAAAAGGAGAAGTTGCCTAAGGGTCTCATGGACAGGGAATTCATCATTTGATGTAGATTTGTCTTAGACATATGAATAAGCAAAAGATAAAAATTAAAATCGTTTTTAGATGACATGTAAGAAAAAAGACCTGTAAGATGATGAAAGCAAAGGTGGGTACAAGACAATGAATTTAAGAGCTTGGCACAGTCTCCAAATGATCATCTTAAACTGTCAAAACTCATGATGAACTGTAGCTGTCAAGAAGAAAGCTAAGGATGGGGAAAAAAAGTTATATTAGGGAAAGCAGAAGACTCAAAAAGAGACCAGACTATTTTTCAAAGACAACGAGATGATGACAGACAATGGAAAATAGAAAATTAGTCAGTTGTTCAACTCATTGTCCTCTGTTTTTCTCTGCCAAGGAGAATAATTTTATAGTCAAAAGGCAGAATAAAAATAACCACTAGGGATTTGGTACCAAAGATAAGTAAAGCAATGGTAAGAGAGCACCCACCTGCCCTTCATAAATTCAGGTCACCTGTCCCTGAGAAAGGGCACCTCAGGATACACAAACACCTGGGAAGTGTGATTGCTGGGGCATGATAATCAATAATCTTCAACGATTGTGGAGAACAAAAGAAATGCCAAAGGATTCAGAAGGACATAAAGACTAAAAGAAATTGAATCTTTAAACTATAGGATTGAGCTTGACTCCAATTCCTGACAAAATTCTAGGGTCCTTAGTGGATATTTAGAAAAGAAAGAAAGCAGTGGCTACGGAGCAGTGGAGCCGTTCCATAAAGACCAGGTCATGCCAAACTAAAAGGTCATCTCCTTTTTGGATAGGTTAATGAGACTACTAGATTGGGGTAATAATACAGATATAGTTTATCTAAATATTAGCAAAGCATCTAATAAGGTTATCACCCTTCCTCCTTCCCTCACTTCATAGAGTGAACAGATCAGCTCTGATTATTTTTTATCTCCAGTGAAGACACTTTTAATTGGTGCTGACTTGAAACTCTGTGTATATATGCCAATGGAGCAATTCCAGACATTCTGGGGGTTTTTTCTACCTCAGCCTTGAGGAGCAAGGATGATCCTGAGAGCTTGAGAGTATTCTCCCTACAAGCCCTCCCTAAAGCTGTGTGGCCATCTAAGCAAGTCTGGGATGGGATTGCATCATGGTTACAGTTCCTTTCCTTTGGTACTGAGCCTTTGGAGATCTCAAAAAACAACTGGCATCTTTGTAGGCACCAGAGCCGGGGTGGGGTGGGGTGGGGGGTATCAGTTACGCCAAACAGTTGCCAGTGACAGCAGCTGCAGTGAGAGAGACAGAGGCTAATCAGCTGAAAGAGAAGTGACTCAGGGAGAAATGGTCAGAAAGGAAAAGAAAAGCCCACATGGCTCTGATTGGTCATTTTCCTTGCCAGAGAAGACTCCCAGCAGAGATGAAAATGTAAACAAGTGAACAAGGAGCCCTCTCGCAAAGTTCCCAAGTTGGCTAACATCTTAGTATCTCAACTGATTGCCATGATGTTATGATTCATAATTGCTTAGCATTCCCTTTTCTGTGTGGGGAATAAAACTATTCCATATCTGATTCTTTTTCATACTCTGGGTACCTTTCTTTCTCCTTTTTCGCTGCTGGGGAGGTCACCTTAGGCTACAGCTCAAAAAAGAATTATCCCGAGGAGTCAGGTAGCCGTCCAATGAAGGCCCTGAGAATCTGCTTGTCACTTTTGAGGAGCCAGGGCAAATATGAACACAGGGCAAACACTGGCAGCTAACGGACAGCAGTTAGTGAAGGTCATTGACCCTCAAGGTGAGCTATTGGACTAGCCAAATCTCTCATGCTCTCCTCTAGGGAAAGACAGAATAACGTGGGCTACACAATATCTAACATCCATGGCAGAGTCCAGACTCAGAGACCTTGACAAACTAGAACCCTGAGCTAAATCTAATGAGATGAAATTTCATAATGATAAAGTCTCACATGAATTTAGAAAGTAAAAGATTTTAGAAACATGGAGAAAGTCTACTTGGAGAAGTTTATGTTGTATTTTTTGGTTTGTTTCTTAGCTTGGTTGAGAAAAGAGGATCAAAGGAAGAGGCAGAACTGCTGCTCTCATTAGGGAAGGGAAGGAGGAATAAACATTGATTGAGTGTGGCAGGAGCTTTACCAACATTACCTCATTTGATCCTCACAACAATCTCAGGATATGGGTGCTATTATTATCATCATCCTCATTTTACAGTTGAGGAAACTGAGGCAGGCAGAGTTTAAGTGACTTGCCTACAGCTCTTAAGTGTCTGAGGCTGGATTTTCTGAACTTAGATCTTTCTGACTTCAGGGTCAGAACCCTTTCTACTATACCACCCAGCTGCCTCTTAGTGGAAAGTGGGAAGCGTGATGTTAATGGGAGACTTCTCTGGCAAGGAAAATGACCTTAGACATGGAAAAGAGAGAGGGAAACTAGCTAATAGTGAGTTGAAACCCTAGGTTAAGCAAGGAGATAAGAGAACAGTGAGTTATCCATCATGAGTTCAAGTAAGTGTCCCCAGCATAACTAAATCCAAGAGTATGTTTAAAAATCTCTGAATGAGCAGGTGGGATTAATGAGCTGCTGTCAGTAACATCTGAAAGATTGTGGAGAATGAGAGGTGTAAAGCAGGAAAGGAAAATAATAGTTTGCATTTACAGACTGCTTTAGGGTTGGGAAAGCACTTTACAAAAAATATGAACTTCATTTGATGCTCTGTGGAAGGCATGTGTTATTATTAGCCTCATTTCACAGATGAGGAAACTGAAGCAAGTAGTGGTCAAGTGACTTGCCCAGGGTCACAAAGCTGTTAAGGGACTCTAGTTCTTCCCGAACCCAGGTTTCCAGCTTGATTCAACCTATCCATTGTACTGCCTAGCTATAAACATCCTGATTTTTTTTGAAGTCTTTTATTTAATTTTTTGAAATTTTATTTTAAGTTCCCAAATGTCTTCCTCCCTCCACTCCCTTCCCTACCCTTTCAAATGTCCTGATTTTCAAGAGAGTTAAGAAAATGGAGTCTGTAAGGTATAAACCAGCAAGCTTGTCTTCAATTCCTGGCAAAATTATAAAATATTAATTAAAATATTAATGGGAGGGTCAGGAAAATCTGAAAAAAGAAAGTAACCACGAAGAACCAGCATAACTTCACCAAGAACACTCCATGCCAGACTGACATCATTTTCTTTTCTGATGGGATTACTAGATTGGTGGAGCATGGAAGAAGCTATAAACTTAGTTTACTTGGATTTCAACAAAGCAGTTGATAAAATTTCTTATACTCTCAGTGTGGAGAAGTATGGGCCCTGAAATCATACCATTAGGTCTCTTTGAAACTGGTTGAATGGACAGGCTCAAAGAGTATTTATTAATGGCCTTATGCCATTGCTAGAGGAAGTCTTTAAGGAAAGGGGTGTTGTAGGTAGGAGAGTGGGTAGAGTACTGGACTTCGAGAGCCTAGGAGACCTGAGTTCAAATCCTTCCTCAGACACTTACTAATTATCTGACCCCAGGCAAGTCTCTTAACCAATTTTGACCTTAATTTCATCTGCAAAACAAAGGGCCCCAGGGCCCTTTCCAACACCAAGTCTATGATCCTGTACCATTTAGCATTTTTATCAATGACTGAAAGGCATCACTGGAGTAATGATCAGATTGGCAGAAGACACAGGTCTTGGACAGACACTAACATGTTACACGGTTCATTTTCAGCGCTCAGATGAAGTGCAAGACACTTTGTTGAAGCCTGTGGATTGAAAGACAGGGAAACAAAGTAGCTAGTCCCTGCTCAAAGAGGGATGCAACATGCACACAGATAATTAAATAGAAGACAATTTGAGGAGGAAAGGAACATTTACAAATGGGGCCGTTAATATTCAAAAACGTAGAATGCTGGGCAAAATCAAAGAAGAGGGAAATTTAATAGTAATAAATGTAAGGTCATAGACTAGATTAAAAAAACAAAACCCAGCTTCAGAAATACATGATGGGAAAAGCATGCCTGAATAGAAGCGGCTCTGAAAAAAAGACCCCCTTGGGGATTTTAATGAACTGCATTCTAGGTGACTCAGTGGATAGAGAGCTAGACTTGGAATCAGGAAGGCCTGAGTTTGAATCCTGCTTCATGCACTTGAGTTATGTAACACTATACAAGTCACTTGTCCTCCTTCCATCCTGGTTTCCTCACCTGTAATAGGTAGATAATTGTTGTTGTATTCGTCCATCGTTGCCGAAGAAGACCATGCCATCAGAGAAATGATAATATGACTTGCACTTGACTTTGTTTTGAGTGAGGGAGGGTTGTGTAGGTCACCAGCCTCACTTCTCCTCCAGAGCCATCTGAATCCAATGACCAGATATTTATCAGGATGAGTGGAGATGACCCAGGATGAGGCAATTGGGTTTAAGTGACTTGCCCAAGGTCACACAGCTAGTGAGTGTCAAGTGTCTGAGGTGAGATTTGAACTCAGGTCCTCCTGACTCCTGCACTGGTGCTCTACTCACTGCACCACCTAGCTGCCCCATTAGGAAGATAATAGCACCTACTTAACAGAGTTGTTGTGATGACAAAATGAAATAAGATGTACAGTGCCTTTAAAATGCTATTACCCTAATTATTACATGAGTCAACAGTATAATACAGCACTCAGTTCTGGTCAGAACTCATCTGGGAGGATTGTGCTTAGTTCCTGGTGACATATTTTAAGAGCTGATGCACAAGCTGAGCAGAATCCAGAGGAAGACAATCAGTATGCTAAAGAGAGGAACTTCATCCTTTGGGGGAACCTTTCGTGACTTGATAAAATACTCAGGAGCCATTTACCTTTCCATCTATCACCCCAGGGGAAATGGATGACATTCTTGGAGATAACTCACTCAATTGCACCATCTAAGTCAAAAGTCTTAGGGAAGCCCAGGCAAAACATAGTCAAGAACTGGAGATTTTAAAATCTAGACTTGAGAAGATTGAGCTGAGACATGTTAACTATCTTGGTCTCCTTGGTTCCACAGGGCAAAACTTGGAGCAAAAAGGGAATTCACATTTCAGCAAAGGAGGTTGAGGTTCAGTATGAGGACAGTGTCCTAATCAACAGAACCATTCAGAAATAAAACTGGCTGCCTTTGGAAGTAGGAAGTTATTTCCCCTTAACTACAAATCTTCAAGAAAAGGCTGTATGACTGTTTAAATATGGAATGTATTCTTGTGAGGCATGGGTTAAACCAGCATTAAGGCTCTGTGGGTCTAGGTGACTTTCCTAACAATTAGAGAGCTCCAAAATTGGAATAGGAGGGTTTGGGAAGATACTGAGCTCCACTGGAGGTCTTCAAGTGGAGACTGGATAACCATTCCTTGGGGATGTTAGCAGTGAGATTCCTATTCAGGCACTGGTAAGGTCAGATGGTCTGATGTTCCTTCAGCCCTAAAATGTTAGGATTCTGCAAATCAGTGGCCTTTTACAGAGTTACCATAAAGTCTTTGCACACATCTAAACTAAAATAACCTATACTGTAAGTATGATGGAGGCAATCTGTAGGTGATTCTTGAAAGCCCATTTGTTAACATTGAAGACAACTGCATTACACAACTGTTGTTCTTCTAGGTTCTGTGACAAAGGAAAGATGATCCTGACAGATAAGGAGACAAATTGTGCCCTCTAGTCAGCCAAACTGAAGTTTCTATCATGTGTGAGAAGAAAATTCGATTTGTTTATTATAAGTGACAATCCTGCCTACAACACCACACCCACAATCTCAGTTATTAAAGTCAAGTCTTGGCGACAATCATTATTACTACCTACTATGGCCAAGCGTTGCACAATGCTCTGGGAAAAGAAAAACAAACAAACAAACAAACAAAACAACAAAAAGGCAAAAGATAGTCATTGCCCTCAAGATGCTCACAGTCTAATGGGAGAGACATCATATAAATAATGAGGTATGAGTCAAGCAAGTCAAGTCCAGTCAACCTGCATGGGCTATTTTTCTTCTGTCATTTCATTAAATGTATTTGCTTTGAACTAATTTTGTCATCTGGCTGTGTATTAAGGATAAATACATCCCTGGGGGCTTGTGAGCTATGGATTTAGAACTAGTGAATAACTAGATCCCAAGAGTAGTCATTAATGAATTGATGTCAGAGGAAAATCTCTAGTGGGACTTTTTAAGATCTTTCTTAGTCCTACGCTATTTAGTCTTTTTTTTTTTAATACATTGAGTTAAAAGCCTGTTGCATCTGCAGGTAACATTAAGCTAGAAGGGATAATTAACACATTGAATGATAGTGCCAGGATCCAAAAAGATCCCAATAGGCTAGAATCAATCAATTAATAATCAATAAGCATTTACCAAGTACCCACTTGTATTGGAGACTCTGCACTGGATGGCTACTAGGGAGACAAATAGAAAAGTGAGAGTCCCTATTCTGAAGATCTGCAATTTCACTGGGTGAGTCCAACAGGAACTAATCGAACAATGATATGTAGCAGATATTTTTTATAGTGTTTGAAAGCTTACAAAGCACTTTAAATGCATTATCTAAAGAGCAGACTCTCTCCTCACCCCCAACTCAGAGTCCTTGATTTCTTTTAAAGCTCAGCTCTAGGACTACTTCTACTTGAGACCTTTCCTGTTGAGGGCCAGGGTGGAGTGCGGTTGACAAGATCAGGAAAGACCTTCGGGGAAACTGTTCTTTGAGACTGTGCTCATTATCATCCAGAATGGCTCTCCATGCCCCACAGATGTTGCAGTCTCCGTGAGACAAACGTGAGAATCACAGAAAACAAGGGATATGTAAAATAGATGCCCTCTAGGCTAACAGTCTTTAAAGACAATAAGATTGGCCAAATCACTGGCACAGGAGACGAGCAGAATGTCACATAGACTTGCAGTTTCTGTCTATATATACCCTAACCCTCAGATCAATAAATGGAATTGGTCTATCTTTTCCTGCCTCCCATGTATCTTTTCTTCACCACATCACTGAGCCATGTGGGGACCCAGGCCGCCTGCCACACTCACCCAGCTACAAATGTCTCCCCCATCCCGCCTTGCAAAATGATCTTACATTTACTTTTTACGTGTGTTTATTTGTTGCTTCTCTTTGTACAGTATGGGCTGCTTAAGAGGGCTTGAGGGATTGTTTCATTTTTGTTTTTGTACCTTGAGAACCTGGCGTGAAGGATACATTTAATAAATGCTTTTCGATTGAGTGACTGAACTTCACAATAAGCAAGTGAGGCAAGTGTTAGATATTATTGATTAATGATTGATCCAGATATTGCGGATTTTTATGTATCATTACAGGCAAGGGCGTTGAGGTTCAGAGAGGTTAAACAGTTTGCCTTTTGTCACACAGATAAGAAGTATCAGGCAGGTTTAGAACCAAGGTTTTCCTGATTCCAAGTCCCCCGCTCTATTAGTGAATAACAATTAGTGATAAAGTGATGCCACGTTGACTGAAGGAATTGGGAATATTTAGCTTGGAGAAGAAAAGATTTAGAGGAGTCTTGATAGGAGTATCTGAAGAGCTGTCATGTAGAAGAGAGATAAGGATCAGAGGACTGATCAGGAAACAGTTATCCATCGATAAGCATGTATTAAGCACCTTCTGTATGCCTACCGTGTTAGGGACAAAGGATATGGAGACAAAAAAAAATGAAACCCTCCCTGTTCTTAAATAGTTTACATTGTCTCAGAAGGACAACATGTATATACATACATCCATATATATATTTGGATATAGGTCTACGTATATACAGAATAAATACAAAATTAATAAAAGGAGGTTAAATTCTAGATAGGATAAAGGTAGCGCCCTAAGATCACAGGTCTAGAGCTGTAAGACACATCTGAAGCAATCGAATCCAACTCTCATTTTACAGATGGGGAGACTGAGGCCAAGGGAGGTTAAGTGAGTTGCTGAACGTAACACAATTGAAGTGTATCTGAAGCCAGATCCTCTATCATGAGTCTGCTCTCTTGCTCAGAGGTAGAACTAGATACAATGTGCAGAGATTCAGAGACAGTTTTGTGGCAGGAAAAGCTTTGTAACAAAAGTTTCCACAAGTATAATGTTTGCCTGGGGGTTGAGTGGATTCTCCTTCATAGGAGGCCTTCAGGTGGAGGCTGGTTGACCATTTGTTGGGGATGTTTTTAGGGGGATTCATGATCGAGTATGGGTTGGATGAGATGGTCTTTCAGGTCCTTCTAACTATGAAATTTTACAGTTCAGTGAAATGTTTGCCAGAAGCTGAGTAGTCTGTTGCTGGAGTGAGTGAAGCCAGAATCAGATTAGAATGCATTACGAGGGCCTCAAAATGGAGTGCAGCATAGTACAGTGAAAAGAGCCCTGGATTTGGGAGTCTGAAATTAAGGGCTCTGCTGTTTACTAACGCTCTGACTTGGGCTAGGCCTCCGTTTTCTTGTCTTAAAAATGAGAGGGTTGTACTAAATGACCGTAAGTCACCTTTCCAACTCTAAATCCATGAGGCCTAAGCACTTCCTTTTTTTTACAGCTCTGATATTTCATGACTCTTCCAAGATCGATTCTGCTTTTGGATGGTTAAGGTAGGGGCATTGGACTGACCAGAGGAGAGACCCACGCTACCAAGCTTAAGTCCGCTGATACTGTGAGCTAGGAAGAAGCCTATTTGTTTGTGAGAAGGACATTAGCTCTATGTGAAATGCTGTGATAACACAATAAGCAGAATGGCCTATCAAGAAGCCCAGATATTTGGAAATGATTTGATTTCCTTCCAATGTACAAGGGAACAAAGCAACTGTCTTTCTCAATCCTGAAGCTTGGGTAGGAAAAACCAGAAATATTTCAGAAAAGAATATTGCCCCAATTTTATACTTACCTGGTATGGATGAGACAGACAGTATTCAAGACATATCGTGACAGACAAGTCAAGAAGCTGCTCTTGGAGGAGTCTGTGTACATGGGCTCAGTAGCACAGAAAACGAGCATATGATGGAGATCACAGCTTTCAGAAAAATCATGGTTTCATTACTTACCCAGTAGAGGGTAATTTTGATGTCTGTTGCAGCTGAGAGATGACATACCAAACATCCTATTGGGAAGAAAGAGACATGTCAGATGCTAAACACTTGTTTGCTAAAAACAGGTCTTAATATCCAGAAAGTCACCATTTTAGCATAGATATTACTACTTCTCTGAGAAAGTGGTACATTAAAGACCCTACAAATGGGGTGAACATAAAGATGGGATAGAAAGTTGTCTCCTTCCTTTCCAAGAGGGCTGGAAAACAAGATTTCCACCATAATTGTCTCCTCTTCTAGGGAGACACAGCACTCAGCAAATGACCAATGAACATGTACTCCTAGTTCTCAAGACACTCGGGATTCTTTTAGGATTTCCTTGAAGTGAAAATTTGCATCATTAGAGCGTTTAGGGGATGTGCTCCAGCCTAAATTTGCCATAGATTGTGGTCCTCTTCTGTTCTGGGATGTTCCATGATTCAGAAATGGTGTGGCCCCATTGTTTCCTGAAATCTTAAGGCAATATCAGAATAGTATGGTTTGCTATACTAGGAACTAAGAACTGATTACCTAAAACATCATGAGTCCCAATTGTGGACTGGGAGACCAGAACCCTATAATGCGGAGGGAAAGAGCATGATGGTATGTGCTACTCTGAACAATGACCCTGTGGAGGACAGAGACAAGAGGAGAACTGCTCTTTGCTGCTTTTATAACTCCTCAGGGAACATGAAACATAACGAGATCCCTCCCACAGGGCCTAAATTCATAGCTGTTTTCAAGATGTTGGCTTAAAGAGTGATCAGGCTTAAATCTATTCCTTCCCTGTGTTGTGTCTTGAGGGTTTCCTGATTTCTGGTGCTGCAGATGTCTAATCAAGGGTCAGAGCTCTGTGCTCCTTCTCTCCTAGTTTGTGGCCACAAAATCAAAGCAGTGTGACTACTGGTGACACTAGACCTAGATGTTAACTTTGACTAAACAGGGGATTCTGACTAGTGAGTGTGTCTTGTGAAGCCTATGAACTCCTCAGAATGCTCATATAATCAATACAGGCAGCAAGTTGGTATGTCTGCCAAAAGGAGTGAATGACAGGCTCATTACAATGTGATTGCCACTTGTAGGAAAATGTCATGCCACCATCATCAGTGCCTATGCTCCTACCATGAAGAACCCTGATGAGCTCAAAGAAAAATTTTATGAAGACCTGGAGACCCTTATCATCAATGTGCCAAGAGAGAACAAGAATATAATTCTGGGTGACTTTAATGCTAAAGTAGACTCAGACTACCAGACTTGGCAGGGAGTCCTAGGGAGGAATCGAGTTGGAAACAGCAACAGCAATGGTCATTTATTGCTGAAGACTTGTGCATCACATGACCTTCTCATCACCAACACTGTTTTCCACTTATCTAAATGCAATAAAACTTCATGGATGCACCTTCACAGCAAGCATTGGCATCTAGTAGACTATGTGATTGTAAGGAGAAGAGACAGACAAGATGTGAGAATGACAAAGGCAATGTGTGGTGCAGAGTGCTGAGCTGATCATAGACTTATCCTTTCCAAGCTAGATATTCACATTCATCAAAAGCACCACCCCCAAGGCAAAATGACACCAGAAGAATTGATGTCAACAAATTAGAGTTCTACTCTGAGCATGAGCAGTTTGTTGCTAACTTGGAGGGAAAGTTGAGCCACCACATAGTTTGCAACAGTGGAGCAGAATAGGAGTAGGCAGCTTTCAGAGATTTGGTGTACAGCACTGCATTTGCTCATCTGGGTCAGAACACTCACAAACACCAAGACTGGTTTGATGAAAATGATAGGGAAATTCAGAAGCTGCTAAATAAAAAACGAGAACTCCATAGGATTTACCAGCAGGAGAGTTCATCCATCTCTAAGAAAACAGCATTTAATTCCATCAAAAGTAAAGTAAAAAAAAAGAAAAGTATAAGCAAAGCTTAGAGAGAGGCAGGATTCCTGGATCAGTAAGAAGGCAGATGAAATTGAGTTTTATGCTGATAATAACAATCCAAAACACTTTTATGATTCCCCGGAAGCTATTTATGGACCAAAAATCTATTGTGCATCACAACTACTCAGTGCTGATGAAGCCACATTGAGTAGTGATAAGGATATGATCCTAAAGAGATGGACTGAACACTTCCATAGTGTTCTCAACAGACCATCATCAATCAATACTGAGACCATTGATAGGTTGAAGTCAGTCCCTCCTTAGCTGAACTTCCAACTGAAGAAGAGGTTTTGAGGGCCATTATGCTTCCATTCATGTGGTCAAATAGCTGGTGTTTATTCTGTTCCAGCTGAGATTTACAAGGTAGGGGGACCATTGCTCATACAAAAGCCAACTGAAATTTTCCAGGTTATACGGCAAGAGGAGGTTATCCTCCAGGAGTTCAAGGATGCTGCCTCCATTGTCCATCTCTGTAAAGGTAAAGGGAATAGATTGTCCTGTGGCAATCACAGGGGAATCTCTCTCTTAGTCACTGCTGGCAAGATTCTTGCTAGAGTTCTCCTTAATTGGTTGATCCTTCACCTGGAAGATGATCATCTACCAGAGTCAGTGTGGACTGAGGAACAGTCGATATGGTGTTTGCTGCCTGACAACTCCAGGAGAAATGCCAGGAGCAGAACAGAGGTCTATACATAATATTTGTAGATATATCCAAACCCTTTGACACTGTTAGTCATGAGGGCTTATGGAAAATTATGTCAAAATTTGATTGCCCAGAGAAGTTCATCAGTATTGTATGTCAATTTCATGATGGCATGTTTGCCTGGGTTCTGGATAGTGGACAATGCTCTCGTGCCTTCCCAGTCACCAATGGAGTGAAACAGGGCTGTGTGCTTGCTCCCATGCTTTTTAGCATGATGTTTTCAGCCATATTGTCAAATGCTTTCAATAAGAATGAATGCGGCATCAAGGTCAACTACTGTACTGATGGTAAATTCTTCAATTTGAAAAGGTTTCAAGACAAGACCAAAGTAGAGGGAGTGTTGGTGCATGATATTCTACTTGTAGATGATTGTGCACTCAATGCAGCCTCTGAAGCTGAGATACAACAAAGTGTGAATCAATTCTCTGTTGCCTGTGCTAATTTTGGCCTAATAATATCAAGAAAACACAGGTTCTCCATCAGCCACCATCACATCATCCATACATGGAACCATCAGTTACAACAAATGGAGAAGTTTTGTATGCTATGGATAAGTTCACTTATCTTGGTAGTATACTTTCCAGGGATGTACATGTTGACAATGAGGTTGATGCACACATTGCCAGAGCTAGCTCAGTGTTTGGGAGGCTCCAAAGAAAAGTATGGGAGAGAAGAGGTATTAGACTGACTACCAAACTGAAGGTCTACAGAGCCGCTGTGCTGACCTCATTATTGTATGCCTGTGAAACATGGATAATATACCAGCACCATGCCAGAAAACTGAATCACTTCCATTTGAACTGTCTTAGATTCTGAAGATCACCTGGCAGGATAAGGTACCAGAGCGCATTTAGGGTTAGGGTTAGGGTTAGGGTTAGGTCCTTGCTCAAACTAAACCACCAAACATTCAAACTATGCTTCAGAGAATGCAACTCCAGTGGGCTAGCCACATTGTTCAATTGCAAAATGTACGCTTGCCAAAAAGACTGTTTTATGGAGAACTCATGAGCAGGCAATCACATGGTAGTCAGAAGAACACAGGACAACAACCAATATGTATATTATAAAATACATAAGATTACAAAGAGAGGACAATTATATTGAAGTAGAGTTATCAAAATATTAAAAAAATAATTCATAGTGCTCTAGTTAAAAACCCCTAGTAGAATGATCAGGAGGAAAGACCAGATCTACTGGTGATTAATAACTGGCTGGCATATAGAAAGAAAACTGTGGAAAGCAATCAGTGGAAAGCCTTTCCTCATCCCCCTTAATACTGATGCCTTCACTCTGTTGATTTTTTTGTCATTTATTATATATATATGTATATGTGTGTGTATATATATATATATAAATACTTTTTTGCACATAATTGCTTACAGATTGTGGCTCCTATTAGGCTGTATGCTTCATGAGAGCATCTTTTTTGTGTCTCCAGGAGTTGGCACCTAGTAGGCTCTTGCTAAATGCTTATTGACTAGTTGGCTTCTGTCATAGGGACTTCACCACAAAGAGATGTTTCTAGGTTTCTAGATTTATTGCGCATGTGTGCGTACACACACACATACACACACACACAATTCCCAAAGGTATTCAAACTCCCAATCAAACAGGCTCACTCACCGCTCTCCACACTCCTTATTCCATCTCTTCTTCTTGCCTTTGTCCAGACTATTTCACGTGCTTGGAAGACACATGCTCCCTTCTCTGCCTCTTAGAATTCCTGGCTTTCCTTTGGCTTTCTGAACAGGAGAAGCCTCACCTGATCTAATTACTGTCAGGTGCTCCCACCCTTCTCAAATAAACATGCATATGTTTATCTGCTTATATGTTATACAGTTATCCCTTCCACATCACAACTTTCTCCATCACGGTTTTGATATATTGAGGGTTGGCATAAGAAATTAAATGGGAATTTGGGGGAGTTTTGCAGAAGCTGCAGACAACATGTGAAAGCCTGCAGACAATACAGAAAAAGTTTAGAAACTTAGAAACACATAAAATATATGTATTGTATTGTACAATATCAACCCAAATTTTACAAGAAGGCAAAGGGAGGGCCAAAAATGTGGAAGGGAGAACTCTACTGCCTGCTCTGTTCTGCTCCCTGCCCCACCCCACCCCAAGTGGAATACAGTTCCTTGAGGTCAGACTTTTTCATCTCATCTTTGTTATCCCCAGTGTCTTAACTTGGCATCCTGTGTACCTAATGAATACTTATTGGATTAAATCAAATTAAGGGGGTCAGCCAAGGACTCTTAGATGTGGGGAAAGAAATAGATCCTCCACTGAATGACACCACTTGAGGTTGGTATAGGGACAATGAAGTGTTCTGATAGTTTATTCGCTGGGGGTGGGGGGGGGGGGCGGGTTTAATGATCTCAGAAAAAGGGCTCTGGGAGTGAATTTCTTGTGCTTAATTTTTCCAAACAGATAACAGGAGGAGCTCATGGTGGCACACTTACACTTTCTCATTCAGGCCCAGGCACTGATAAACTGGTCCAGGCTCTGCAACACCTTTCATGTGCTGCTTGGGGAGCTCTTTGAAAAAGTAGGAGGGAAGGCTGCAGTTGCTGTAGGTCACTGAGTCACAGGTCACTATGCCAGGGTAGTACATCATCATCCGGGCGGCAATGTTGACTTTTCGACCAATAACTATGTCATAAAAGAAAAAGGGTAGAACACCAATCATTACATCTAAATGTGGTCTCATTCTCAAATGATGCCCCCCCAATTGCATTCTGCCTTCTGGCATACACAATTCCCCCAACACACACACACACACACACACACACGATTTGAAGTGCTGTATTATTTAGGCAATGTATCAGAATATAGATAATCAACTTTCACTTATAGCAAGGTAAATCCTCCATTTTTTTATGAGCTCTGAGGTCTATAGAAATACTTGGTATTTAACCATTTCATTGGAAAATAATCTACTTAAGGAGAAGTGGATAATAGAATTTATAATATTATGTGTTAGATACTATTGAGATATATGCTAACATATAATAATGATGCTTCTATCCCCTATCATTTATATGACACATTAAAATTGGGAGAATCCTTTATAGACATGAAGGCATTTGATTCTCACTTTCCCAAGTGAAGTTGGTATTACAGGCATTGTTATCATCATCTTACAAATGATTAAATTGAGATCCAGACACATCAGGTGGACTGCCTCAGGTTCAATTCAATTTAATTTAAGAAATATTTATAAAGCATCTACTATGTGTCAGGTATTGTGCTAAGTGCTGGGGATACAAAAGGTCCAAAGACAATTACTGCCCTCAAGGAGCCCACAATTTAATGAGGGAGATACATGCAAACAAATATAGACAAACAAGCTATATACAGGGCAAATAGGCAATAATTCACAGAGGGAAGGCCCTGGAAGAGGATGGAGAAGGCTTCTTGTAGAAGGTAGGATTTTAGTTTGGACTTAAAAGGAAATCACTTCGGTCAGTAGGCAAAATTGAGGAAGAAGAATGTTCCCAGACATGGTGGATAGCCAGAGAAAATATCCAGAGCAGAGGTAGAGTGTCTTGTTCATGGATGGAATGGGAGACCAATGTCATTGGATCAGAGTATGTGTCTGGAAACTGAAAAGGTAGGAGTCACACTACCAATTAGTATGAGGAGGGGATCTGAACTGTAGAATCTCCTGACTCCACCCATTCTGCCATGCTGTCTCTAGTGGAACAAATGCTGGAATTGTAGCCATAAGAGATCTGAACTGGTATTCCAGAGCCAATCCTTCCTAGCTGTCTGGTCATGGTTCCCTTAAACTTTCTGAGCATTTCCTATCTTTGTCTCAAAGACCCTTCATGACACCCACCAATTTCTCTTCCTTTCTCCAAGTCAGCCCTTCTACAGGCAAGGAGCTTGATCTCATCTCCTGTCTTCTCCAGCAGACGTTTCCCCCAATCATCCCACTCTACACTCAGTCTTCAATTTGTCCCTACCTATGAGTTTGTTTCCTATTGCCTTTAAACATTAAATCCTACCATCCCCTCAGGTTAGCATCTGGTTATCAGGAAGGAAGGAAGGGAGAGAGAGAGAAGCTAGCATTTATTAAATACCTACTATATGCCAGGCACCAGCTATACACTTTACAAATCTTTCACTTGATACTAACAACCCTGGGAGATGCTACCACCATCCCCCATGACACCTATTCTATGTGATGCCCCCTCCCTTCCTTAACTACTTTGTATTTATTCTCTTTATTCTCTATTTCTCTCATTCTCTTTCCATATATACATGTCTACGTATATATGTGCATATACATACATATATATGCATACATATATAAATACATATTTCTTAAGATTGAGGGTAAGCTCATTGTTTCATTCTTTGTTTTTGAAATCCCAGCACCTAGCATAAAGCTTAAAAAGAGCAGGTACTTAATAAATGTTTACTGACTGCTTGATTAGCTATAAAACAGATTATAACACCTTTCTGTCTACCTCACAATGTTTGAAGAAAGCACTTTGCAAATCTCAGAGCACTATAGAAATGTAAATTATTATTTTTTTTTTGAGCAGAGTCATGGAATTGGGAACATATAAAGAGAGGCACAGTATTCGTAGGCATGCATGCTTTTTGTGTCTTTTGCGGGGGGATCTCTTTGTGGGAGGGAAATGGAAGGTTGCTCTAGGTACTAAGCAGTCCCTTAAGAAAATGAAGATATGTTTCCTTCCTGACCCTTTTACATCAATTAGTCCTGGTACTGCCCCCCAACAATATATTTTCATACAGTCTTATATATACCTAAATGCAGACCTTTGCAACGAAATGGGTGTAAATAAAATTACATGCCCCGATTTCACCCAGAGGCAAAGCAACTTATCATACCTGTGTACTCATGCCTCACAGAATGGCCGACAATTCCACAAAACACTATTCCGCTGGCCACCCCAATGGACACAATCCTAATGGCCAAGAGAACGACAGTGAGTTGGCATGAAGAAATGAAATGTTATTTATTGGGAAGAAGAAAAAGAGAAGGAAATTAAGATGGGAGAAAGGAAGGGAAATGAAAAAAGAAGAGAAAAATATCCTTTCTACTTGACTTACGGATCGTTTTTACTGATAAGGGATTTCCCCCACACAGGACAGAAGATGGGGTGTAATATGAGGACAGACCCTGGATCACTGACTGGGTCAAGTTTCTAGAAACTGTACATGCTTTTGTTGATTATTCTACTTATTAAAGACCTCATTTGCCAACCATAAAGCATCATATACATCATCATCATAGTTAACATCTATTTAGTGCTTACTATGTACCAGGTACCACGTGTGCTAAACATTTTACAATTATCTCATTTGGTTGTCAAAACAACCCTGAGAGGAAGTTGCTGTTATTCCCATTTTACAGATAAGGAAACTGAGGCAGACAGCTTGACTTGCCCAGGATTTCACAGCTAGTAAATATCTTAGGGTCTATTTTGAACTCATGTCTTGATCCCAGGCCCTGTGCTCTGTGCACAATGGTGCCCCATTTGCTGCCTCAGAAAGATAACACTGATTGTTATTTTGTGTTTGTTGAATGAATCTCCAACACTATACTTGGAAGTTTCCATTTTTAATCCTTGACTTTGATGTCTTTCCCTTCTATTCTGTCTTGTTTCAATCCAGTCCAATTCACATCACTTCTCTTTTACTTTTCCCCTTGAATTTTCAATAGGTGTCTGCTGCCAAGATTCAGAGTCTCTTTGGAATCTGGAAGCTCCCACCTCTCTTCCCCTAGCCCTTAATGCCTGTGCTACAGGGTCTCTCTCTGTGGAGAAAGTATAGCGAGGAGAATTTGCATTCCAGTGACAAATTTCTAAAGACAAAAATTCTTTCTAGAATGGAAAGCCTACACTCATTCCTTTTCTGTACTTAGAATGCCCCACCTCCAGAGAAGGCCGAGAGGCCCAGTCCTGGGGATTTCTCCAAGTGAGACTTGCTTTTCTATTTCCCCAAGAAGGAGAAGAGATGGTGAAAACACAATTAATATAACAGACATCCCAGTGTCTTATACTGTTTGCTAATTGTTTATTAGTAGAAGAATGTAATCTCCTTGAGGGCACTGAGACTATTGTTTTCCATTTGCTACACCCTGTGACTCACACATAGTAGGCATTTAATAAGTGCTTATTGGATATGGTTGCCCTGAATCATCTCCCTCATTAGAATATAAATTCTTCAGGGGCAGGTAGAGTATCCCCTCCTTGGCTAGCACAATACTAGGCACATAGTTGTTGTTTGTCCTTCATTCCTGAGGAGGACCATGACATCGTGGAGGTGATGCCATAACATGCAAGTGATCTGGATTTAAGTGAGGCAGGACTGTGCAAAGTCACCAACCTCGTTTTCTCCTCTGGAGCCATCTGGGTCCAGTGGCAAAATATAGATCAGGATGAACTAGAAATGGCCCCCAGGCTTCAGGAATAACATAAGCAAAGACACAGGTATAGGGAATCATGGACATATTTGGTAAGGGGGCTAATCTAGCTTGATTTTGATGTAGAGTAGTATAGACTTATAGACTGATGACAGATTGTGGAGGACCATGAATGACAGGCACACTAGACACCCAAAGAAAAACCTGCTGATTGATTTACTATCTTACTCATCTTAAATTGACAGCTAAATCATCTGCCTGAGTACCACCTGTGAACTGCATTAATGCCTCACTGTAGCTGTATTTTTAAGATTGTATTTGCAATGCAATTTTTTTAGTCCCTTGGATGAGGAATTGTGGCATTATAATCCAACTTTGCTATTACATTGGCATGGCTGCAGTGGGTAGCTTGGTACTTATGCCAATACATGCACATTTACCTCTACTTTTCTAAGATGCATTGATGAGGATGTGCAAGACTTTGAAAGTTGTCATTACAGTGGAGGGTAAAATGGGGAAGTAGCAGGCAACATTCTCATCAGAAGTGATTTAAAGAGGAAAAAATCTACACACACACACACACATTTAGTTGGGTACAGAAATCTATCTTACCCAACAGGGAATTAGCAGGGGAAGAGGATGAGTGAAAAGATTGGGGGCTGTGACGATAAAAGGGAAGGTGGAGTAAGGGAGGCTATGGTCAGAAGCAAAACAGATTTTTGAGGAGGACAGGGTAAAAAGAGAAAGAGAAGGATAAACAAGAAAACAGGATGGAGGGAAATACACAGCTTACAATCATAACTATGAATGTGAAAGGGACGAGCTCACTCATAAAATGGAAATGAATGGCAGAATGGATTAGAAACTAGAATTCTACACTATGTTGCTTACAAGAGAGACCTACACAGAGTTAAAATAAAGGACTGGAGCAGAATCCATTATGCTTCGACTGAAGTAAAAAAGGCAGGGGTAGCAAGCATGATCTCAGACAAAGCAAAAACAAAAATAGATCTAATTAAAAGGGATAATCAGGGAAACTACCTTTGCTAAAAGGTACCATAGATAATGAAGTACTATGAAAAAAATCTTTATAGCAAGTTTCTCTGATAAAGGCCTCATTTCTCAAATATGTGAGGAACTGAGCTAACTTTATAAAAATAAGAGCCATTCCCCAATTGATAAATAGTCTAAGGATATGAACAGGAAGTTTTCAGAAGAAGAAATCAAAGCTATCTTTAGTCACAAGAAAGAATACTCTAAACCACTATTGATTAGAGAAATGCAAAATAAAACAACTCTTAGGTACTACCTCATATGTATCAGAAATGATGATTGCTGGAGAGGATATGGAAAAATAGGTGCACTAATGAACTATTGGTGGAACTGTGAATTGACCCAGTCATTCCGGAGAACAATTTGGAAGTGTGTCCAAAGGGCTATAAAACTCTATCCTTTTGACCCAGCAATACCACTACCAAGTCTATATCCCAAAGGGACAAAAGAAAAGGGGAAAAGACCTATATGTGCAAAACTATGTATAGCACCTCTTTTTGGGGTGTCAAAGAACTAGAAATTGAGAGAATATCCATTAATTGGGGAATGGCTGAGCAAGCTGTGGTATATGATCATGATGGAATACTATTGTGCTATAAGAAATGACAAGGGGGATGGTTTCAGAAAAACCTGGGAAGACCTAACTGAACTGATGCAAAGTGAAGTGAGAAGAGCCAGATCATTGTACACAGTAACAGCAATATTGTTACAATGACCACCTGTGAAAGACTTAGCTACTTGGATGGATACAATGATGCAAAACAATTCCAAAGGACTCATGAAGAAAAATGCTATCCACCTCCAGAGAAGGAACTGAACTCTGTCTGCAGTTTTTTCTCTTTATTTTTCATGTTGTTTTTTTCCAACATTGCTAATATGGAAATGTTTTGCAGGATTTCACATGTATAATTGATAACCATATTGCTTACTTTCTCAATGGGTGAGAGAGGTGATGAAGGGAGGGAGAGAATTTGGAACTAAAAAAAGTTTTTAAAAGATGTTAAAAATAAATTTATAATAATTTTCCAAAAAATAAAGTTGTCAATCTAAATTTCTCTGTACTTGCTAGAATACATTTAGGTTGGTGTATATTTTACTTTTTGGAGTTGACTTTCTATTCATTAAATACATTTGCTTGGCTATTATTTCCCAGCTTTGTGTGCCTTTCTTTTATCTAGTTCTTGTTACATTATATTCACCAGTAAGTTAGAAAACAAACTGCCCATTAACTACATGGATCAAAGTGTGAGTTAATTGTAAAAAGACTGCTTCCCCCCAGTAGAAGGATGCTAATAGACACCTTTGCTACACTCCCTACCCCCCAGCACCTTATCTTCCATATATTAGTTAAATGCTTCCAATAAGGTTTGTCATGAAGCACCATGACCAAGTAGATAGAGATGTCCCCTACCCAGAATCAAGATGACCTGGGTTCAAGTCCCAAGTCTAATAATACTGCCTATACGACCCTCTCAGTGGCCCCAGGAAAACTCTCTAACACTATACATTTCAGAGTTGGTGACAAATGTTTTGCTAGGGGGCATTTTAGCACTGGGAATTTCCTACACCCATAAAATAAGAATCCCATCTCCCCTCCATGAGCCTTGAACTGGTTTAATTAGGACTATCACCTGTCCAGAATATAAGGATTGAACCCTGAACCTTTATGATTCAATTCAAAGCATAATTATTCAGATAGCATAGGCCTGAATGCCCATTAAGAATTACTTAGGCATGGGGGACATAGTAAGATAAATAAGATCTGATTCTAGACTGTGACACATCTTATCAAACTTGTCTCCTGCCCTTATCATGGAGACTTCTGGTATTCTGGCCCTTAGTATGGTTTTTTGTTTTATTTTTATTTTATTTTATTTTTTATTAAAGGGGACATCCCTTGAGTAACTTAAAGAAGCCTATTCATTGAATGGGTGTATTTCACTCAAAGTGAGAATGTGATAAGATCTTAGCCTAAAAGAGCTAGGGTCTCCCACTGCATCCTGGACCATCTGCTGTCCTCCTGATGAATATCAGGCCACTGGACCCAGATGGCTCTGGAGAAGAAAGTGAGGTTGGTGACCTTGCACAGCCCTCCCTCACTCAAATCAAAGTCAACTGCAGGTCATGTCATCATCTTGATGTCATGGTCCTCTTCCAGAAAGAAGGACAAACACAGTAACAATGTGGACAAAAGATGGGGACCCTAGTTCAGTCACAATTTAGGTTGGAAAGCATGAGGAGATTCTGTACCCATGTGTCCTCTGGCAGGTCTGAAAGAAGAAATTCATTCTTATCTAAAGAAAGTATTCATATTATTCTATGAATAAGCCAGAGTGCTTAAAAAAAACCCCTCCAAATCAAACCCCCAAACCCCACAACTCAGAGAGTACTTGAGCTCCTTTGAGAAAATTTAGGTTTACCACGTCCAACCCAGGGACAGACAAGCATACTATGGTGATGGGATTTAAGGGGCAAGGAAAAGCCCCCCTGATTATAACCATCCCTTCAACTTACCTGACCCAACACCTGAAATTTCACCATTGGTTATCAATCTTTCTGTTCAAAGAATTGATTTTCCAGTTTATCCCCCATGGGAATACAACAGTTAATGGTTTGAGATGTTAATGGTTTGGAAAGCTCCCAGGGCGGAGGTTGCTCAGCAATTTATAATCTTAATAAATTGCCTGGGGTAGTGAAAGATTAAGTGACTTGCCCTAAATTACATAGCACATAGAAAGTCTTCTGTATTTATAAAGGGAGGGAAGAGAGGCAGAATATCTCTCAAAGGGTAAATGTACTTTGGAGATACTTATCACTCTAATTCTAGATTGTTCATTATCTTGTTAGCCTGACAGTTATGTTAGGTTCATGAGATTAGTCAAAGATCACCTAGACTAGTAGGCAATGGATTTATCTTGGAAGACTAGGTATAAAATAGTTAAGTCAGGAGGACACGTATGAATGAGGCCTTTATAGTGGCTATAGTGGGATGGGGAGGAGGAGATTAATGTCATCTATACTGGGGCAATATGAAGGCAGCAGGAGCTCTAGGGCACATGAAAAAGGAAATGCTGAAAAAGGAGTTTGGGGGAAGTGGGAAGGAAGAAGACATGGGAAGAAAGGAAAGGAGATGGCTGGGAGGGTGTTACTGCCTCCAAAGTAAACCTCACGTATTTCTACATTTTGCATAGGTCTGGACCTAAAGCCAGCTTCATTTAGTTTGATCTTCTTCTAAACTAAGGACAACCACCTCTACTACTTACTCAACTTTGACCCAGCTGCTGATCTTGCACAAGCTCCAGCCACAATATTGGAGGCAAGGGGGAAGGATTGCACCCTGTGGGTCTTCCTTAAGCTCCAGCCACAGCATTGAGGGAGGAGGTGGCAGTCTTGTGTCCATGCTCCTCTAGAAGGACTCTGGAGAGGATTTATCCAATGTGCTAACAGCTTTTTGTCTGTTTTTAAATATCTGGATACTAGTGCAGTACTCTGACTAGCTATCTGTTATCCTGAACTCTCAATGAGCAGCCCACCTTTCTTTCTCAGAGCACAGGTAAAGATCCAGGAGAACATTGAGAAGAGTTGAAAAAGTGCCTTCTGCTGGCCTGAACATAGGTATGTCTAAGAAAAGGATATCAACACTTTTCTCTGCCTGCCAAAGTCACCTCCTACTCCTCAGTTACCCTAATTACCCCACTATTGTATGGGGACTGCAATGCAAGTCCCTGTTGGTAGAGTCAATTGAGTAAAGGATCCCAATTCCCTTCTCAGATCCCAAATCTTCATTCCATCTCCCAAGACCATCCAGGAGAACTTAGCTCTCCGCACTCACTTGATTTTGAAGATCTGAGAACAGTAGTCAAATATGATCACCGCACTTTCCAAAGCATGGGTAATCTCATCAGTTGCCTTTTCCCCAGGGAAACCAAATACACAGAGGAAGGAGCATCCCTGTTAGGAGGACAGGAAGTAGATATTGTGGGTAGTGAGTTTTCTGAGTGACAAATAGATGGTCTGCAATCTGCAAAGGCAGACCCTTTGATTATTTTCTTGTGACTTGCCCCAAATAATTGGTTGTCCTTCCCTTGCAAAGATGGCATCACTAACTCAGTCCTAACAGGTAAGGGGATGGGAGGTTCACAGACCTGGAGCTGGGAGGGACCTCAGAGACCTTCTCCCACCTCCTTATTTACAGAGGAGGGAACTGAGGCTGAGGGAAGTTAAATGCCTTGGCCAAAGTCACCTGGGAGTGTTAGGCAAAGCCAACTCTGAGTCCTCTGAACTGCACTATCTATGCAACTGCTTGGCTTTGATGAAGTTTTCTTCTCTTTCTTTTTGAATCTTTGTTACTGATGGAATTTGAGTCCTCTGGCGCCACAACATGACAGCAGGGACACAGGGACCAGGCATTTCGTAACTACAATTCCAAGGGAAAATAACTATGAATGTGGGTCATGTTTTATAAATAATCTGCCCCCTAGATGAGAGCCCCAGAATAGCCAGATGTCATACCAGGGTATGACACTCACTGGGAAGGTGACAGGAGAGGAATATTGTGATATTCAAAACAAGATGTATCAATTTAAGGAAGATAAATGAAAAAATACATAAAGAACTACAGTACAGTACTCTCAATGCAATTCTAATTCATTTATAGCCTACTCCTATGGTCATGCAGACTCAAAAACTAACCCTATAGTTTTTCATAACCTTGCCCTATGCTTTGGACTCCATTTAGAAGAGAAATAAACTTGGGGTTGCTATCATCATCATCATCATCATCATCATCACTACAATGTGTATAGAGCTTTACAGTTTGTAAAAACTACAGATATTAACTTATTTGGTCCTTACCACAACCCTGTGAGGTAGGGGCTACTATTATCTCCACTTTACAGTTGAGAAAAATGAGGCACAGAGTGATCTAAGTGGCTTGTTTAGGGTCACACAACTGGTGTCCAAGGCTGGATTTGAACTCAGGTCTTCCTAACATCAAGGCCTACACAATGTCCACCTAGACACTCGATTAAGATCAAATGAGATAATATTTGTAAAGTGCTTAACACAGTGCAAGGAATATAAATGCCTGTTCCCTTCCTTTTCCTATTAGAACAACCGTCTAATAATGTTCTAACAAGTTCTTCTGTTATCATATTGCCCTATGTAACCATTCAGACTGTTTTCAGGAGTTTATACTTCCCAGAAAGAAATGCTCTTGTGGATACTATACAGGCAATGCCCTGATGTATCTCCAGATAGTTAGAAAATAGCACCACATGGACCATATGGTTCTTCTTCTCCATGACTTCCATGTATTGGAGATTTTGCATATCTTTCTCCTTGGTTCTCAAGGCCTGGGGTCCAGGTTCTTTTTTACAGCCCTCCTCCTTCTTAACCTCTCTGCTGTATTTGATACTCTTGACCAGAAATGTCAAACACAAGGCCAGCAACACTGTGCTGACCCAACCAGATTAAAGAGTAATTGAGAAATACTTAACAAATCAACATGCAATAAAACATAAATAATAGGTTTTGAAATTAAGTAAAATGTGGGCCAACAGGGATCTTTATCTATGGGTTAGTGGCCCCTGTTTCTGAGTTTAATACCCTTTGACCCCACTTTACTCCTAAATACTTTCTCCTCACTGGGTTTTTATTTCACTGTTCTCCTGGTTCTCCTCTTAGCTCTCAGATCACTTCCTTCTCAGTGGTGTTCATTGGCTTATCATCCATAACATGCTTGGTTTAGTCTCTGTAGATGTTCCTCAAGGTTCTGTCCTAGGCCATCTCTTTACTTCTTGCATTCTCTGTCACTTCCCCAGCTCCCATGAGTTCAATCATCAGGTCTTACAGATCTATGTATCCCACCTATCCTGGTCTCTCCCCCAAGCTTCAGTCCCACATCCCCAGCCATCCATTAGGCATTCCAAAGTGGATGTCCCTGAGACATCTCGAACTTGATATACAGGCAAAGTGTATTTCATCATCTTTTCCCCACCAAATCACTTCTTTTCATTGAAGGCACCATGGGTCTTCTAGCATTCAGATTCCTAATCCTGACATTATCTTTGTCTCCTCACTCCTCTTCAAGACACATCTCCAGTCATTTGCACAATCTTGCCATTTCCACTGTCTCTCACACGAGACCCCTTGTTTCTACTCACACAGCTGCCACCTTAGTTCCCATTCTTATCACCTCTTATCTGGACTATCGTGATGGCTCCCCACAGGCCTCCCTGCCTCAAGTCTTTGACCACTCTGATCACTCCTAACTGTGCACTTCCCCTCCTCAATAATTTCTTCTAGAATAAAATATAAAGTCTTGTGTGTTTCTTTAAATACACTGATATCAACCTATCTTTCTAATCTCATTACATATTATATTACTCCAAAGTCACTCCAACATTACTTAAGAGTTATCCCTAACTCTACAGACCAGCCACATTGGCCTTCCTGTTCCTCAAGCATGGCATGGCATGCCACCTGCCATCTCCAGGCATGGCATTTGCTCTTTTTGTTCCTTGTGCCTGGAATGCACTCCCTCCTCACCTCCACCTCACAGTTCCCTCTCTTCTTTCAAGGTGCAGCTCAAGCACCCCTTCCTGCAGGAAGCTTTTCTTATTGCTCCCAAATGCTAGTGCCCTTTCCCTCCATAACTACTGGATACTTAGCTGCTTGTATTTATTTTTTACCTGGGGGCTAATTTTCAGTTTGTTTGTTAAGGAGCCCTGTAGCATACCTGACTAAAACAGAAAGGGACTGCTTAGGCAATTGTTCCATCCATTGCCTTCCTCACTCCCAACTGGGTCAGGGCACACACATTCCTTTCACTCCTTTCCCTGAGCCCGTGGTCCTCACCTCTTGCTGAGTCTTTATAACAGCTATGAAAAAACACACTACTGCCTTTCATTTGCCCTTTCAACTCCTGTAATGCTGCTGGTAACTGGTGCCAGGCCATGCAAATTACCCTGAAGCTTCAATACTCCCCTTGCAAATGCTGGAGGGTGAAGGGCAACCTTTGCCCTGAATTCCTGCTACCCAAGCCCAATGTCCCTATTCCTTTTACACAGCCATAAATGTTCTTGGGATGACCTGTTTTTAGGTCTCATGCCAAACTCTGTGCAAGCTCACTCTCTCTGCCATTGCTTTTCATGTTTTGAGAGCTGAAATTGTGCCCAGTTTCTTCCTCCATGATATCTTGTAAATGAGTTTGTACTCTAAGCTTGGCCACCATGTTTCTTCTCTCAGGGTGAGACCAAGCATTTGTCGGCTAAGGCAGTTTCCACGGCTTTTGCCCACTTCATAGCCTTTGTTTCATATCAGTTAAACTTTCCTGAGAACTGGAAATCAGAGATCACTGATTCTTACCTGTTATTCATTTTTCAGAGTCAAAGACTCACCTAAGAAAGCCAGGTCAGTGCCATTGTAGCTGCTTAAAGGGTCTTTTTCTCACCTCTTATCCTGTCTTCTCATTTGCTACTGATATGAATCTTTACTTTCACTCATCAATGAGACAGCTACAGGCAGCAGGTTCTCAGATGACTCTCATCAGTAATCGGTTGCTTTTTATCTCTTGAGAGACAGTAAATTTCACATTTTTTTAATGTTATTTAGGGCTCATCATGTCCAGCACCTTCTGACTTTCTTTTTGAAGGGGCAGTGTACTACTAATGCTATGGTACAATTGTATAGCCCGATAGATAGACTTATCCTTTTTTTTCCTGAGGAAAAGAAAATAACCCTTATCTTCCCCATTCCAATCCCTCCTCATACTGACTCTGACAAGGCTCTATCAAAATCCAAATCTCTTGACCCAGTGAATGAGAAAAAAAAAGTCTTTTGCAGGGCAAGATGACTTCACTAGAGAAGCAAGCAGTGTCCTAGTCTGTCTCCAGGATGTTAGTAGAATGAGAGGAAGGCATCGAGTGTGTGCAGGGATCACCTCTGGAGGACCGGCTCACCTTCCATGGAAGCTGACAGAATGAGCACACTGGAATCACTGCTTACTCAAGTAACTAGGTTAGGGCTTACCTTCAGGATTTTTTCTTTTTTTCTGGTGTGTGTCTGTAGGAATAATAATGATAATGTCTAGCACTTATATAGCACTTTTGCAAGGTTTGTAAAGGGCCTTACAAATATTATCTTGTTTGATCCTCACAACAGCCCTGGGAGGCAGGTACTTATATTACCCCCCATTTTACAGATGGGGAAACTGAGGAAGTCAGAGTTACTTGCCTAGGGTCACACAGTAAGTGTCTGAGGCTGGATTTGAACTCAGACCTTCCTGACTCCCAGGCCCAGCACTATACTCACTATCTTGCAGCCTGGGAAGAAGTGACTGTGGGGTCCATCAGCAGCCATCCTAAAAGCCTTATGCTGCAGTAACCTGGACCCCCTCAAGACCCTTCCTGAAAGCAAGGCCCAACATTTTTGAATGACTTTATTTCTGCCTCTATGCCACTCCCTTGGGTATCCAGATGTTCCCCAAATTGGTTGCTCCCTGTCCTGGGTTCACACTCACTTTGTCAAACATAAAGACTTTATTGATTTGGCCTTTGAAGTTCTTCAGGACAGAGTCAATGTACACACTGGAATCCTGGATGGCTTGGCCAATATCATCGGCCGTCTCCTTCCCTTTAAACTGCAGGTTGACAAATACAATTGTTGCAGGTCGAAGTTCAGATAAATAACCTTTCAGCTGCTTGTCATCAATCTGGAAAACAGGAGCCAAATACACGTGTCTCTCAAGCAGGCTGGCCACAGGCATGCCCCCCCTTAGAGACTGGTTATCAGACTGAACTTATCTCCAACAAAGCTGCCCTTTCTTGAAAGTCCCTGGTCCCTCTAAGGCAAGGCTCAGTAGAGATGCCCCATCCTGCCAGAGGCCTTTTCTGAATCCCCCAGGTCCTAGTGCTGCTGCCACACTGAAATGATTTTGTTTTTACCCCCACCAAGTTGTGAATTTGACAGATTTAACGCTATAATAAAACTAAATTCAATGGTGGCTTAAAGTAACAAAATTGTGAAACTAACTTAAAGTAGGTCACACACACACACACACACACATATCCTTATTTTTTGATGCATGGCTATTTTTGCCTAATAGAAGGCAAACCCCTGATGGTCAGGGCCCTTTCATTTTTATATTTGCATTCTCAGGGCCAAGCAGAGTACCTGGCATAGAGCAGGCAGTTAACAGAGATCTTTTTGAATTGTATTAAATTGATCTGAACTAGAATCTCACAATATGTGGAGCTAAACATGGTGGACCAACAGGGACCAGGTAATAGTTATGAAATTGAGAGCTAGCATGGGGTAGTGGATGAGAAAAGGGAGTTGGAGACTCCTTGGGTTGGAATCCCAGCTCTTACAAGCTTTGTGGTCATGGAATAGTCACTTACCCTGTCTAAGCCTCAGTTCCCTCACATGTAAAGTAGAAATATCTGTCCATGCCCATGGCATTGGGAGAAAAGGGCTTTGTAAACCTTAAAACATTTTACAAATGTGAGTGGTTGAGACTGAAAGCAGCATAGCGCCATAAGAAGGAAGGAAACATGTTAATTGCCTACTGTGTGCCAGCCAAGGCAATTTATAGCACCGTGGACTGAGTACTGGACCTGGAGTCAGGAAGACATGAGTCTGAACCCAGTCCCAGACATCTAACCTCTGTTTCCCTCAGTTACTTCAACTGAGGAAAACAGGGCAATAATAGTAACAATCTCCCAGTACTGTTGTAAGGATCACAAGAGAGAGTATTTGTAAGATGTTTGGCACAGAGCATGTGTTTAATAAATGCTTACTTCAAAGGAAAGAAATAAGCATTTATTAAACAACGTACGTATACATGTCTATATACACACATAATATAGATGCATGAAACAACACATATGCAGATACAGACAACATACATACACATATGCATGTTTGTGTATGTTTAAAAATATATTTAATTTAATTTAGATATATATTTAGTCTCTGATGAGACTTAAGTGGGCATATAAATATGTGTATATTCATACGTATATATATATACACACATACACACATATACACATATACCTACGTGTCTATGTATTTAAATGCATACATACACAGATGTATGTGTGTGTGTGTGTGTGTGTAATTTCATTTACATGACATCAGAATCTTGTGAGATTCTTATAGGCCTTATCACTGCCAACGTAGAGATGAGAAGACAGAGGCCATGACTTGCCTGTGGTCACATCGCTAGTTACCCTTAAGGACAACATTAGACCCCAGCTCTCCTCCCTGTGTCTGGGAGGCTATGCTATGCTGCTTCCCTAGCTATAGGTATCAGGACTGGTAGTGGGGGTTTGAAGCATCAGGCCAACCTGTCGTCCCTCAAATTATACCACGTCAGGGACTGCAGACCTGTGGTCTTCTTGCAAGTGGGCAAATGAGATGCATCCTCCTCAAGAGAGCATATGCCTGAGGGACAGGACTCAGGAAATGTTCATGGAAGGGTGGAGAAGCAGCAATGGAGTGATTCAGGGGCCCCAACACACATGGAGAGGACTCAGGGTTCTAATTGCCTAACTTCCCTGATCTCAAAGGCTAAAGCCAATTATCTTTCCCTAACCTATGAAAGGAAAAAAAAACAGGTTCTGCCATTCATCTCTGAAATTCCTCTGCTGTTTGGGTCACAGAGAAACCATGTGACTTCTACCCCTTTTCTGATTTCAAGAGAATTATTTTCATACTGGTTCTTACGATCTTTTCAAATGTTCAGGGTCAACAAGCTGAGTAAAAGTCAGTGACTACAGTGACTGAAATACCTGCTTCAAAATACTTCTCATGATATATTTTTGTAGAGAGTTTTCCAGGTGGGGGTCAGACTCCAGAGTAGAGGCAAGTCTCAGAATGTCTAAGAAAGAAGAAAGAGGTTGACTTTGGAAAAAATCTAGGCAGAGCAATTTTTGTTAAAAATAAGCAACATCCTCAGTGTGATATGATTCTGGAATGACATTTTTCAATGTGGCATTATATGAACCCCAAAGAACCATGCTGTGACTGTATTCTGAATTGGAGGATCCATTATAGAGCCATACCTCCCCCAGTACTGTGAAGTTTCCATAAGTATCGACTCCTCTAGTCCTACTCTGGAGCTCCCTGGTGGCATGGAGGTGACTCTGGGGTCATGAAGCCCAAGAATAAGCAAGTCTTCTTATGCCAGAAAGACGTATGGCACAGTTGTGGAGAAAGAGTAGGTTTGCTTTCCAAATGTCACTCTGGGCTCAAAAGGCTGTTTGCAAAAGACTCATTCTCGGTGGAGAGTGATGACTCAAGACCATGGCCTCTCTTTTTTCCAGCTCTCATCAACTCTGCCTGTCCCTCATACAGGTGAGAATCAGTGAGAAATCAGTCTCCATCCATGAGAAAGTCCTATGCCAATGGTCCTTATAGTCAAGGGAAACACAAGAATTCCATCACCAGTAGGCTGCCTACTACTTAAGGAATGTTTTTGGCCATGGCAACTCATGAAACAAAGAGAAGGATGTTTCTCTCGAGGCCCCCTTTTATGTCTGCCTTGACTGAGGCAAACTGGCACAAAAGGGAAGAGTTTTTAAAGCATAATTTATATGATGCTTCTAAAGATATCAAAGCAATCTACATGTGTTGACTCATTTGATTCTCACCAGAGTCTTGGGAGGTAAGTGCCATGATCACCCATTTTACAGCTGAGGAAACCGTGGCAAACAGGTTAAATGATTTGCCAAGGGTGACCCAACTAGTAAGTGTCCAAGGCAGAATTTGAACTTGTGTCTTCTTGACTCCCGATACAGCACTTCTATCCATTGTGCTACCCAGCTGCCACCTGTAAATATTAACTGTTAGGATTTTGAAGGTGAGATCTGCATCAAGTTGACATGCCACTGAAGAAAACTGAATATCTGTCTGAATATTCTCACTATGAATGAAACCAGAAGATAGATTATATATGGAATTTGAAGTTAAATGAAAGGCTGGTTCACAGATTCTCCAGGGAGAAGAAAGTAAAGGTGTTGAAGTACAACATGATTCAACTGTTACTGATGGGGAAAAATAGCTTGTTATAGAAATATTTAGAAGATTTTTCCATTCTTTATTGCCTTCTTCCAGTTTGATCCTTAAATGCTTTTGAGGGGCAGCTAGGTGGTGCAGTGGATAGAGCACCAGTGCAGGTATCAGGAGGACCTGAATTCAAATCTCACCTCAGACACTTGGCACTCACTAGCTGTATGACCTTGGGCAAGTCACTTAACCCCAATTGCCTCATCCTGGGTCATCTCCAGTCATCCTGATGCATATCTGATCACTGGATTCTGGTGGCTGTGGAGAAGAAGTGAGGCTGGTGACCTGCATAGTCCTCCCTCACTCAAAACAAAGTCAAGTGCAGGTCATGTCATTATTTCTCTGGTGGCATGGTCTTCTTCAGCAACAAAGGACAAACATACCTAAATGCTTTTGAAAAGAGTTGGTTTAATAGGATCTCTTACTGTTTTCTATAAAGTCATTATTCTCTCTACTACTTTTCAAAGTTCTATGTGGCAATACTACATCCAGTTTTCTACCATCCTCTCTAAAATTTTCAAAACTATTTTATATTGTAAATTAGGCTGATTATGTCTCTGCTAGAATAGCCTTCAAGACCCCATAGTCTGCTTCATGCTATAGTTTGGCACCACAAGAGGACTCTTGTGAAAGAAATGCTAGTGAATACTTTATAATGTTGGGTGGCATTTGGGTTTAGATTTATCAGCAGTCCAAAGGCAACCAGGAACTCTACTTGGAACACTTGGTCACTTCATCTTAAAATGAACATGATGAGCAAATATTTACAAAAAGACCCTATGAAGATAATTGCAGGGCATGTGCCTAGATCTTTTGCAGAGGATGAAGAAATAGAGAAATTATATGAAGAGCTCAAGAAATCTTTCCCAAATTAATAAACATACATTTTAACATTTGGTGGCTTCCAAGGTGATGCATAAGGGAGGACAGAGAATAAATTTTAGAAAATATGACTCAGAATGACCGTATATAATAAATGGCTTCGTAAGGGGTTGGGAGGTGCTAGATATAGTAAACACCAAATAACATTACAAAAAAATGAAATTGTATATTGAGAAAGAAAATAATTGGTAACTAATGTGGCACAGTGAATAGAATACTGGATGTGGAGTCAAGAAGACTCATCTTCCTAAGTTCAAATCCAGCCTCCAATTCTTACTGCCTCTGTGACCCTGAACAAGTCACTTAATGCTATTTGCTCAGTTTTCTCATCTGTAAAATCTGGAGAAGGAAATGAAAAACCACTCTAGTGTCTTTGCCAGGAAAACCTCTAAAAGGAGTCACAGTCAGATACACTAAAAACAACTGGACAACAACCATGTGAGTATAATTTTCAAATTAGTTATTTGTGACAGACGATCAACTTGGTAGAGAAAAGATTGAAATCAATACCAAATTAGAAGAAAAATAAATGATCTGATATGGTACACATTTAAGGGACTTCAGTCTGACCTATTTAAATACAAGCTATTGATGCCTAACAATGGGAATCTGATAAAACAACAGACATTGACACAGATGATCACCATCTTCCACAAAGAAGAGGTAAAAAACAAAACCATAACGCAATCAACAAATAATCTCTTTGCTAAGCAGAGAAATAAGCAGACTGGTTTACAAGATAAATGAGCTTGGAAAATTTTACAGAGGATAGTAGAAAACTAAAAAGTCTCACCTCATAAAACTCTGAAAAACAGAAGAGAGAAAAACAATTTTAAGGAAAATTGTAAGAAACTTAATTAAACTGACTCATCCCAAAAGCATTTAAGGATAAAACTGGAAGGACAACAGATAGCTGAATAATGGAAATCACACAAATATTTCTATATTAAATTACTTTCTCCATGATTGCTAATGTGGAGCAGTGAACAGAGTACTGGATGTGGAGTCAGGAAGACTCATTTTCAGTTGAGTCACTACTTATAGGCTCCAATATCATCTCCAATTTGCCATATTAGTAAGTAGAACTGAAACTAAAGAAAATAGACAGGAAGAACAATTGTACTACCCTAAGTCTATTTGGAGGAAGTCCATGGTGGAAGGAACGTTTTTGTGGATAGAGAGGGATTGATTCTTAAGTCATCTCAAACAGGAGAACATACTAAATGCAAGAGGAAAAATTCACAGACCTAATTACAACCCCCCCCCCTCATGAGAAAACATCAATAACTTTTGACTTATCTATCTTCTTTCCCATTTATATATACGTAGAACCAACATATATATTGAAACATCTTTGAAAATATGAGCTAGGAAAGTGTAGATTTTAAAAAATAATATTCTAAATCTAAGTCCTATGGAAATGATTGTAGAAAACTGAAAACAAAGAAATTAATTTAAAAAAGAGAATAACTCCAAATAAATACAATAAAATCCTCAAAAAAATAATATTCTACAACAGAATACATATTTATAGTGATGCAACTGATTTATAGATGCAGAGAATAGAAGATCCCATTATATTTATTGTGTACCAAGGTACCTAATGGCATCTAGTCTGTGTCAATTCTACTACACCATTAGGTCTGCTTAGATCAGAGCCATGGTCAAGCCAGAATTTGCTGAGTGGTTCAGGGTTCCTTTCATTTCCATTCTGTGAAACCAAACAATTGCAGTGACACCTTGGTGCACTCATTATGACCTTCAATGAGCATCTCATGAATGCTGAGAATGTCAAATTGTTGCAGATGGATTCAGCACCTTTCAAAGAAAGTACCCAACCCCAATGCAGAAATGTAATCATGTGTTTATTATATCATTTCTTGGTAAACTTTTTGGCTTGGCTGATAGGTGATATCCTGTTCCAAGGAAAAACTATACACCTAAGGATGGTGGCAAATTCTTCCTGAAATCTATTCTTATCCAAAACCAAGATCATGGGGAAGAGGCAGTACCTGACTTTCAGTGGCATTCCTTGATGCCCTAATACTCCTTCAATCCATTCACTTAACACTGACCAATATAAGCCTAACTTGACCAATGGTAGTGATGGCAAATTAATTACATTTGTAAATTAATTATACTGCACAGGGAGATATAACTTACTTTTGAAAAACATTTTTCTATTTTGAAAAATGTAGCAATTTATATAGGAATTATCATTCCTAGTTACTACTTGGGTGCCAATTCCTAAATGATGCCATTGTGATCCTTCACCAATGGGAAATTAGCATTTCCTATCCTCCAAAATTACTTCTATGCTTTGCACATATTTTATGTTTGCTTATCTGTGACATGTTGTTTCTTCCCAGTCCAGTGAAAGATTCTTGAGGACAAGGACTACTTGACTATCATTTTAGTCTCTATATCGTCACTATCTAGTAGAGAGTGTGGCACATAGTAAACCCAGCATTAGAAAGACCAGACACATCATTTGAACCAAAATTTTAAAAATCACCATTACTATCTTTATTTTCTTTGCTTTATGGATTAAAAAAATGCAGTTCATCAATTGATGCAGGTTGACCCTTTGAGGTATTCTTAATTCTGGTCATTCTTTAATACTTATTGAATTGAATTGAATGTTTCATTGCCAGTCCCCTGAAGTCCAGATTGGTCTTTTGATGATTCAGCATGCATGGTACAATGGAAAGAGTACTGGCTTTGAAGGTGAGAAATCCAGGGTCAGATTCTGCTTTGGACACTTACTCCACCTATGACTCTGGGCAACCACTTTCCCTCCTTGGGCTTCAGTTTCCTCATCTGTAAAATAAAGGGCTAGGCTAGATGGCATCTGAGGCCCCTTCCTGCTTCAAATGTATACTATTGTATGTTTCATTCTCCTGCTTTTTCTCATTTTGCTCTGTATTAGTTTATAATACCCCCTTTCAAGTATCTCTGAATTCTCTATATCAGTTCTTACAGCAGAGTGACAATATATTACATTCATAAACTCTAATTTGTTCAGTCATTCCCCCCACTGATGGGTACTATTTCTATTTTTTTGTCTTTTCTTCTCTCTAATTTTTGCTCCCCTAAAAGTTTTACAATAGATATTTTTATTCACATGAGACCTTTCCTCCTCTGTTCTTTATCTTCTCAAGGATACATGCCTAGTAATGGTATCTGTAGGTAACAGGGCATGTTTTGTTTATGACATTTCTAGTACTGTTGTAAATTTTTTTCAGAATGATTAGACCAGTTAGCAGTTCTTTCAACCAGGTGGTAGCATGCCTATCTCTCCATAGGTTTACCATTTTGACATTTTATCATCTTTGTCAATCTTATGCGTGGGAGGTCAAATCTAAGAATATTTCAATTTGCATTTTTTTCTATTCCTATTGTAATTCTTCTCCCAGGGGTGAGGTAAGACTGAGAGGCTCAAGTTTACTATATTTTTAGAACAGAATAATTCCATATAAGGATATAAAACTGTGTAGTACATTACAGTCTCAATGATTGGATAAAGTTTACCTAATTCTTCAATGTCTTCATTTCAAAAGGGATTGGTTAGATTTCATGTCTAGAATGTAAGATCATATTCTCAGCTAATGAGAATAATGGTCAGTGGGGGGGAGGGACTTGCATTAGGGTCTATATAAATCACTGCCTTTTCTTTGTCTTCGGCTTTCCTACTCCAGGTGAACTGCTGTAGGACTGTCCCGATTCTTGAGAATCTAGTAAATCAACTTTCTGTCATCACTTTGAGAGGCCTCTGAGTAATTGATTTATGTAGGGACCTGAGCCATCCCACACAGTTTGGGGGCTCATTGTACTGGGATCTAGGGCTTTTCAGAAAGACGGCTGGCAACTCAGTTCAAAGACTGGCTGCCCATGGGGAGATTCCCCCATGGTCTTTGAAATGGGGTCGCCAGACCTCCCTCTCTGCAAAGTAACGACCAAAGCAGAGGAACTCAGTGAGAACAGAAAGAATAGAGATAAGGACTCCAAAGACTCCAAAGCTGTGAAGTGTGTGAAAATGCCAACCAGTTGGTGTTGCAGGTTGCAATCAGGCAACTTGTACGCATACGACCCGGCGGTAAGCATGGCGGGGGGGGGAGCTTGGGGGTCAATTCGTTGAGTCTTAGACAGACTCGGGGAGAAGGTGATGACTCCCAACCAAATTGGTGGACTGCAGGACCCCAGGGTGAAGGGCCCCCCAAAAAACGTTTGCTGGGTGACTGTGAGTGGGGGGCAACCCCCACTGAGAGCTAACAAGGGAGCTAGAAAAATTTGTTGAGTCATAGACTCGGAGGTGTTGGTGACAACCCTTGTCCAAAAGAATGGGGAAGGGGCAGTCCAAACCCCACCGAGCTTCAGAATGGAGTCAGGAAATACCGGTAAATAGTCCTATGGGAAATCAATTACAGAATTGGCATGAATTACCAAAATATAGAGGAAAGGACAAGAAGAAGATGATTAAATATTGTTGTTTCATATGGGGTGAAAAGATATCGGAGGAGGAGGCACAATCTGGCCCAAATATGGTTCCTCCGAGGATTGGGTTTGCAAAAAAATTTAAACCTATATGTACTATTCTATTCTGTTAAATGTTTTGTCTGTATATGTTGTGTTGGTATTTCTGCGTGTGAATGAAAGTCTGTGTGTCTCTGTTTTTATCTGATAAGATTGTAAATTTAGCCAGCCAGCCAGCAGGAGCAGAAAGGCTGAGCAGAACTGTCCTTGAAATTACTGTTACTCCCCTTCTTCAACCTCTCCATATTAGTTTCAGAGGGGCAGAGGGACAAGGAGGGAGAGAAAAATTATTTTACTGTTCAGTTTATATGGTTGGTAACAGCAAGTAAAAGAATGTAGGAGAAGTGTCAGGTTAGGAATAGAAAGAAATAAGTTATGTGCAGTTTCAAAGTGGCTTGAGGGAAAGGCAAGAGAATTTAAGCAGGTAGAGATGATGAGAGGAGCATGGGTACTGTGTAATCAGAAGGCTTGGAAGAAGTACAAAAGGGAGGGAGGGAATTTATCTTTTTCCCTCAGACCAAAGAGGCATGCTAGCAACCATTTAACCATTTCCTGCCTCACCCAAAAGAAGAAATTTTAGTGTAATAGGAAATAACAGAAAGTTAATTGAATTCATTCTGGTTGTATTTGGAATTGTGAATAGGTGAAATGCATCATTCTTAATTTAATGTTTAAGATAGGTTGGAATTTATTAAAGTTTGGTGTAAGTAAGCAGAAGATTAGAAAGTAAAAGAAAATCTCAAGTAAGCAACTTAGAGCTGAGAGTTTTGAATTTAGGTTTAATTAGATCAATATATTTGATGCCAGGCAATGTATTTAAAGTAAAAAGATAATAAGTTTAGGTTTTTCTTTTTCTTTGCAGAGTGGGAGGGTCAAAAAGGGGTGGCCTTGGGAATCCTGGCACAAATAAGAGGAGGGCAGAGACACCCAGTAGCATTTCTGCCAAAAATGTTAGATCCAGTAACAAAAGGATAGGTATTTGTTAGATGCAACATTAATCTAATGTAACTGTTACACAATTTTAAATTTTGTAATTTATTACATATAGATTGGGGTTTCAAAAAGGATGTGAGAGAAATTTGATAATTTGAAACTTACATTTGGTTATAAAAAAAGAGCTGAATAGGTTAATGGCTTCTTTTAAGTTTTAAGTAAACTTAAATAAGTTTAAATTTTTAGGTAATCCATCTATATATTGTATTAGAAATTGCATTGTTAAGTTAATTAATGAATTGGTTAAAAAGAGCTGTTATGATTTTTTTTTTGTAAGAGTTTCCTTGTTGTAGCATTCTTATTGAGAAAATGAGAAAGCTTTATAAATGTACATGTATATATATATATATATATATATATATATATATATATATATATATATATATATATAGGTGTGATTTTCAAGCCTGTTCCATCTGAGGATGTATTATGTTAAAAGTTTATTTCTGCTGTTGAAAAGGAAATTTTAGCTAAAATTGTTTTTGCCATGAATCAAGCATTTACTCTAAAGTTATGTTTGTAAAAGAAAGTTTATGGGTACTTGTGAAAAGGCTTTGGGTTTAGGTCTTTTCTTGTGATTTCTGTCAATTAGTTTCAAGGGGATTGTGATAAATTGTAAACTGTTCGTAAGAGAGGAAGTATTTGTTGTATTAAGAAATACTTTGTAAAATCTTTTGTATGGGTTTTTGGAAAGCCTACCTATCCAATTTGTATTTGTAAGTTACAAAAGTGGGAAGAATTTAGTTTCTCTAATAGGATATGAAAATGCAATTGATGTCATCTGAAATTTATTGTTCAGGTTCCTAGCTAAAACAATTTGTTATCACTTATGAAAACTATGTTTGCCATTTGTAATTCTAATGCTAAAACCTAAAGCTGGTACACTGTGTGTATATGTGGGGGAAAGAAGCAGTCCTCAGGCTAGTAACAAGTACAGACCCAGAAGCTGAGAAGATTGTATATAGAACTTGCTTTGGCGAGAATTTGAAAATGTATAAGAAATGATCTTCAGTGATTGGCTTTTGAGGGCAAATTTGAGATCTAAGAGGTAAATAAAATCCTTGGGAACATTCTTTCTAAATCTAATGGTAATAAATAGATATTGTATCATTGTTACATAGAACAAGACTGGGATTTAAAGTTAACTGTAATTGTATTTTATTTACAGGGGGATTCAGGGAAAGGAATCACTCACAAAAAAAAAAAAAGGGGGTGGCCCCAGGTAGTCTGGGAGCTCCAGGAATGGTCTTGATGGGAGCAGCCAGTAAACTGGAGATTTGGACTGATAGAATTAAGAGTGGGAAGTAGAATAGACTTGGGCATAGTGATAGAATGGACCTTAGGAGAGCTGGTTCACGTGGGAAAAACCAAGGAGTTTTCAAGGTGAGGTTTTCCAGGGCCTTTAGACAAATGGGACTAAAACTCTTTTGGGGTAATGGATAAAGGTCCCAACTTGGAATGAGATGTTTACAGGTTACAAAATGATGTAAAAGCAATTAGTATTAAAACAATTAACTGAATTAATTACTGAGACTAAATCAGAGACATCTTCAGTTTGGGAAAAAGAATTTCAGTCTAATTTTCTTAGAGGTAGGTAGCCTCTGGTAATATTTGGCGTTGAAAGTTAAATGATTGTTTTGATTTGAATTCATTACATGAACATAAAAATTCAAGTTAGTGTTTGAACTTATCACATGTGTAGCTCATTCTTTTAGATTGAGCAGGGTTAGAAAGGGATAAAGTAGTTTGGGAAACAGATATAAATCTATTAGAGCAAAGACTTATGATTGTTATTCAATCAGGAACTAGAACATGTATAGAAAGGCATGTAGGCTACTTAAGACCTGCTTCAAAAGATGTTCCTTGGCCAATGTGAAATTAGTCATGTCTGAAACTGATTATTGGAGCTTGCTATTTTAAGATTTTTGTGGGACTATTAACTGACTGTTCTTCTGAGTCTAACTCCAGGTGTGGATAGCAAGAGAGGTGGTCTGAGACACTGATCCATGATGCCAGTAAGCCTGTGAGATGCTGGTATGAACTGCAAAAAGGTGATCTCATGGGAAGGTCGGGAGAGCGGCTGTTCAGCCTGGGCTGAGGTAGGATTCTCCTGACTCAATTTCCCCACTGACACCTGGTAGACTTTAAGCCTGGCTGAATGCCAGTTGACAATCTACTCCTGCCTGGAACTGACATGAAGTAAGGGAGATGTTGTTTCCCTGCAATGTCCCTACTCTTAATGGCAAATTCCTAAAATCAAGAGTTTTGTAAGTAATAATACCAGATCTGTTGAATAATAGATTGTTGGTAGGGGAACATCTGAGGTTAAGTCTAAAATTAAGCTAATAGGTTTAGGACTTTAGACCAACAACAATAAGTTAGGGTCCTTTAATTCTTAGTAATAGTGTGGAGATGATTAGGGCTTGTGAGACTAGCATGCATAGTTATTATTTTGTCTTAGTTGGTTAATGTTGGAAACAAAAAAAAATGGTTTGTGGACTATATTGTAAATGCTTTAAAAGAAGCATCACATGATCAGAAGTTGGAATTGTTTTATGATGTGATATGCACTGTGTTAAAAATTATTATTTATTGTATTTATATAAATACTGGAGCCTGGTATTGACTCCTTAGTGAAATCTCATCTTCCTAATGAGGGAATGAATAATGACTTACTGTGAAATGTAGAAGCTGCATTTTAATGTGAATTTTCTTTTCTTTTAAAAAAAATGACAATTTGTCAAAGTTTCAATTTTGATTTTTCTAAGAGTGATAGGAATGGTAATCTAAGATGGTATTAAGTTCAGTTTTGTAGGAGAGTGGACATCTGGATCTCTACAAGAAGATGAAGAGAAGAAGATGCTGAGATGCTGTGCTGAAGACTGTTTGAAGGAGCATCCAGATCAGAAAACTGCATAAGATGATACTTCTCCCCAGACTGCTGTATGAGATGGAACCTCTAAATGGACAACTCATTAATTTACCTTTCCCTTTGAATCTCTGTATGAAGGGAAGGATTCATAAGGGAAAGAATGTGAAGGGGTCATGACGATGACTATTTGTGGAGCTGCATATATATGAATAGTACTAAGAATAACACAGAATATAAAGAATGGGTATGGAAGTGGGAGAATGGGACACATAGGATGATGTCTGATACTTTCTGGAGTGTAATCAATAGAACTGGGGAGAATTATCAACATTGTATATGGAAGAGGAAGCAACAACTATGGAGATGTAAGTCAGAGATCATGAAAGGAGGAAGTACTTTCCGGCTGTGGATTATAGGGTAAGACTGTTTCTAGAGGAAAATCCTGCTTTGAGAGGACATTATTGGATATGTGGACAGACAGCTTATACTCACCTTCCGTTAAACTGGAGGGGTGTTTGTTATATTGGATTGGTGAGACCTAAATTCTTTTTCTTGCCTGAATCAGGGAAACAGCATCTGGGGGTTCCTCTATATGATGATCTAGCCAAAAGGAAGAGGAACATTGACACCTCCCTCACTCAAACTGGAAATGCAAATGGGTGGGGTGACACTTGGCCTCCTGAGAGGATAATCAGAGAGTATGGGCCTGCAACTTGGGCTCAAGATGAGAGTTGGGGTTATAGAACCTCTATATATCTATTAAATAGACTAATAAGACTCCAAGCAGTAGTTGAAATTATTTCCAATCAAACAGCAGAAGATTTGGACTTATTGGCCGATCAAGCCACACAAACTAGGGAAGTAGTACTGCAACATGGGTTGATCTTAGATTATTTACTTGCAGAAGAAGGGGGAGTTTGTGGAAAGCTCAATTTATCCACATGTTGCTTGAAAACTTGATGATAATGGAATTATAGTGAAAGATCACCAAAAATATCAGGAAGGTTGCTCATGTTCCTGTACAAACTTGGAACTCCCTTTTCAATACGTCTTGGTGGTCCTGTTTTGAAGGGAGCTGGTGGAAGAGATTACTGTGGTTTGGCATCATAGCAATTAGTGGTATCATATTACTTCCTATTTGTTTACCTTGTTTGATTTCACTTATTACTAAAATAGTTAGAAATTCTCTAAAACTTGCTAGAGTAGAAGAAAGGACCGAAGGAGCCATTCGGTTGATGATACTAAAGAAGGAAGGATAGGCACCTGTGGAGGCAAAAGACAGGAATGATCCTGATTGGGATGAGGAGATTAATAGACAGTGTGAGATCATGTTACAGAACTGTGGTTGAAATATCCGTGAGAAGTCTTCAGGTTAATAAATAAGAGGAGGGATTGAGTGGGATAGGTTTAGTGAAGACTTCTCAGATTGTAATTCTTCTCCCAGGGGTGAGGTAAGACTGAGAGGCTCAAGGTTACTATATTTTTAGAACAGAATAATTCCATATAAGGATATAAAACTGTGTAGTACATTACAGTCTCAATGATTGGATAAAGTTTACCTAATTCTTCAATGTCTTCATTTCAAAAGGGATTGGTTAGATTTCATGTCTAGAATGTAAGATCATATTCTCAGCTAATGAGAATAATGGTCAGTGGGGGGGGGGAGGGACTTGCATTAGGGTCTATATAAATCACTGCCTTTTCTTTGTCTTCGGCTTTCCTACTCCAGGTGAACTGCTGTAGGACTGTCCCGATTCTCGAGAATCTAGTAAATCAACTTTCTGTCATCACTTTGAGAGGCCTCTGAGTAATTGATTTATGTAGGGACCTGAGCCATCCCACACACTATGGATTAGGAGTGTTCTTATTAAAGAACTTCTTAGTAAAGATTTTTAATCATTTCAATTTAATTAAAAACTGTTCATGCCCCTTTGCCAGTATTAAACAGAACCTAATATTACATATGCACTTAATTTTCTTTTTGCCAGGTTGGGAAAGTTTACTTTTTAAAATGCTTTATTTATTTTGTTAAATATTGGCCAATTACATGTAAAAATTTTAAAGATCCATTCTTACAATTTAGAATTCTAAATTCTCTCCCTCCCTTCTCCATTCTTGAGAAGGCAAGCAATTTGATATTGGTTATACATGTGGAGTCAATATTCATTAATTATTGAAAAAGTCCTTCAACTAAACAAATATTTGTTAATCTAAATTATGAATCAAGGAGTTCTGTACCTTTTTTTTCAGACCTTGAAGGACTGATAGGGTTTGATGGATGTAAAGGAAGGGTAAGGCATTTGAATTAGAGGGAACAAAATGAACAAGATGGAGACTGACTAGAACATGTTCACTTTGGTAGAACTTGGCTGGCTGCAGTGGAGTGTGAGTGAGAGGTGAAGTTGGATAGGTGATAAACGAATCACATTTTGTAAGACATTAAGACCTTTAAACTAGATCAGACAACAGAAGGAGATTGGATTCAAGAGACCTTTTCTGCCATTAACTGGCTGTGTGAACCTTAGCAAGTTGTTTGACTTATCTAGGTCTTTATTCAATTCAATTCAACAAGCATTTGAGTGTTTCCGTTTGTCAGACACAGGTCTAAACGCTAGGGATACAAAGACATAAATGAAATAAACTTTTACCTCCAGGAGTCTAGATTCTAAGGAACAGCAACAAAGGAGGAAGATAAAGACATCACCAATGAATAAAATAAAAGTAAATATAAAGTTGTTTTTTGGTGAGAGGTGACAATAACAACCAGAGGTTGGGTTGTTGCAGGGGAATGAAAGCCTTGTTTATCTTATCTGAAAAATGGGGTAATTGAACCAGATGACCTCCAAGATGGCTTTCCAAACTAACAATCCATGAATCGATGAGTCCTTGGTCTAAGATAAGGTCAAGGGCTACCAATCCCTGGTCAATTGATTGACTCAGACTCTAGCTCCCTCTAATGCTCCCCCCCTTCCCCCAATACATGTTAACAAGCAGAGATCTATAAAGGAGTAAATTAAATACTGTACCCTTCTTCCCTGGACCCAAACCCCAAGAATTTAGCTTTGAAAAGAACATTCAGTCTCACAACAGAGAAGGGGTGGTTGGACATTAGATGCCTGGGGATTAACTTCCCTGAACGATGCCTCCAGTTATGAGCTCTCCCATTACATTCTTTCTTGGAAGGACAGCTCTACAGTTTTCTCCCCTGGGAGAAGAATAGGATTACTCTAAATAGCACCAAGACATACCTGGCGCCATTTGTTAAAATTGCTCTGGCTCCACCACTTCCAGACGGTGTAATTTCAGACATGGGCCCTGACTTCCTAGAAGGCATAGGTGTCCACTTCAGGGTTCCATCCCTCTTCCTAGGCACATATTTTGCAGTTATTCATGAGTCTGCTACAACAGAGACAGCTGGAGCTTGTCACAATTTCTTCTCCAGAATTCCAAATCCCCATGCCTCCTGGTCATATTGTCTAAAATGTCCCTGAGTATATCTCTGAAACTGGGTTTCCAAGAAGATGGCATGGACATCCTCTGCATGCTTCCATGTTTGTTCCTCTGGGCAATACGCCTCCAGCCGAATAAGCAGTGAAACCATCTGGAGATCTTCTAAGAGTTTAGGATTTCCTAGACTTCATAGTCTTACCTCTTCTCTGTGTTGAATGCTGGGCATTACATCATTTCTATTGAAAACATGAACTTTAAGTAGAAAATCATTCCCTAGATCATAATCTCCATGGGAACAGAATGTTAAAATCACTATGCCCGGGAAGAGATTAGGAGCTTAAACTGACCTTCCTTCCCACCTTAAAAGAATGAGTAATATAGGAAGCTTAGCTTGTCACATGACTCATTACCGCCTATTTTTCTAACAGGATCTGAAGGATAAAGGTAATTCGTCATCTCTATTCTAAAAAGCATAAAAGCAAACAAATTAAATACTGCCAAGCAGGCAACCTCCTAACAAGATACAAGGGTCTATTTAATTTTTGTGCCTTCCTCAGCACTTCAGCTATCACATGATGGCTACAGAGTAAATGTTTATTGAATTGAATTAAAGATTGATTTGCAAAGTAAGGTGGATCACTCAGGACATCAGCAAATATCTTCTTCTGCAGTTTTTAGAAGGCTGGCCTGATGCCCCAGGCCCACGTTGTTCTATGGTGGCTTCTATGAAGGAATGTTTCCCAAACTTGGCAGAAGAATAATAGCCAGACTTCTGGGGGGGATTTTCAAAAGGAGCACAAAGTAGTGGAAAGCTTGCCAAGACTTGGCTTTGAAACCTGTTACTTACTATCTAGTGATGGCAAGCAAAGTAGGATTTTTTGCTGTTTTTATTTTAGTATAATCAAGTGCCTCTGACTGAATCTTGCCTTTATCAACCAAGAGTCTTTACTAAGAGTTAAGTACCAAAACAAGAGTTTCTTTAACTAGAAACAATATATGGATTTGTATTGTTAATTATTTTAATGTGATTAAAGAAGATCTTTCCCACCCATTAATGGGTCTGGTAAGAATTGTAGGTAGGCCCACACCTTTTGTTAATGAGGCACTGATTCTCAAGAGTTGTGATACCCTCTGGCTCTAAAAAAAGTATTAAATACTCTGAGGGTGAGATTTTACTTTGGGGCATAGTTTTGGAAGAAGGTTTATGTTCCAGATGAGACCCTGGGAAGCCATTAAGCAGCCCTCTCCCACTTTGAAAACCCAGATGTTGGTGCTTCCTTCCCTGGTAATTAGGTACGTATGGTCTCAGGCAGTTGTCTGTCTGTTGATTTGTGATGTATGTATTGCTTACTGTCAAACAGTGGAAGCTCTGTCTGTTGATTTAGATTTCTCTGTATTTTCTCTAAAGTTCAGGGTGCTGACTTTCCCCCCTGAACTAAGTGAATGACACATGTGCTTGATTAAACGGATTGTTGACTCCTCAAAAAGTTGCCTTTCCTTTTAGAAAAGCAGATGTAAGAAATGTAGAAAGTTGGAAATGTAGATCTAAGTAGAGGTGTTCCCATTTGAGCCTCGCAAAAATGAGTGGCAGAAACTTGGTGATACAGGAGGGGAAGAGCCAGTGAATGCCATAGGGTGAAGACACAAGTTCTCCAAGCAGGTTGTCACTCAGTAACAGAGCTCAGCAATGATCCAGAGCAGCTAGATGGCACGATAGATAGAATGTTAGGTCTGAAATCAGAAATATCTGAGTTTACATCTGACCTCCAACAACTATTAGCTGTGTCATATTGGCCATTTAACCTCTGTTTACCTCAGTTTCTTCATCTGTAAAATGGAACTAATAGTATCCCCTTATCTCCCAGGTTTGTTGTGATGATCAAAAGAGATAATAATTGTAAAGCACTTAGCACACAACCCTCAGCACAGGTCCTTAGTACACAGTAAACCCTATATAAATGTCTGCTATTGTCATTACCTATTAATCATCTACACAGGGTGGAGAGGAAGCCAAGTTTCTTTAACCCCATGAAAAGATGCCCAGTGCTAGTTTTCATAGTAACTGTAGGACTGCCCAGTGCCAGGGAGCAGGAGCTGCCCTCCTGTGGTATAAAGTTCATGGTATGTCAATAGCTGTTCTGACACTGCACAGCTGCTCCCAAAGCTGGGCTGACTGGATAGGATTCTGCTGCCTTGGTGGCAGCTGGAGCCATTGGAAGTTCTTGAGCAAAGGTGTTGAAACTGTATTTTAGGAGGATGAAATGGCAGTGGTGCTTAAGGTTTATTGAAAGAGGGAGAGTCTAGAAGCAAAAGGAGCAGTAAGGAGGTTGTTTCAATAATCTAGGTATGTGGTGAGGTCCTCACCAGCAACATTAAGCTGGTGGCCAGGGGAATGCAAAGGAAGAGATGGCTGTGCCACTAGATGCAGCCAAGGCTATTCTCAAAATAATGTCCTCTGGACAGTGTCTTTCAACTCTTGGGATATCTTTCTGTTGCCACTGCCTAGAAGCTTTATTTCTTTTTTTTTTTATTTTATTTTTTTATTTTTTTAATGTTTAACAATCACTGCCATACAATTGCGATTTAGAAGCTTTATTTCTTAGGTCTGTGGGTCTGGAGAACTCACCCTGGAAGTCAGGAGACCTGGGTTCTAGTGCTATCACTGGTCCCACAGTCAATGGCTTAAAATACAAACACATTATTTTGTCATGTGATTCTTTATAATCCCTACCCAGCTTACTCCCCAACCTTATGATGAAGCATTCAGTGCATGAGTGGATATGAAAGAGCTTTGAGAAGTTAAAAGCAAAGAAAAGCAAATACAAAAGCAAACAAAAGATGAAAGTGTCCCAGAATGATGTTGTCTATTGCCTGGATTTGAAACCACTGGACTTGGGATTTTGACCTACACAAGTCACAGCTTCTTCCAGTCTTGTTCTCTTTATCTGTAACATGAAGGGGTAGGAATCAATACTCTCTAAGGCCCCTCCTACATCTAAATCCATGACCTAAAGACCTAAACGCTAAACCCTCCTAAAGGCCTTACCCGAGGAATTCATGACCCTCTCCTATCATTTCATTCATTCATTTATTCAGTGTCAAGTAGAACAAGGCACTGTGTTACATATTGGGAACATGAAGACAAAATGAAAGACATTCCTTGCCTAAAGAAGCTTATATTTTACTTGTGTGGCAGGGCATTTGGGGGGAGGTATGGGTTCCAAAAGGGAAAGCATATGCTTATTTGTAGAGAGAAGGAATCTTAACCACTAAGGCATCAGGAAGTCTTCCCATGGTAGGCGACATCTGCATTAAGTCTGAAAGGCAGAAGTGAGGACAGAGAATATTCTGGGCATGTATAAAATCAGTGATAGATTTTGGGGTGTCAAGTTCAGGGAACAGCAAATAGGCCAGTTTGGCCAGGAAAAGGGAGCATGAAAAGGGGAGTCACGTGGCCCAAGCCTGGAAAGGCAGGCCAAAGCAAGGTTGTAAAGGGTTTTAAATGCAGAGTTCATAATTTATCTTAGAGGAAATGGGGCGCCACTGACAATTCTTGGGTGTCTAATTGGTTGTTTGATCAGGAAAGTGACACAGCCTGACTTATGCTCTTTTCCTGGGCTGCCTGTTTCTAACAAAATCCATCTGTAGAGCATGAATGCAGTGGTTTACAACATTATTTTAATATAAGCTGAGGGCATGAACCTCTACCAAAGTCCTCCATCACTGCACAGAAGAGCCAGTAGGCTCTCTAAGCTTGTGTCAGCAGAGTAGATATGCCCTGGCTGGTCCCAAGGGGGCAGAAAAGGCTTCAAAAACAGAGTGGGCAACAACAGTATCCGTGTTTTTTGAAACTCAATCCAACTAAATTCAGAGAGCTTCATCAGCAAGTTGATCTCAGGGCAACGAATATGTCAGCTTCAGAAGTTCTCGGAGACCATTTTCTTTATCACAGAGGTGCTGTGAGGGTAGAGGAAGGACGTTTTCACACCAGTGAAATTACAAATCCTTGAAATATCAGGGGTGGGGTGGGGGGAGAGAGAGAACGGGCCTATGTATAAAGTAAGTGAGCTACAGACACTCGTCAGGGGTGTTCTGGGTTCATATGACAGACCGTGAAATTTTCAGTGTGAGCTTTTACACCTCAGATACTGGCAAATGCTACAAATCAGGGCTTGATTTATTGTCTTGTGGATAGTCTGGATTAAAGAAGGTGACAGAGAAAATGTTAATTATTAATGACTAGATTAAACTTAATTTTGGAAAGCCGGTTGTTAAGCATTTACCAGCATGTTCCTAACACAATGTCTTAATTCTGCTTGACCCAGCTACAAGTAATCCATCTCTGGTTAAATTGTAACACCGTTCTTTGGCTCTGTTCTCCCTTGCTAGTTTATGTCACTGCAGTCCCCTTCTCTAGCCATTCCAAAGACACCCGGTCTCTCTAGTTGAAGGGTTTCTGATTCTGGTAGCAGGGCTTTACCCTCAGAATTGCTCTGATTTTGATCTCTTCTCTTTCCTGCTCAAATCTGTTCAGCTCCACTGAGCTTCCCAGCTCTGGTACTTTGTCACTGCCTTTCTAAGACCTCTACAATGATTACTTTCCCATAGTAGATTTCCTTAGTCCTTAGTCCTTTCCATCATGGAGTCAGCTACTTAGGCGTTCATCTTCTGAGAAAAGACTGACACAGTACATCATCACAGGGGCAAGAGAGCCGAATGTAGAGTCACAGGACTTGAGTTGGAATCCTGACCCTTCCTCTTATAAATCATATGATTTTGGAGAAGTCACCAAACCTCTCTGGTCTCCTAATCTGTAAAATGTGTGTGTGCTTGTCCTTCATTGCCAAAGAAGACCATGCCATCAGAGAAATGATGACATGACTTGCACTTGACTTTGTTTTGAGTGAGGGAGGGCTGTGCAGGTTAGCAACCTCACTTCTCCTCCAGAGTCACCTGACTCCAGTGACCAGATATTCATTAGGATGATGACTGGAAATGACCCGGGATGAGGTAATTGGGGTTAAGTGACTTGCCCAAGGTCACATAGCTAGTGAGTGTCAAGTGTCTGAGGTGAGATTTGAACTCAGGTCCTCCTGCACTGGTGCTCTATCCACTGCACCACCTAGCTGCCCCAATCTGTACAAATGAAAGAACTGGGAAAGATGACCTTTGTATCTTATAGTTCTAAGTTCACAATCACATTCTAGATGGTGCAGTGGATAGTTAGATGGACATGGCATCAAGGAGACCTGAGTTAGTAATCCTCAGACATTTAATAGCTATATGACCCTGGGCCAGTCCCTCAGTTTCTTTGTGCTTCAGCTTCCTTGTCTGTAAAGTGGGCATAAAAATAGCAACCACTTCCCAGAGTTGTTGTGAGGATAAAATATTTTTAAAGCCCCTTGTAAAACTTAAAGTGTTATATAAATGCTAACTATTGTTGTTACTACCTAGTTCATTACTTTGGACCTACCCAAACTGAGAACATCAGTCAGCACATGGAACATGAGTGGGGGGATAAAAGGTTTTTGCCACAGGAAGAGGTGTGACTGCCAACCTGGATGAATCAGAGCCATAGTGAATAAAACATACTTACTTTTATGGTCACCTGAAGGATAATAATCCATGTATTCCATGCATTTCATGAAAAACTCATTAAAATTATAAGTAGGGGGTAGCTTCAAGAAGTTAACCTGAATAGGAGAAAAATGAGACTTTCAATTTTCCTTATAATGAAGAGTGGTCATCCAAGTATAATTCATACCACAGAGGTTTGGTATATAGTGATTGGCATCCTGGAGGGCACAGCAGGTACAACTCAGAGTAGGTACGCATATAACAATAAACACCAGCACTTACTGACAGCTCTAAAGTTTGCAAAACACTTTATATGGATTATTTAAAATGATCAGCTAAGATAGGCATTATTATTCCCATTTTACAGATGAGGAACCTGAGACACAAAAGGGGTAAATGATTTGCCTGTGGGCAGATAGCTAATAAGTGTAAGAAGTGATATTTGAACCCAGAAATCAGAAAGGTGAAGGGGAATCACTTAAGCCGTTTAGTTAAGATAACAATTTTCAGAATAAAAAGGTGAGGTTGTGAGCCTAGGCTATTCTAGGTAAAAAGTGACAATAAAAATGAAAATATGTCACTTAAGGACCTGTCTTGGAGAAAGGTAATAATTGAAAGGCAGCCAGTACCAGGCTCATCATTGCCTTGATCAAAGTCTTCCAACCTCCCTGGCAGAGCCTTTAATCCAAGGAAGTAATTGTGGGTTTCAAGTGGCCACAGATCTCCTAAATACGTTTCCTTTTATTTTGTCTTTATCAATGTGTTGTGATGGGAACAAATGAGTCCAAGCAAGTTTCTATTCCTCCTTTTGGAACTCTTGCATATTGCATGCCCATTTATTATTCCTCTAAGATTTATAAATATCTGGATATAACAGAACAGGTTTACTAAAGATGATCCCTCTTAGCAGTTCTCTGGGGGAAAGAACACCGAATCTGGACAAAATTTTACAATTATGGAAAGCTCTCTAATCCCTTCAGTCTTAAGTAGAATAAACCCAGTGGGATGTTATGGTTGATTGATACGAAGAAGCCCATAAAGCTAAAAACAAGTTCATGGCCACAAACTACAAAGACTCAGGAAAGAAAATCCAAACTCCCAACTGAAAAATGCAAGGGAGAAATTGTCTGCTCCTCCAAATTGGACTCAGTCCATTTTTTTCTAAGCCCCTAGAGGGAGTTAAGTTCACTGATCAGTATCTGTTTTATTTGATCGTATTTGTCTTAAATATAACTAACTCTTAAGTAGAGAAAAGAGAAAAGGGAGTAAAATGGGAACTTATTTTTGGCATACATCGACAAGATTTTGACTTTAGAATCTTGTTATTTATTGTCTATATGTCTATGTAAATCTGCCCAAGTTAGTAAAGCTATTTGTTTTTAATCTATGTCTATATATACATGATGGAACTAGCTTAAAGCACATTTGCTGGTTTAAATTCACTTGATTGGGAGTGAGATCCTATGTGGGCAGAACTTCTTTTCCATTTGGTTTAATCAGCCTTGGAGAAAAGATGTGTCCTGTGCCCATGTGGGCAGTGATTTGGCTGCAAAACAGGGGAAAAGGAAAATATTTCAGCAGGAAGTTACTCTTAATATTTGGTATCTAAGCTCAACTTTGAACAGTTATTTAATCTACTCTTTTTGTTCTAAATTGGACCCCTCATGGCAAAAAGAAGAGACAATGGGTAGTAAACAAAAGGAAAAGACTCTCTCTCTTTCAGACATTTATTGAATTCCACTAGGGTTGTTGAATTCAGAACAGAAGAGATATAACAGAGGTGAAGATTATGGAGTCCAGGAGTCCCTCAGACTTAGTAATGATTCGATTTATCTCCTCTGTAATAGATACAGATTTATGCCTTTATTGTATTTCCCAAAAATGGGAGGAGAGGTAGATTTTAAATTGATCAGAGTAAAAATGTGGCTTATTATCAGAGGCTGTTTAAATTAAACCTATCACAGGAATAACTAGCGATCTAGTAAAACTACTTCTAATTTTGTTGAACAACTTCATATATATATATATACATCTTTGAACTAAAATCCCTCTGGTATAATCATGCTATATTTTATTTCTAAAATGTACAATTTTTGAAAAAGAGGTACTTGCAGGCATGTAAACTATATATGTTTATATATATTATATAAGCAAAATCTTGAATGTTATTATGGGAAATGCACAAATATGAATATTTAACATCCATCCTGGCAACCGAGAGTTAAGTAACTAAGAGTCAGCTTAATTCAAAGTTCATCTAAATCTTGTGGGCAGTTTTTTTAAAAAAATGTGCGTGTGTAATGAGGGCAGAACCGTGGTAGCCAGAAACCTTATCAGTGTCTGCTGACTCTGACCTAGTACAAACCTTTATGAATGAATTTTAAGCTAGGGAGGAACAACTCCAGACCATCATAGTTAGAAAGTAGGATTCTGGATTTTAAAATTTCTAATTAATATAATGACTGATTATGATCATTAATCATTATTGAAATAGTAGATTATAATTGTACAATTTTTGGCTGCCTCCTTTGCCTCACAGAGGCAATAGTACATTTTGTCAGCCAATGAATATGCTAATAGCACCTGGCCCATCAGAAATATAAAACGATCATATAGAGAAGTAATGCAAATAATGCAAGAGCAGGTTACCTTTCATATGATAAGCCTTTAAAATATTGTAAGACATTGTTATTGAATGTTAAGGACTTTAATTCCTAGAACCTAGAATTTCCAGTCCAGTTTGTTGAAAAGAGACTGCTTAGAAATCTGTTGAAAGAGATCTCCTCAGCTGTCTCTGACCACTAGTACCTTGAACCTTAAATCCACAAATCCTTCTTTTGAAAGACTCTTCACCCCTTAGACGCTGATACTAAAACATGACAGGAAGATTGTTCAGGTCGCCTGCCCTTGTCTGAGAAGAGGATAAAAATCTAATGCAATCCCTACGGTCCCAGAGACACGTTGGCTAACCTTGGGAAATGTCATTGTTAGTCTCAAAAAACTTCTATCATTTCTCTATAAGCTCTCATTTTCTGTGTAAAATCCTAGGACGTCTTTTTAAAAAATTTCTGTGATTGTTAATTTTTACCATGGAAATTTGCTTTGGAATATGTGATGAAAAGGAGATTAGTCAAGGGCTTAAGAAGATAAAAAATAAAAAAAAAAAAGACCCTGAAACTTTTAGAAAGATTTGGTGTCAACTTAATGGATACAAAAGATAGAACTCTTGGAACTGTGAATGTTTATGTCCTCACTGATTCAAGTCAAGGTGTTGATGAAGAGTTATTCAGGAATGATGTAAGAAGACCTGTTAGCAAGTCTAAGTTGGACTGCCAAGAAGCATACCCCCATGAGAAAGTAGTTGTAGGTGGACAGAGGTGACTGGGACTCTTGGGATGTTGACCTTGTACAGTCAGTGGCAGTATAATCTTGACTCATTTCTCTACTGTTCTACTTCTCCCTGTTAAATGGAAAAGCTTCCCCTACCTCATTAGACCACTGGTTTAGCTATTGTACCCACTGAAAAAATGGGAAGTTACAAACTGGCTGTTCTAAAATTATTTTCCTAACTTTGCCTATTATAAGACAGAATGCAGAGAATTTTGTTTTAGTTTGTCTTGTGAGAGATTAGTCTGGCACTTTAATATTGATCTGGGCAGAACTTTAATCCTGTTATATAATATGGTCCCTGTCCCTTTACAGTAAATACCTCTCACGAGCCTGTTGTTTACTCCTTTTGGCAGACGTACAAGTTTGTTGACTAGATTAGTTTTGATTTCAAAATGTACACCAGTTTCATGGTGCTCTCCATCACTGTGGCCACTCCAGAAAACTGTGTATCCAGCTCCAACTTCAATAGGCTGGCCTTCATTTGCCAGCCTTATTTCACTCAGGGCTCCGATTTGGATGCAATACCTGCTGAGTTCTCTTGCAACAAGAGCTGTTCTTCTTTCAGGTCTACTGGGTTTTGTGTTATCTATAAGTGTGCACACATTCCATTGCCAATGATGAGTAGAATCGACTTTGCAGATAAATTCTTCAACTTGAAAAGGCTACAAGCCAAGACCAAAGTGGAGGGAGTATTGGTGCATAATTTACTGTTTGCAGATGATTGTGCACTCAATGCAATTTCTGAAGCTGAGATGCAACAAAGTATGGATCAATTCTCTGCTGCCTGTGCTAATTTTGGCCTAATAATTAACACCAAGAAAACACAGGTGCTCTGTCAGCCACCACCACACCATCCATATGTGGAACCACTGGTTACAGCAAATGGAGAAGTTTTGAATGTTGTGGATAAGTTCACTTCCCTTGGTAGCACACTTTCCAGGGATGTACACATTGACAATGAGGTTGGCACACACATTGCCAGAGCTAGCTCAGTGTTTGGGAGGCTCTGAAGAAAAGTATGGGAGAGAAGAGGTATTAGACTGACTAGCAAACTGAGGAGCTGTTGTGCTGACCTCATTGTTGTATGCCTGTGAAACCTGGACAGTGTACCAGCATCGTGACAAGAAACAATCGCTTCCATTTGAATTGTCTTTGGAAGATTCTGAAGATCACCTGGCAGAAGAAGATTCCAGGTACTGAGGTCCTTACTCAAATGAAACTGCCAAGCATTTAAACTCTGCTTCCAGAATGTAACTCTGATGGGCTGGCCACATTGTTCTATTGCAAAATGTACATTTGCCAAAGAGATTATTTTATGGAGAATTCACATGGGGCAGGCAATCACATGGTGGTCAGAAGAAGCCATAGAAGGATACTCTCAAGGTCTCTCTCAGGAACTTTGAAATTGATTGTATGACATGGGAGACACTGGCATAGGGCTGCTCAGCATGGCATGCCCACATCAGAAAGGGTGCTGTGCTCTGTGAGCAAAGCAGAATTAAAACAGCTCAAAGGAAATAATGCAGGATACATAAATTTAGAGAATCAACCCCAAATGTTCACTGTTTGTGCTCGTCCTGTGGTAGAGCATTCTGAGCTTGTATTATTAGTCTGATCAGCCACAGTTGGACAGATTGAAACTTGACACTAGCATAGTGATGCCACTTTGGTCCTCTGAGAATGAAGCACAATGACAACAACCAAACCAAACTAATCAAATACTTCTCACCAATGAATGCCTTATGATAAGTTCAACTTTACTATAATTCCCTGAACTCACAGAGAGGAATAGAGCAGTGAAATTCTTCTTATAAGAATTAGTTATTTTCCTAATTGTTGTATATGTATCAAAGTTTAAGTGATGATTCCCTATCCTTAAAAATGAGGATGTGAAATATAGAGTCAAATGGAAATAGCAGACGAGTCTTTATCCATGAATTAACTCAGAGGACACCAAGACCCTGTACTGGTTCTGAGGTCTCCTTTGCCTCATTTTCCAGGGCAAACACAGGGGTTCTTAACTTGGGATTTATAGTCCCCCATCTGTAGATAGACTTTCTGGGAGAGGGTCATAAATTTCCTTCTTAAAAAGATTTTGATTACTATTTCAATATAATTTATTTCCTTTATAATTCCATGTATTTTAGTTTATCCATTTAAAACATTATTCTGAGAAGGGTGGATAGGTTTCATCAGACTGACTGCCAAAAGGTTCCATGACACAAAAAAGGTTAACAACCCCTGTGTATGAGCCTAAGAGTAACCCTAGACTGTCTCATACATGCAAAACATTTTACTGGAAGAAAACCTAAACAAGAAAACTAAAGAAGAAGACTTTGATAAATATAAAATTGTTTTCACACCTATAGCAATCTTTAGAGACTGGAGACTGATTCAGAATAAAGTGTTATATCAGATGTTCAAACCTTCTGTGAGCTATTTGTCTATCCCTTTAGAATCCTTCTCTGAAGTCTATGACTAAATAAACTTCCTCTGCACTTTTTACACCTAACTGTACTGTTGAGCTGTGTGTTTCTTCATCAACACATGTATGAGGAGGGGACAAAGGAACAGTGTTGCATATTGGCCTTTTAAAAAAACAAACAACCCCCCACCACACACACACACACACACACACAATTTTTGACGCCAGCTTCTCCTAGATATGGCCTCCAAGTCTTTTCATGGCTCCCAATTGCTTCAGTCTCCTGTAAGCATGGGATCCAAGAGGATAGGTCCTGATTAACTACACCATAGGGATGTCTCTGCCTAGAGCCAATATCTCTTTTTGCTAATGTGTGTTCTCCCAGCTTCAGGCCATTGAGTTTAATTGCTCACTCAACAGAGGCATCCTGCCACCACCCCAACCCTGGCCTGGCCAATCTCACCGTCCTTCGCTGTCACTTAACTTGGCTGCTACTGCTCACCTTAAGCTAGGAAGTAACAATAGCAGCTACAGAGTGATGGTGGCAAAAATGATTGAGATGGGAGTTTTTACAAGAGAACTATTGGTATTGATCATGGCTCTACCTCTTCCCTGTTTCTTTGGTCATAGCCTTGGATAAATTTGTCATCTCATCTAAGATCCACAAGGTGCAGGGGAAAGAACACTGGATTTGGAGTCCTAAGACTCAGATTTCAATCCTACTTTGTGGCCTCAGTTTTCTCATCCATTAGCTAAGGGGGTCAGACTCCATGCTATCTGGGGTACCTTCCAACTCTAAAATCTCTGACCCTTTGATAAATCTGAAGAAGGGCCCAAAGTGGCTGTCCTGTTGCATCAGTATAACAATTGGAGCCCTCTACTCACAAAAAGGAATCTAAGTCATGTCACAGAAAATGTCCACTGGGCTAAGGGTATGGGAACACAAGAAGAATACCTGACCTGCAAACAAAAGAACTGGGTTTAAGTTCTGACTGCTACTACTACCTGTGTGACCTTGGAAAAGTCATTTCACTTCTTTGTTTCCTCATTTGTAAAAGGAAAACATTAGACTATATGATCGCTAAGGACCCTCCCAGTTCTGAATCCTCTAAGCCCATGATGTTAATATTTATTTATCCTCTAAGAGAGTCAGATATCAGCAAAGTACCATGGATCTTTGCATACCCCAGTGATTAAAGTCAATGCCCCCTCTAGCAGTTATACCCCTAAGTGATGGCCAGCTATCCACCATAAGTATCAGCCTCACCTACCTTAACAGCTCTTTGGTCAGGAATCGTCTCAATTTCAATTAGACTCCGGTCACAGAGTTGCCAGCAGTTTGGTGACAGAATAATATCATTCATCTGTGCCATGCTCTGTGCAAAGCGGACATCTTCCACAGCCTGACCAATCACCAGAAAGTAACTTTTTTCATCTCCAAACACCAGTTTCTTGATGTGACCAGCAGACAGTCCTGGCAAAGCAAGGGACAGGTTTGTACCATTAGGTAAGCTGGCTTCCCACTTCTCAGCAGGGAAGTCTCCACTGTCTTTGGGAGTTCGTAGTCAGAGATCAAGGTGAAGAGAACGCATATTTCTACTGACATTTGGAATTATTCAATCTACCCATTCCTGGACTCTTTTTCTATCCTCAGAACTAAAACTAGGTTTCAAAAACCTGAGGATAATTACAGAGATAATGATTTATTTATATAACAATATAGAAGTGTAATTGATTTATATAATTATTACATAATTAATATATAATGATTTCTAAATGTACCATACATTTACATGGTACTTTAAGGTTGGCAAAATGTTTTGTTCATAACAACACTATGAGATAGTACATGGATAATGAATTGGTGCATGTCCAGATCGCCCAAGATGGAAGTGCTAACATGGGAGAATCCAAGGACCTGCTTCTGGGAGACAAAAAAGACTGGTGCAGGGCAGGAACATTTTTGGCTTACCATATGGTTGGGACTGTCTCTTTCCACGAGTATTTGGCTGCATCTCTAAAATTACCTGACTGGCATAGTCTCTTTCCTTTTGCATCCAGGACTCATTCACTTATAGCAAGTGACAGTTATAATTATGTTCATGTAGTTCTGGGGTTTATCTGAACAGATATACTCCAAGATATTTTATACCTGTTTAAATTTTTAAATGGAGCATCTCTTACTATTTCTTCTTGCTGGGTTTTGTTGGCAACATATAAAAACGCTGATGATTTATGTAGGTTTTATTTTATATCCTGCTACTTTGCTAAAATTATTATTTCAATAAGCTTTTTAGTTGAATCTCTAGGATTTTCCAAAATTATTATTATATTGTCTGCAAAGAGAGATGGCTTTATTAACTCATTTCCCATTGTGATTACTACAATTTCTTTTCTTCTCTTGTTGCTACTACTAACATTTCTATATACTGATGATAATGGGCATCTTTATTTCACTCCTGATCTTATCGGGAAGACTCAGTAACCTTGATTTTCCCTTTCTTTGCCTCTTTTCTCCCCAGCTACCATTCTTCCAAGACAGATTCCTACAGTGATTTTGAATGTCTAAAGTACAAAGCTGTGAATGATCTTCCTAGCTCTGCAGGAGTGTCGGGAGGATCTCCTGGTTTTGAAGCTCAGTGGTGTAGGTGTGGCTGGCAATCTGGGCAGTTATTGGGTACATTGGTCTAGTGGACAGAAACCTCCCCATCATATTCAGAAAACCTGGGGTCAAGATCAGCCTGTGACTTTTACTGAGGGTATGATGAAGCACTTGCTTTCTTAAGTGCCTCAAGCAACTCTTTAGGACTCAGATTTTAAGAATTAGAGACAAGTTGCTGACCTGCATCAGTAGAGTTTCCACACCATGATTTCCCTTTAATGATGAAAATACTGGTCTAGACTGAAAAAATGGGGGGGGGGAAATAATATTAAATAATATTAATATAATATTAATAGAAGAGGGAGAGTGATATGATATGACTGTTGAAACTGGTGGAGCAGGAGTCAGCAAATGTGTCTTTGAAAGAAGTTTGGCGGTTTCAATTCCCAGATGTACGGGTCTTTATTTTTTACCTGAAAGACATGGATGAAGTATAGATTCCTAGAAGATTTGAGCTGCCCCATAGGGTGAACCACAGTTTGGGGAATGTGGGGTGAGAAGCAAGGCAGTATGAAGGAGCAGGTACCCCAGCCCACATACCCAGTCAGTGAGCACACAGCCCTAGTCTTAAATCCCTTTGAATGATTCTAACATCTGGAATCAGTGATGACAAATTCTGACAGAGCTGGCATAGTTCTGAGCCCATAGGAGTCTTCACATGGGAAAAGAATATTGGGTGGTGATTTGTTGGGGTAACAGCGTTTTGGGGGATAAGGAGCCAGAAAAAGGCTTGTATAGACCTGGAGCTGGGAGACTTAAGCTTGAGCTGAGTCGGAGGGCAAGGACTGTCTTTTGCCTCTTTTTGTGTCCCCAGCGCTTATCACAATGTCTGGCACATTAATACTTAATAAATGGTACTTAATAAATGTTTACTGATGGATTATTGAGTATGAATAGGTTCATATCACTCACGTTCACCATCAAAATGTGATCTAAGTAATCTAGTATTTCACAAAACCCACCCCTCATCTTGGTTAAGGACAAAGACAAGGTTAGGCCAAGGTGAGGATGAATGATGAGTCATTAGAATCTGGATGACATGAAAGAGAGAGGGAGGAGACTCATTGCTGTGGGGACTGTAGCATAAAATAGGTTCCAGGTCCTAAGAGAAATTCTTTTACTATCAGGAGAAGTTTTTGTTTTTTTTTTTTTATTGATAACTGGTAAGCAGGTTTTTGGAAATAGGTCTCCAGCAATCCAGATTGTGAAATATATTCACACAAAGGTGTAAAATGACAAATACTGAGACAGTTAGGTTGTACAACAGATAGAGCACAGTGCCTCAAGTCAGGAAGACCTGAGTTCAAATTTAGCCTTAGATGTTAGCTATGTGACTGTGGGCAAGTCAACTTCACCTCTCTGTCTTGGTTTCCTTACCTGTAAAATGGGGAAAATAATATCCCCTACCTCCCCAGGGTTGTTATGAGGATCAAAAGAGATAATCATTGTAAAGCACTTAGCACAATTCCTGACACATAGTAGGCACTATATAATTGTTAGCTATTAAATAACAGATCACTTTTTGACACAGTGAAGGTACAAGTGAAGAGTTAGAAGTCAAAAGCTTGAATGGGGGTGGCCAAGATGCATGGAGGGTATGGTCAAAGCAATTAAACTTTTTTTTGGCTTTTTTTAATATTTTTTTCATGACACCCTAAAGCCTTGACACTGAAGATATGTATAGAAATATTTTTATTCTATATCATCACTATATCCACGTGCCTCTTAAAGACAATGCTGTTTCTCATTGCACTCAATCTCACCATGGAGGTAATTTCTTATTCTATATCCATAGCCTAGGAGTTTAGAATCCACAGTCAATCAGCAGAAGCATCCTGCAGCAACTTGGGCAAGTAAAGCATTTCATAGGAGACAGACGGGTAAAAAAAGAAAGGGATCAGCCAAGGGGAAAAAGGGAATATTTAGAATGTAGTTGGAAGGATTTATAAGAAAACATTCCCTATTCAAGCCCAGGAGATAAGGGGAAGTGACCAAATACTTTTACAATTGTGAAAGAAGTCCTTTTTAACAAAAACTGCAGGGTCAAGTAATTGTGACAACAGTTGATATAAATCCACTCCATTAAGCATTTATTAAGGGCTAACTACATGTCAGTTCTGTATCCTGTATCCTCAAGACACAAAGACAACTGTGAGACTCTCCCTGTACATGAAGATGAAATTCCACAAAGAAGAAGCCTCCCAGTATAAGAGGAGACAAAGCAGAGATGCTTGTAACCCATAAAGCTCTGTATCTGAAGGCAACAAGAATAGAGGATGCCCAACAAAAAATCCCCAGAGTGGCTGGAGACCCACTGGAGACCCAAATCACAGTGAGACCACTGTGTGTGGACCCATATCAACCATTCCAGCCACAGCAACACGTAGATGGGCACTTATGTCTAGGGGTAGATGGCATTGCTAGCACTGTACTGAGACATCATGGAGGGTCATGAATATCCAGCTCTCTGAATCTCAAAGCTCCAGAGGTATCCAAAACCTGTCAGTGCTCTTAGCATTGTGGGGGGAAGGAAGGGAAATGGGATCCACAATTATTTTGCAACATCTTGATTTACTAATCCTCCAACTATCTGGTGGTCCAATATTAGAAAGCTCCATCCCCTACAGAAGGAGAAACAAAATATAACAAACTATGCAAAGGCACAGTAAAGCAGATGGTATCATCTACTGATATAACAACTACATATTATCCTTGCAGTTTTGTCTAAAAGGACTTCTTTCATAATTGTAGAAGTATTTGTTCATTTCCCTCTGTCTCCTGCCCTTGAACAGGGAATGTTTTCTTATAATAAAACTTGCCAAATGGTTTACAAATATAACCTTTTTCTTCCTTAGCTGATACTCCTCTTTTATCCATCCCTCTCCTATGAAATACTTTATCTATCCTAAGTTGCCAAACAATGCTGCTGATACACTATGTACTTTACATAAGCCAGAAAGGTTATTAAAAACCATTTCTGTGCAACAGGAAGCAGAAGCTGATTTATAGTAAGAGCAGTATTCCTTATCATGCTAATAAATTTCTTTGACCTACAGTCATTGAACTCCAGCTAACACATACACTTCTCTCAAGAGATCTCTTTCCTCTTAGTTTAGAGAATTCCCCAAGAGGACAGATGCATCCCAAGGTAGGAACCCACAAGAAGAGCCTATCACACTACCCAAAAGTGTAGCAAGGAGGCCCAACCTGGCCCTGGCACAAAGCCCCACTTCAGGAACTAAGATTGGAAAGATGAGTAGACAAAAGACAATAGCCACCATAAAAAATTATTATAGCTCTGGAGAGAGTCCAAAATAGAAAAAGAAAGTGACCACAACTTTAAGTAGACATTCAGGAAAAAAAATGACATTCAATTCTTGCTCCTCAAAAAAGGGCTGAGACTCCCCCTGCCCTAAAGGAATAAGAATTTGCCCTGACTTTCTCCACCAAAAAGAGGTGGTGGTTGCTAGGGAAGTTCAAACAGAAACTTGAGGAGTCCTGGCCAAAGAGTTCCTGAGGGTGTGATCTGATCAAACCAGTTTTGAAAAGTTCTCTACTTTAGATTTCCATGACCTTGAGGAACTCACAGGGGATTTCCTTTTACAGAGCCAACTAAATTTGTTGGAGCCTCCAAAAAGGTTGAAGTCTTTTGTCCCTTTTTTAGGTGACTGAGATCATGAGTTATTCATACCTGGACTCACAAAGAGGAATTCCTGTTTCAGATGAGGATCTGCAAGGGAAGGGGTGAAGTTGCTAAAGAAAATAGGATTGAGAAACTGGATTTATTCAAGTCCTGCCCTGCCAAAGCCTGCCATACCCTGGGACTAGCCTGTCTCAGGGCTCCACTTGAATGGCTTCAGACTTTGACTATGGGACTCTCCTCCCATAGTTGTTGCTTGAAATAGAAATTATTACTATATAACTATGTGGGTGTGTATTTACCTGGGAGAAAGGAGATCATTCCTCTGATATAGCTCTCAGCGATAGGGAGGTTTTGCCAGGTGGGCCAGGGAGAGAACCTTGGTATCAAATTAAATCCCAAGACTGGTTTTATGCAAGAGACCTCTTAGCCAAGTTACTACAGATGACTCTAGTGCAGGACAAAGAAATGCTGACTATACCAGAAGTGTCCCTGATGTCTCTAGAGCTGTTCCTGCTCACCATCTTCACCACCTCACATCATGAGAAGAAGTCTGTGAATACATGTATTAGCAAGCACCCTTGCACAGCCAGGATGGCCTGCTAGCACAGGTTCTTTGATCTGCCTTATAAAGACAGCTTCAAAGGGGTTAACAATCCTTCTTTAATTAAACATATATGTCATTCACTAGTTCAGGGGAAAGGTTAACACCTTAAACATGGAGAAAAAACCAATCGAGAAATATAAGCAGGGAAATTAGAACAAAGATTCAATAGACAGGGCTCTTACTGTCTGAACAAAGTAATATAACCACCTACGTATACCACTAGAGGGAAAAACACAAATCTCTGAGTATTGGGGGGCTCTTAACAAATGACTACTCAGAGTCCCATCCAGGGAATCATAAGGTCCTTCTCATCTGAGAACCCCCAAAAGCAAGATACCCACCTTCCAGTAACAAAGATTTGGCTCCTGATTGGCTCAGAGCCAGTAGGCACAAAACCACATGACTCAGCACAGCTGTGAACCATCAGGGTTCAAAGGAGATTGAGCCTTCAGATATTTTCAATGAGCCTAGGAATCTGAACTCCCGAAAGACAACAACAAAAATCCCACTTTGCTTGATCTTACACCACACTAGAACGTCATCATCCATATGTGGTTCTGATGTTCATCATTATCACTTTGCATTAGGAGACCCTCTGTGAACTTCAAAGATGTGTCATCACTCATCATATGGATCAGATTGTGGGACTTTGAGACTTAGTCTTTCTGAAGGAGGAAGGAAAGTCTTAGAACTTCTCACTTTTGTATTCCTCCACTTTTTTGTTGCAGATTTTGTTTCATTTTGTTTGTTTCTCCTCCTCCCACCACCACTTCTGTATTTTTTCTTGTCTTTAGTAACTTCCCATACTAGGAGGCTGGTCTTGTAAAAGACTTAAGACTTAGCTCTTCCAGAGTGGGAGAGAAGGCCTAGACTTTACATTTTAGTTTGTTTGTTTTACCTATTTCCCCCATCCTTTTTCCCTCTCAGTACTACTCATAATAAGAGGAGTATCTAAACATTAAATGGTAGAAGGTCTTCAAGAAGAAAATTAGGACCTTGCCATTAATGGGTGGCATATGAGGAGACCTGAAATGGTTTCCCTGACTGTAACATAACTACCCCCCCATCAAACCTGACTGGCCTCAACTTCCATGATACAGTTTCCTAGTATGGGGGCAGAAAAGGTTACAGTCATGTGCAGTTGGTGCCTCAGACTTGGGGGATGCCCAAGATCATGCCCTGATAACCAAATGACCAGACCTATTTTCAGATGGAGACAAGAGGGCTTCATCCAGAGGAAATTAAGTGCTACTATATCCTTGTTGAATATCCTTGCTGTGTTGGAATAAAATAAACCTCTTCTTTTGTTAAATGTTTGGTAACTTTAGAATGTTTCATTTTGTCCCACTTTGAACCTGAGCTAAGCCCCTACCTAAGGTCTCTCTTCTGGACCCCCCCTGGCTTAAGAGTGATTATCAATAGTAACTGTTGCTGTTTCCCTCCCCCCTCCCATGTTGTTTTTTCCTATGTCTCATTAAAGGGGCCATCCCCTGACTATTTCTTAAAGAGGCCAATTCACCGAACAGTGAATATTCATCTTCACCCTAAGTGGGTTCCTGAATAGACCTTGGCCTAAAGGGGCCAAGGTCTCCCATTGTATCCTGGGTCATCTCCAGTCATTCTGATAAATATCTGGTCACTGGATTCAGATGGCTCTGGAGGAGAAGTGAGGTTGGTAACCTGCATAGCCCTCCCTCACTCTAAACAAAGTCAAGTGCAAGTCATGTCATCATTCCCCTGATGCCATGGTCTTCTTCAGCAACGAAGGACAAACACAACAACAAGAGGGTATAGCTTTACAGCCAAGCCTACAACAATTAATAAGTCCCAAATAATGGACTACTTGAAAACTAGAATAGAAAAACCAGAAATCAATGACTCTATAAGACAAGAAGTAATATTAGAACAAGATCAAAATGAACAAGATGAAAAATAGGGTAAAAACAAGATATCTGACATAAAAAAACTTACTTAGAAAACCAGTCAAGGAGAAATAGTTTAAGAATAATAAGGGTCCTTCAAAACATAGTGAGTGTCTGAGGTCATATTTGAACTCAGATCCTCCTGACTTCAGGCTTAAGTGCTTTATCTATTGTACCATCTAAGGCATGGACACTATATTTCAAGAAATTATAAACAACAACTACCCAGATTTATTCAAACCAGAAAGCAAAGTGTAAACAGAAAGAATCCATGATCACTTCCTGAAAGATTTTTGCTTTTGGAAAAAATCCCAGGAATATTATAGTCCAAATTAAGATCTTCTAGGTCAAAGGAAGAAAAAATAATATTGAAAGCAGGTTCAAGAATTAAGGAAGCACAGTTGCAATCACAGAAGAGTCCCACCTGACAGCTTCTACTCTGAATAAGAGAAAATTTGGGAATATAATATTCAAAAAAGCAAAAGCTATAGGCTTATAATTAAGAACTTACTCTACAAAGCTAAGTGACATTCTATGAGGGAAAAAAATAAACCTTTACAATAGGATAGGTGACTTTCTAGAATTCCTGATGAAAAGATGAATAGGAATTTGAAAATTCAAACATAAAAATCAAGAGAAACTGAGAGGTAAATTTATCTGAGGAGTTAGAAAGTTCTACACAAAATTACAATCCTAACATTCTAATAGAGAAGAAACAGGTGTCCCTTCATAAGTTTCATGTCTTCAAGGAGGACTGAAGAATTAAATATAACAGAGAGGACCTGGGTGTTAGATTCATTCTGTTCTCAGCATTTTAAGAGGAGAAAGACAAGGGTGGATAAAAAGATTGTGTGTTCATCCTTCGTTGCCGAAGAAGACCATGCCATCAGAGAAATAGTGACATGACTTGCACTTGACTTTGTTTTGAGTGAGGGAAGGCTGTGCAGGTCACCAGCCTAATTTCTCCTCCAGAGCCATCTGAATCCAGTGACCAGATATTCATCAGGATGAGGCAATTAGAGTTTAGTGACTTGCCCAAGGTCACACAGCTAGTGAGTGTCAAGTGTCTGAGGTGAGATTTGAACTCAGGTCATCCTGACTCCAGCACTGGTGCTCTATCCACTGCACCACCTAGCTGCCCTGGATAAAAATATTAGTATAAAAATGGAGGAAGAAAGGGGTATATTTGACTATTTGTCTTAAATGGTATGTGCAAGAGTAAGAGTATATAAACTTATGAAGGAAGGGGTAGGGATATGGGCATCAGATGAACTTCACTCTTACATGAACCCCAAAATGGAGAATTGAAAACACAGACACACACACACACACACACACACACACACACACACACAAACACAAAGAGTTTGTTGTTGGTACACACCAAACTGAACAAGAAAACAAGCAAAGATAAAAATACTAGAGGTTGAGATAAAAGATTAAAATAAGGGAGGTTAATAACCACAAGCAAAACAAACTTCAGGGGGGGTGGAGCCAAGATGGTGGAGTAGAAAGACGCACATACGCTACCTCCGAACCCACTGCCCATAAAATATCTGTAAAAAAAAAAAGAACCACCAGCGAATTCTGGAGCAGCAGAAGCCACAGAATGGAGCAGAGGAGATTTCTGCTCCAGAGAGCCTAAAAACCTCTCGCAAAAGGTCCCTCACACCCCGGACCAGGAGCAGAGCCTTGGCGGCGTGGCGCAGAAAGGAGCGGATCCGAGCAGGCTTCAGGGACAGAATCTCCAGCGGCGCGCAGGTCCCCCACCCACAGGCGACAAGAGTCGTTGAGAGGGTCTCTTCGGCGGGTCGAGAGGGGTGTGGGGTGCCCCCATAACTCAGGTGCCCTCGGGAGGCAGCAGCGGAGGTGGGAGCAGACCAGGGCTCCCCAAACAGGCAGGAGCCAGGATCCATTGTTGAAGGTCTCTGCATAAACCCCCTGAGGGAACTGAGCCCCAGAGAGGCGGCCCTGCCCCCACCCAAGCACCTGAACTTGATCTCACACTGAATAGCAGCCCTGCCACCACCCAAAGCCCTGAGGCTGGGGAGCAGCATTTGAATCTCAGACCCCAAGTGCTGGCTGGGCGGATCTGGAGGCAAGGTGGGGGTGGAGAGGACACTCAGAAGTCAAGTCACTGGCTGGGAAAATGCATAGAAAAGGGAAAAAAAATAAGACTATAGAAGGTTACTTTCTTGGTGAACAGGCATTTCCTCCCTTCCTTTCTGATGAGGAAGAACAATGCTTACCATCAGGGAAAGACACAGTAGTCAAGGCTTCTGTATCCCAGCCCACTCAATGGGCTCAGGCCATGGAAGAGCTCAAAAAGGATTTTGAAAATCAAGTTAGAGAGGTGGAGGAAAAACTGGGAAGAGAAATGAGAGAGATGAAAGAAAAGTATGAGAAGCAGGTCAACACCTTGCTAAAGGAGACCCAAAAAAATGCTGAAGAAAATAAACCTTGAAAAATAGGCTAACTCAATTGGCAAAAGAGGTTCAAAAAGCCAATGAGGAGAAGAATACTTTCAAAAGCAGAATTAGCCAAATGGAAAAGGAGATTCAAAAGCTCACTGAAGAAAATAGTTCTTTCAAAATTATAATGGAACAGATGGAGGCTAATGACTTTATGAGAAACCAAGAAATCACAAAACAAAACCAAAAGAATGAAAAAATGGAAGATAACGTGAAATATCTCATTAGAAAAACAACTGACCTGGAAAATAGATCCAGGAGAGACAATTTAAAAATTATGGGACTACCTGAAAGCCATGATCAAAAAAAGAGCCTAGACATCATCTTTCATGAAATTATCAAGGAAAACTGCCCTGAGATTCTAGAACCAGAGGGCAAAATAAGTCTTCAAGGAATCCACAGATCACCGCCAGAAAGAGATCCAAAAAGAGAAACTCCTAGGAACATTATGGCCAAATTCCAGAGTTCCCAGGTCAAGGAGAAAATATTGCAAGCAGCTAGAAAGAAACAATTCAACTATTGTGGAAATACAATCAGGATAACACAAGATCTAGCAGCTTCTACATTAAGGGATCAAAGGGCATGGAACAGGATATTCCAGAAATCAAAGGAACTAGGACTAAAACCAAGAATCACCTACTCAGCAAAACTGAGTAGAATACTTCAGGGGAAAAATTGGTCTCTCAATGAAATAGAGGACTTTCAAGCATTCTTGATGAAAAGACCAGAGCTGAAAAGAAAATTTGACTTTCAAACACAAGAATGAAGAGAAGCATGAAAAAGTAAATAGCAAAGAGAAGTCATAAGGGACTTTACTAAAGTTGAACTATTTACATTCCTACATGGAAAGACAATATTTGTAACTCTTGAAACTATTCAGTATCTGGGTACTGGGTGGGATTACACACACACACATGCACACGCACATACACATAGAGACAGAGTGCATAGAGTGAATTGAAGAGGATGGGATCATATCTTAAAAAAATGAAATCAAGCAGTGAGAGAGAAATATATTGGGAGGAGAAAGGGAGAAATGGAATGGGGCAAATTATCTCTCATAAAAGAGGCAAGCAAAAGACTTATTAGTGGAGGGATAAAGAGGGGAGGTGAGAGAAAAACATGAAGTTTACTCTCATCACATTCCACTAAAGGAAGGAATAAAATGCACACTCATTTTGGTATGAAAACTTATTTTACAATACAGGAAAGTGGGGGATAAGGGGATAAGCAGGGTGGGGGGGATGATGGAAGGGAGGGCATGGGGAGGAGGGAGCAATTTGAGGTCAACACTCATGGGGAGGGACAGGATCAAAAGAGAGAACAGAAGTAATGGGGGACAGGATAGGATGGAGGGAAATATAATTAGTTCTTACACAACACTACTATTATGGAAGTCATTTGCAAAACTGCACAGATTTGGCCTATATTGAATTGCTTGCCTTTCAAAGGGAAGGGGTGGGGAGGGAGGGAGGAAGAGAAGTTGGAACTCAAAGTTTTAGGAACAACTGTCGAGTACTGTTCTTGCCACTAGGAAATAAGAAATACAGGCAAAGGGGTATAGGATGGAGACAAGGGCAGAGAGGGCAGATTGGCAGACAGGGGCAATTAGAACGCTCAGTGTTTTGGGGTTGGGGGAGGGGACAAAAGGGGAGAAAATTTGGAACCCAAAATTTTGTGAAAATGAATGTCAAAAGTTAAATAAATAAATAAATAAATAAGGGGGAAAAAAAACTTCAGCCTTAAAGGATGGATCCTGATTAAGAGAAAAGAAAAAAGAGAGAGTGTGCTAGTGCAGTCCCTATTAGTAATGTAAAAAAAAAGACTAGAACAAAAAGCAAAAACAAACTCAAACTCCAAGAAAAATAATGTGAAAAAAATCAGTATGCTTAGAAGTGCATTTAGACAGACTCCCATTGGTTCTTTCTCTGGGGGCAGATAGCATTTTTCATCATGAGTGCTTTGGAATTGTCTTAGACCATTGCATTGTTGAGAATAACTAAGTCTTCACAGTTGATCTTTATACAATATTCTGTTACTATGTATCATGTTCTGGTTCTGCTCACTTCACTTTGTATCAGTTTTCTAAAAGCATCATTGCTCATAGCACAATAGTATTCCATCATAATCATATATCTATGTGTAATAGTCTTCTTAGAGTTAGAGGTGGGAGAGAAGATTCTATCTCCTCTACAGACAAAAGGAATGGCTTGAACTCACATTGACTTCAGGGACTGTAAGTTTTCAGTCATCCCCCAAGACAAGGCAAAATCATATAGTTGGGGTTTGGGGGGTATTGGGGAGTAAGGGCAGAAAAGAAGAAACTTAGAAAGGGGGAAGATTCTTCTTTTTCTCAAAAATGAGACATTACATTAGTAATGTTATAAATAGCTGAATACTTACAAAAATATAAAATACTTAGATTAACAAGAGAAGCAGACCATTTAAATAAGCCAGTATCAAAGTAATTGAATAAATTGAGCAACTGTCCTTTGGATTCAGCAGGGAGTTGAGCCTACAAACTTATAAATTCAAAAGGTCTAGAGGGGTTCCCAGGGTTCCATGGTTAAGGTCCTGTAGCCAGTGCAGTATTGATGCCTCAAGGAGTAGGAGTGACTTTCAGGTCCCTAGCCCAGCAGCAGGTGAGACAAGTACTCATCTGCCACCTCTGGACATAAACTTGGAAGGGCAATTGTTCTGTAAAACTTGGACTCAGTCAGAAGGCTGCACCCAAGAACTTAAAAGGCCATGTAAGGCAGGTTCCCCATCCCTGACCTATACTCTACTGGAACTGAGTTAAGTGGGGTGGTGAAAAAAATACCACTTTGATGGAGATGGGAAGGAATGTTTTTACGTTTGTTTTGGCTATGTCCCTGAAGTAAAAATCTTTTTGAAAAAGATAGTCAATGGTAAGTGATCAAATTGAACTGGGATGCTAGTCACCGGACACCAAAAAGGGAAGAAAACAGATGGTGATGGCTCAAGCTGATAGTTGAGGAAAGAGACATTTCATGAACCCCTCAGCTTTCCCTAGAACCCTGAGAAAGCGAGGCAGAATGATCATGCTAAATCTAGAATGCACTCTCTTCTTACCTTAGATCCATAGAATTCTTCTTTCCTCTAAGTTGAAGCTCAGACATGTTGTCTTCTACTTCTGATTCCTCCAAGTACAAATGCTCCCATTCCCAAACTACATTGTATTTAACTGTTTTGCATAAATATAGATTTATAGATTTTTTATATTTATACTGTATATTTTTTAATTCATATTTCCCCCTCCCACCATTAAAATATAAGCTCATTTACATAGGGATTATTTCATTTTTAAAAATTTATATCCAGAAAACAAGATTGTGGAGTCAAGGCAGGAAATCCCCTGAGTTCTCCCCACAAACCTCCCCAAATACCTTTAAAAACAGCTTTAAACAAATTATAGAACAGCAGAACTCACAAAATGACAGAGTGAAACAAATTTCCAGGCCAAAACAACTTAGAAGGTCAACAGGAAAGGTCTGTTGTACCTGAGAAAGAGTGGAGGGCAGTCCAGCCCAGGCTTCACCAGCACAGCCCCAGCTCTCACAAACTAGGAGCAGGACTGAGGAGTGGCTAAGTCATCAGCAGCTGCAGCTACTTCCAGAATTCTCAACCCACAAATGGTACAGAGGTCAAACAGCTGGTCAGAAGGAGACTGCAGGGGTCTTTCTGCTAGCACCAAGGCAGTGCTCTGCTGCTTTGTCCATACTCAGGTCCAGGTTGCCATCCTAGGTGGCAGGCCCAGGGCAAGGAGGAGCACTAGCACAGCAGAACTTGCTGCCATAGTAGAGGGGGAACCCTCTTCACAGTTCCAAGGCAGAAAAGAGTACTTGTGGTCACTCACAGACCAAAGCACAGGCCAATTCTACCACCTTGAAAGAACTGAAAAATTATAGGTCCCTAAAGGTATATCTGAAAACATCTGCACAAAATCCTAGCACCCTCCCCTTGGAAGCAGAGCCCTTTTTAAACAAAGAATAAAAAATCAAGTAATAGTCTGGAAAAATGAGCAAACAACAGAAAAACCCTCTGACTATAGAAAGTTACTATGGTGATAAAGAAGATCAAAACACATACTCAGAAGAAGGTAACAAAGTCAAAGCTCCTCTATCCAAAGCCTCCAAGAAAAATATGAATTGGTCACAGGCCATGGAAGAACTCAGAAAGGATTTTGAAAATCAAGTAAGAGAAGTAGAGGAAAAATTGGGAAGAAAAATGAGAGTGATAACAAGAAAGTCATGAAAAATTAGTCAACAGCTTGGTAAAGAGGACTCAAAAAATGATGAAGAAAATAACAACTTAAAAAACGGACTAGGCTACTATAAACAAATTAGGGGAGCAAGGAATAGTCTGTCTGTCAGATCTATGGAGAATGGAGGAATTTATGAACAAATAAGAGATAGAGAACAGTATGAAATGCAAAATGGATAATTTTGATTACATTAAATTGAAAAGTTTTTGCACAAGCAAAGCCAATGAAACCAAGATTAGGAGGGAAGTAGAAAACTGGGAAAGAATTTTTGTAACTAGTGTCTATGATAAAGGCCTCATTTCTTTTTCTTTTTTTTTTTTTATTAAATTTTGTTTTTCATTTTTAACACAGTTTATATCACATAAAACAATTTCAACTTTTGGTCAGGTGATACTTCTTTTAAAGAATATACAATATAGACCACAAATGATTTTTTTTAACATTAACCAACTGAGACACAAATAATATTTATGTGTGCTAACTTCACAAGCCCTTGACCTAATTGTCTCCACATTGTTACTAAGAATTAAAGGACCCTAACCTATTGTTGTTGGTCTAAAGTCCTAAGCCTAATAGCTTAATTTTAGACTTAACCTTGGATGTTCCCCTACCAACAATCTATAATTTAATAGATCTGATATTAAGCTTACAAACCTTTTGACTATAGGAAATTGCCACTAAGAGTAGGGACATTGCAGTAGGAAACAATATCTCCCTAACTTCATGTCAATTCCAGGTAGGAGTAGATTGTCAACTTGCATTCAGTCGGGCTTAAAGTCTGCCAGGTGTCAGTGGGGAAACTGAGTCAGAAGAATCCTACCTCAGCCCAGGCTGAGCAGCTGCTCTCCCACCCTTCTCATGAGATCACCTTTTACAGTTCATACCAGCATCTCACAGGCTTACTGGCCTCATGGATTGGAGGCTCAGACTGCCTTTCTTGCTATCCATATCTGGAGTTAGACTTAGAAGAGCAGTCACTTAATAGTCCCATAGCATCTTAAAATAGCAAATTCCAATAAACAGGTTTCAGATATGATTATAGTTTCACATTGGCTAAGGAATATCTTTTGAGGCAAGTCTTAAGTGGCTTACATGCATTTCTATACATATTCTAGTTCAGAAGGCCTCATTTCTAAAATACATAGAGAACTGAGTCAAATTTACAAGAATACAAGTCATTCCTCAATTGATAAATGGCCAAAGGATGTGAACAGGCGGTTTTCAGAGGAAGAAATTAAAGCTATCTATAGTCATATGAAAAAATGCTATAAATCATGATTATAGAGATGCAAATCAAAACAACTCTGAGGTACCACATCACACCTATCAAATTGACTAACATGAAAAAACAGGAAAATGATAAATGTTGGAGAAGATATGGAAAAGTTCGAACACTAATACATTGTTGGTGGAGTTGTGAACTGATCCAACCATTCTGGAGAACAATTTGGAACTATGCCCAAAGGGCTATAAAATATGCATAACCTTTGACCCAACAATACTGCTTCTAGGGATATGTCCCAAAGAATTTATAAAAATGGGAAAAGGATTCACATGTACAGAAATATTTACAGCAGCTTCTTTTATGGTGGCCAAGAACTGGAAATTGAAGGGATGCCCATCAACTGAGGCATGGCTGAACAAGTTGTGGTATATGAATGCAATGGAATAATATTGTGCTATCAGAAATGGCAAATAGGAGGATTTCAGAAAAACCTGGAAAAGTTTATATGAACTGATGCTTGGTGAAGTGAGTAGAACAAGGAGAACTTTGTACATAGTAACAGCCACAGTGTGCAAGGACTGATTTTGATAGACTTATCCCTTCTCAGCAATGCAAGGCCCTAAAACAATTCCAAGGGACTCACGATGGAAAATGCCATCCACATCCGGAGAAAGAACTATGGAGCTGGGGCGTAGAGCAAAGCAGACTATTTTCTTTTTTGTTTTGCTTTTCTTTCTCATGGTTTCTCCCATTCATTATAATTCTTTTAAGCAAAATGACTTAAATGTGAAAATGTGTTTAATAGGAATGTAAGTGTGGAGCCTATATCTGATTGCATGACATGTTGGGGAGGGACCAGGGAGGGAGAGGAAGAAAATTTAAAACTTATGGGAGTGAATATTGAAAACTAAAAAAAAAATAAACTAATAAAAAAAAGACTAGGTCAAATGGTAAAAGAGGTCCAAAAAGCCAAGAGGAGAAGGATGCCTTAAAAAGTAGAATTGGTCAAACGGAAAAGGAGGTCCAAAAGTTCACTGAAGAAAATAATTCCTTGAAAATTAGAACAGAGCAAATGGAAACTAATGACTTTATGTGAAATCAAGAAATAATAAAACAAAACCAAAAGAATGAAAAATAAGAGACAATGTGAAATATCTCATTGGAAAAAGAACTGACCTGAAAAACAGATAGAAGAGATCATTTAAAAATTAATTGACTACCTGAAAGACACGATAAAAAAGTGCCTAGACATCATCTTTCAAGAAATTATCAAGGAAAACTGCCCTGAGATTCTAGAACCAGAGGGCAAAATAGAAATTCAAAGAATCTACCAATCACCTCCTAAAAGAGATCCCCAAATGAAAACTCCCAGGAATATTATGGCCAAATTCCAGAGTTCTCAGATCAAGGAGAAAAGATTGCAAGGAGTCAGAAAGAAACAATTCAAGTATCGTGGAACCACAGTCAGGATAACACAAGATTCAGCAAAGGACTGGAGGCTTGGGATATGATATTCCAGAGGTCAAAGGAGCTAGGATTACAATCAAGAATCCCCTACCCAGCAAAACTGAATATAATCCTTCAGGGGGAAAAAATGGACATTCAATGAGACAGAGAACTTCCAAGTATTCTCGATGAGAAGACCAGAGCTGAATAGAAAATTTGACTTTCAAATACAAGACTCAAGAGAAGCATAAAAAGGTATACAGGAAAGGGAATCATAAGGGGTTTAATAATAAGATGATGTTTATAACTCATAAGAACTTTTTCATTATTAAGGTAGTTAGAAGGAGTATATACAGACAGAGGGTACAGGTGTCAGTTGAATATGAAGGGATGATATCTAAAAAATAAAATTAAGTGGTGAGAAAGGAATGTAGAGGGAGAATGAGAAAGGGAGAGGTAGAATGAGATAAATTATCTCACATAAAAGAGGCAAGAAAAAGTTATTACAGTGGAGGGGAAGAAGGAGAAGTGAGGGAGAATGAGTGAACTCTACTCTCATCAGAATTGGTTGAAAAAAAGAATAACATACACATTCAATTGGGTATAGAAATATATCTTACCCTACAGGAAAGTAGGCGGGGAAAAGGATAAGAGAAGGGGAAGGGTGATAGATTGGTGGAGGGGGTAGTCAGAAGCAAAACACTTTTGAGGAGAAGGACAAGGTGAAAGGAGAAAGAATAGAATAAATGGAGCAGGGGAGTAGAATGGGGGGGGATATATAATTAGCAAAAGTAACTGTGAAAAAAGTTTTGAAGCAAGTTTTTCAATAAAGGCCTCATTTCTCAAAAGTATAGAGAACTGTGTCAAATTTATAAAAATAAAAGCCATTCTCCAATTGATAAATGATCAAAAGATATGATTAGTTTTCAGATGAAGTAATCAAATCTATCTATAAGCATATGAAAAATAATCTAACTCAATATTGACAGGAGAAATGCAAATTAAAACAATTTTGAGGTACTATCTCATAGCTATTAGATTGACTAATAGGAGAGAAAAGGTAAATGACAAATGTTGGAGGAGATGTGGGAAAAATGAGACATTAAGGTTCTGTTGGTGGAGTTGTGAACTGAATCAACCATTCTGTACAGCAATTTGGAACTATGCCCAAAGGCCTATAAAACCATGCATATTCTTTGACTTAGCAGTACCACTACTAGGTCTGTATGCCAAAAGAGAGAAAAAACAAAAAGGAAAGGGACTTATATGGACAAAAATATTTATAGTGGCTCTTTTCTGGAGGCCAAAATTAGAAAATGAGGGGACACCCATCAATTGGAGAATGGATAAAAAAGTTGTGATATGTGATTGTGATGGAATACTATTGTACTATAAGAAATGATGAGCAGGATACTCTCAGAAAAACCTGGGAAGACTTGCATGGGCTGATGCAAAGTGAAATGTACTGTATATAAAGTACCTGCAATATTGTAAGATGATCAGCTATGAATGACTTAGCTGTTCTTAGCAATATGATGATCCAAGACAACTCTGAAGGACTTATGAAGAGAAATGCTATCCATTCCCAGAGAAAGAACTGATGGTGTCTGAATACAAACTGAAACGTACTTTTTTTATACTTTATTTTTCTTGATTTTTTTGTCTATTTTTTTCACAATATGACTATTATGGATATGTTTTGCATGATGACACAGTATAACCTATATCAAACTGCTTGACTTCTCAGTGAAGGGGGGGTGGGAAGGGAAGGGAGGAAGGGAGAGAATTTGGAACTCAAAGTTTTAAAAATGAATGTTAAAAATTGCTTTTACATGTAACTGGGGAAAATAAGAATAAAATACTTTAAAAAAAATTTGTATCCATAGTGTCTGGCATACAATAGGTACTTAAAAATTACTTGTTGACTCTGTAACTCTGTAACTTCACTTCAGCTTATTTTCCTCATCTGTGTAATAAAGGTAATAGCAGAGTAGGCAGAATGCCAGACATGGCATCAGAAAGATTGAGCTCACGGCAGCTAGAAGACACAGTGGATAGAGCATGGGCCTTAGAGTCAGGAGATCCTGAGTTCAAATCTGGTCCCAAGCACTTACTAGCTGTGTGACCCTGGGCTAGTCACTTAACCCCATTGCCTCCAAAACACACAAACAAAACACCAGAAAGATTTCAGCTCAAAATCTGCCTCTGACGCTTGTAAAGTGACCCTGTATATGTCACTTTCTCTGAGCTCCAGATTCTTCATCATCATAAAATGGGGTTGATAATGTCTGTGATACCCTACTAAAATGTGATATTAAATGTAAATTGTTCTGAAATTTTTTAAATGCTCGTACAACATAACAACACAGTTGTTATGAAGAAAATGTTTTGGAAACCTTAAAGCCCTACAGAAACTGAGTTAGGATTATCATTACTAATATCAATAAAATTGACATCTCCCTCAATTAATGTGACACTTTTATTCCTCTTATGCCCAAATCATAATTTGTTCTGCATTTATTTGGGTGTCTTTAAGTCCTCTCGAGGAAGGACTGTCTTACTTATCTTTGTACCCCCTACAGGGAAGATATTTGTTTAGTGAGAATAATTGTACTCCACACATAAGAAGATTTTAATTGTTTCTGGACAAAATGCATGTGACCATAGTGCCTGTGGTGACGTGACCACACATACATTTTCTTTCAGCTACTTACCAATCTTGACTCGGATATCGAGGCCTTCTACAGACTCTTGATTCTCAAACACTCCATGAATTTCTAGACTACATTTAACCACCACGGTGATAAAGTTCTTCAGCTGCTTTCTCTCAACCTTCCACAAGGCTAGCAATGCATCCCCTTTAAGTGACACACAGAGTGGGACAGAGAGAGATTACACTTTTGGTTTTCCCTAAAGACCAGCCCATTTGGGTATTTCCATAGGGAGCCTCCTTTGCATAAAACCCTTCAAATTCACTTTATATCTGTCCCTGGCTGCTCTTTTTGGGAGTCCCTTTGAGAATGATGGACAAACAAAACACTCCTATTGAGAGTATAAGGACCTCTAATGAAGCATTCTTAGCCCTCCCTCCCAGATCAGTAAGGCCAGTACCTGCAAACTTTAAGATGTCTCCTCCAAAAATCAGCACCTCTGAGAAAAGGAGAGGGGAAATCACATACTGATTTCTTTAAAAAGCAAAAACATTATGAGACAAACCAAAAAACTCTCTCCTTTCATTGCAGAATGAAGGGGAAAGGATGCAAACAGTCCAGGGATGTAGGATAACAAGACAGAGAGCCAATTCACTTGAAACCATTCTTACTGTTTCATTACATCTTTTGAGTTATTGCTTTTATCAGTCAAGTAATCAACAAACTTTTATTAAGCACCTACCACTTATCCGGGACCGTGTTAGATACTGGGCATACAGTAGCTAATTTCAGTACTAAAAGGGCACTCCTTTTGGAAATAATATTGTGCTTTGGACCTTTCACCAATTCAAACTGGTGTTCCCCTCAACTAGTACAAATTAGTGAAATCTGACAATATTCCTGGATATAGCGACTCACTCTGTGATCTTGCTCCCCATCCCCCCTACCCAAAACGGCAGCAACATAAACACTTGTTGCCTAAATACATCCTAGTGATGCTCTCTAGAGAGGGTAAGAGAACATAGAAAGGGTCAATATGAAAGTGCCCTAGCATGGCTCCCCTCTCGTTATAACCCTCAAAGGCAGGAAGAGTAATGAGGTAACAAGTTTTCAAGCCATAGCCCAAATCCTCTACTTACTTTCCACTATGACGCTTATATGACGATTGAGAATTTCCACCAGTTGTTCAGCCCCTCGGTCCATGTACATGGCTGTACTGAACTTCTCAGTCATTGCCGTGAAACCTGGGGCACAGGTGTAAGTAACTCATTTGAATTCTGGGAAGAGTCAGAAAGGAGCCAGAAGAAGAGGCCTAACTAAACTGGGAAGCAGCAGGACTCAGCTTTTTTTTTTTTAATGGTTTGTGACAAAGAGGAAGCAATAATTCATATATACATGATTTTGGCTGGTTCCCTGAAGATCTCTTCTGTCCCCTTACTCTGTCCCTCCAAATATTTTTTCCTATTTGCTCAATAGTCCCAGACATTACTTAATTAGAAGACTCTACAATTAGAGATGCAGATACCTTGACATATTCACCCTTTAGGATAAATGACTGATATTAAATTCTCTCCTGGGAAGCAAGTTTGATAAGGCAAAGGCACTGATCACCCAAAAGCAGAGAAGAGAGAAGGGCATTCCAGTGAGGGGGCTACAGGGCATACAAGAGAGCCTTCAGGCATGAAGTCAACTTTTCCAAATTTATAACTTTGGTTATAAAGGTGTTGAAAGCGCCTTGATGAAAGTGAATGTGTATTCACTATCATGTCTTATTTTTTACTTTGGAATAGTCACCATTATGAACCTGAAATAACAATATATTTTTTTAATTTCCTAACTCCATCCCCTACTCAGTTTAGCAGGTATATTCCAATATGGTCTTATCTCTTTCCATTGTTAGAAGTCTCTTTTGTACTTGCCTGAAATATCCACAAACATGAGGACTCCATCGAAATATTCCGTGGAGGGACGTTCTGGGGTAAAATCTCCATAGACAATGAGGTCTGGTAAGTGAGCGGCAATTCTGACAATGGTCCGATCTGGTAAGGATGCTTTTCCAATATTCATCTCAGAGGAAAATTTCCAAGGCTCTGTAGTCAGAGGGAAAAGTTTCTAGATTGGGGTATTGTGAGGATAGGAGAAGAACAGGGGTGGGTGATAGCAGCTACCAAATCTTAACCCACTTCTACTCCTTTTTAAAAAAAATTCCTTTCACCTTTCTTGTGTCTAGAATGATTATCATGGTACTAAATCTCAGACCTGGATTGCAAAGTTCAATCCTCTAATGGTGGGCCCATTTACTTTAAACAGAGAAAGATTCCATTCTCACACTTTAATCCTGGAAAGGTGCTGGTCAGTGCTACTAGTTAGGTAAGGCTAATATACTCTCCGCTGAAGAAACAACTCAAAGCGCACATTCTTTGGAAGGTGGGCCACTTCATTACTTCTTTTCTTACAAGTTGTACTTGCCTATGGATCTTATTTTTTCTTTTATCCTGACAAATTCTGCATTTTCCTCCTGTTTTGTTCCTTTACATCTTGGTACATTCCCTTAATTTTTGTGAACCATTTTTCTCCTCCCACTCCCCACTACCCTCCGGCTTTCCTGGTCTCATATTTTTGAAGGTTTATGTATGAAGGTTTTATGGATGTGTGTGTGTGTGTGTGTGTGTGTGTGTGTGTGTGTGTGTGTGTGTGTGTGTGTAGTGTAAATATAGCGTGTAGACCTAAGCAAAGAGATAATATATGTGAAATAATCCAAGTAATTCTGAGATTTGACCTTTTTGCCTAATAGTGTGGAAGAAAAACCAGGGATGTGCATATAAGCAAGTTCTAAGCAGGGGCCACCAGAAGAGAGAAAGAGCCAGGAACAAGAAGGAATTGGGGTATTCCGGCATTTGGAACCAAACTGTGAAGAGCTCCAGAGCCCAGAGAGGAGATGAAGGACCACACTGAAAGATGACAACCAAGAGGCAGGGGAAAGTCAGAAGGCCAACAGAGCAAAGTTCAGATACTCTAAAAGAGGGTGGCAGCAGCGAACACAGTTTGGACTTGAAGTCAGGAAGACTCATCTTCCTAAGTTCAAGTCTGGTCTCAGACTAGTTGTATGACACTGGGAAAGTCACTTAGCCCTGTTTGCCTCCATTTTCTCATCTGTAAAATGAACTGGAGGAGGAAATGGGAAACCACTCCAGTGTCTTTGTCAAGGAAACCCCAAATGGGGTCACAAAGAGTTGGCCCAGCATAGCAGTATATGAGACAGAAGCTTACAGTGAGTTTTGAGTCCTTTGTTGCCCAAGAAGAAGAGAAGTGATGACATGACTTGCACTTGACTTTGTTTTGAGTGAGGGAGGGCTGTGCAGGTCACCAGCCTCATTTCTCCTCCAGAGTCATCTGAATCCAGTGACCAGATATTCATCAGGATGACTGGAGATGACCCAGGATGAGGCAATTGGGGTTAAGTAACTTGCCCAAGGTCACACAGCTAGTGAGTGTCAGTGTCTGAGGTGAGATTTGAACTTAGGTCCCCCTGGCTCCTGCACTGGTGCTCTATCCACTGTACCACCTAGCTGCCCCAGTGAGTTTTGTAGGTACTATCTGACTATCATCTAGGCAAAGAGAAGGAATGACATTCACTTACAGATATATTATTATATATTATAATTATAAATATAATAATAATAATAATAATATTACATTACATAAGGAGGCTGAGAGATGAGCCCCTTCTC